>NW_003852406.1:28816377-28818197 GCF_000181295.1 Otolemur garnettii
AAAAAAAAAAAAAGAAAATCCTAAGATTATCCTAAAACTAAAAAATGAGGAAATAGTAATATAAAATATATTAAGGAACATAGAGAAAAAAATAAAATAACCAGCTAAAATTATTGCCTCTGGATTGGAAAAATAAGTGAAGAGAGGAGTAGGAAACAACTTTTAAAGAATTCTAGACACTTAGACATGGAATCAACCCAAGTGCCCATCAACCCATGAACAGATTAGCAAACTCTGGTAAATATACACCATGGAGTACTATTCAGCCATAAGAAAAGATGGTGACTTTACATCTTCTGTGTTTACCTGGATGGAGTTGAAACACATTCTTCTTAGTAAAGTATCACAAGATAGAAAAAGAAGTATCTAATGTGCTGAATAGTAATATGAAACATATATAAACAACTACAAGCCCACAAGAAAGAAAAACACAAGTATAGTCTATAGAGGGGAAGGGGGAAGGATGACAGGCGGGATCTCACCTAATGTGCACAATGTGAGGGTGTTCAGCACGCCCTTGGGTGAAGGGCTCAACTACAACTTGAACTTTACCTTAGAAATGAAAACAATGTAACTTAAACATTTGTAACCTCACATCAATCAAAAATTAACAAAAATAATTCTTACTTGTTATATTATGTGCAAAAGAAATTTGGATAGAAGCAGAAACATTTTTTGTGAAATAAAGGAATAAATAGAGCAAACTCAGGCATGTTCTTCCTATCCATTATTTTTATAATCTAGATTAAAATTAAATAAATGCATCTGTGTCATAAAAGGCTATTATCAAGGCCAAGATGGATAGTTTGGCCAATTACACCCTTAATTCATTATTCCTTTAAATTGTTGCTGAATCATTTGATTATATGATTCGAGACCAAATACTTACTACATTCTATTTAGGGCCACTTTGATGAGATTTGTTCAGGTAGTTGCATATATTCTTAAATTACAGTTAACTTTTCAGAGTTGTAGAGTTGACCTAAAGCAGAATAAAGGTGTGGATAGTTGACTCTTAACATTTTTAGCTGTGTTTATCAGGCTATAGAATTTGTAGTCCTAAGTGATTTTTTATTTATAACAGTAGCTGTTAAACTGAATGAAATTGACTGTTTTGCCTTATTTTTTCTTATTTGCAGTTTTAATTTAATCATCTTATGAATTTTTATAAATATCTTTTATAGAGTTAAGGAAATTCCCCTTTAGCCCTAATTTTATGTAATCTTTAAAAAGAATTGTTCATTTTTACTGAATTTTTAATCCATTTTAAGATTACTTTTT
Organism: Otolemur garnettii; assembly: GCF_000181295.1. Lineage (NCBI taxonomy): Eukaryota > Metazoa > Chordata > Mammalia > Primates > Galagidae > Otolemur > Otolemur garnettii. The sequence goes on from NW_003852406.1 coordinate 28,817,659, forward strand.
TCTCTTTAATTGCTTTAATGAAAAGCAAAAAGGATCTTGGGGGTAAAATGTCATTCCAAAATGGTTGCTTTTTTCCTTTAATGTGTTTATGTGATATATGACATTAATGGGTTTTCTAGTATTAAACTTATTTGGTCATGACTTAAGAATGCATGAGTTTGTTTTGTAAATATCTTATTTAGAATTTTCCCTTTTTCAGCATTATATTAATTTCATATGTAAATTGACTAATTTTTCCTATTTTTTTTTATTCCTGAGAACATGTCTTATAAAGCAGAAATTATTTCTTAATTGAAGGTTTTGTTTAATTGTGTATAAAATTGTGTGTTCTTGGTATATGTTTTTGGGGGAAAATTTTTTTCTTTTATTTGTGGTAGAGTACACAAAACTTAAAACTTATCCCATCTTAATCATTTTTTCCAGCTATTTTGAGGTACAGTCGACAAATAAAAATTGTGTCTTTTCAGGGTGTACACCATGATGATTTGTTAGTGTATGTATCACATTGCATAGTGATTTCCACTATCAGTTATGTTTTT
>NW_003852406.1:28818425-28827913 GCF_000181295.1 Otolemur garnettii
GCCACAGGCGCCGAACCTATCAGTTATGTTTTTATGCAGTAATAATGAACTGTCCAAAAAATAAATTAATAAAACAATCTCATTTACAATAGCATAAAAAAGAATAGAATACTTAGGAATTAGTTTAACTGAGGAAGTGAAGGATATTTTCACTGGAAACTATATAGACATTGATGACAAAAATTGAGGAAGATACAAATAAATGGAAAGATATTCTGTATTCATAGATTTGGAAGAATTAATATGGTTAAAATCTCCATAATCCTCAAAGCTATCTACAAATTCAGTGACATCTTTATCAGAAATGTAATGATATTTTTCACAGAAATAGGAAAAACAATCCCAAAATTTGAAATCGTTAAAGACCCTGCAAACCCAGAGCAATCTTGAGAAGAACAAAGCTAGAAACATCACACTTCCTGATTTCAAACTATAATACAATGCTATAGTTAATTAATATCTAATTGATCTCTTGTTAATACTATAATACAAAGCTATAGTTAATATCTTGTTTTTAAGTATGTAGTTCAGTGGCATTAAGTTCATTCATATGGTGGTTGCATTGCCACCACCACTGTCCATCCACAAACTCTTTTCATCTTGTAAAACTGAAACTCTGTAAGCATTAAACAATAATTCCCCCATTCTCTCCTCTCTCCAGCCCCCAGCAGCTACTATTCTAATTTTCCTCCGTCCCCAGCAGCCACTTCTCTATGAACTTCTGTTTTAGGGCTGAATAATATTCCATTGTATTCAGTTGCATTCCATCATATATACTGTATTTTGTTTAGCCATTCATCTGTCTGTGGACAGGGTGGTTGCTTTCACCTTTTGGTTACTGAAAATAATGCTATATGAACAAGAATATACAAATATTTGTTTGAGGGTATTCTCTAGTGATTCATTCTATCAAGCATATTAATTGTGCTATTGTTGTATTCTGTATCCGTGCTGATTTTTGTCTGCTACTTCTTTCACTTACTGGTGGGGGAGGGTTAAAATTTTTCTACTATGGTGATAGACTTATCTTTTCTTATTGCTCTGTAAATGTTTGCTTCATTTATTTTGAAGCTATTTTATTAACAGCGTATAAATTTAGAATTGTCTATCTTCCTAATGAACTTACTCTTTTACCATGTAAAGTAACTCTATATATCACAGAAGGGTAAATAGGGTAAATAGTTTCCATTTTTTGTGAATTTATCATGAACTTAATTTTAAAATTAAGTCACTTTCTAGATTTAAAATTAAGCTTATGATAGATTCACAAAGCAGATCAGGACATTCTATCTAACTTTGAAAATTTTCTTTCTGAAAATCTCTTTTCTTTAATAGTAACACAGAACAGTATTACCGTCATTGTGGTAAATGTTTTCCACTTTTAAAAGTTTTGGTAAAATTCATTATATGAATAGAAGAGTACCTTGCATGTATATACTATACATAGAATAATAATAAAACATGTATCTTTGTGCCCTCCATACAGGTTAGTAAGAATCTTCTGGTGGAGAATTCTATTTTTCTTTGACTGAAAATGTGCTTTTATTGGGGAAAAATATTTTCACTGGATATAGAATTGTAGATTGAAAATGTTTTTCTCTAAGAGTTGACTGAGTAGGTATCACTGTGTTCTTGCTTCCATTGCTAATAGCATAAGGTTTTTTCTTTTGTAAATTGCCTTGGCTGATTCCTCTGCTTTTTAGGTTGTGTATAACCTTTGCAATACACTTGTTAAACTAAAAAAAATTCCTGTTTGAATTTTGATGGAGATTGCTTTAAAATTGTAGATTAACTTGGTGAGAATAGATACCTTTAAATATTGATTCTTTCCTTATAGGGACTTTAGTGTTTGTGTAGTCATGTCTTGCATTTATGTGTGTGTGTTTTGTTTAAAGTTTATAGTCTTCTTCACTTAAGCCTTAAAAATTTCCTACTAGGTTTATTTTGTTTGATAAGACTGATGACTTGTGCATTGGTGATGTCCTATTTGCTATGATGTTTTTTACATTTGTTCAATGACCGTCTTATACTGGATATCTAAATCTTTAGAGACTAAAGCCGAGAAGTTTTCCTCCATTATTCTCTGAAATAGATTTTCCATGGTTTTTGCTTTTTCTTCTTCTCCCTTGTGTATACCTATGATTCTTACGTTAGTTTGTTTTACATAGTCCCATATTTCATGTGTGATTATTAATTATTTTTTTCCATATTTTTGACTGACTGGGTTAATTCAAAGTTTTTTCTTCAGGCTTCAAAATTCTTTCTTCTGCTTGGTCTAGTCTGTTGTAAAATTTTTGCTGTCTTTTGAAATTCCCTAAATGACTCTTTCATTCTTTAAGTTCTGTTTGGCTTTTTTAATGTTATCTATCTCTTCAGTGAATTTTTCATTCATGCTCTGAATTATTGTTTTTTGGTTTCTTTGTTTTGATTTTCAACGTTCTCATCAATCCCATTGATTTAACTTGCCATGTATATTTTGAATTCAATGTCTAACATTTTGACAATTTTCTTGTAGTCGCAGTCCATTGCCTTAAGAACTAGTATGATCCTCAGGAGTTGTGGTAATAGCTTGTTTTTTTATGTTGTTGGAGTTCATATGCTGGCTCCTTCTCTGAAACCTATTCTCTAAGCTCAAGACAGATAGTTTTGTTGTACATCTGTTCTTTTCTGCTGAGAACACTTCCCAGTGAAGAGAGAGAGAGGCCCTGGATGGTGCCCTGGAGTCTGGAGCATGATCTGTCTGGAGAGAGGCAGATGCCCTGTGAGCATTATTGCTGCTGTTCTCTTGTCTGTCCCATCTCATCGTTCCCCTGTGGTAGTCAGTTACAGGCATTCTACGTGCTGTACGATGAGTGACTGCTCTGCTTAGTCCTGTCAATAATGGTGACTGTCATCTTGTACCAACTTGAGTGCTATCCTACTCAATTCCATGGGGGCTGGTAATTGTTTGCCAGGTCTGCCTGAGCACAGCTCTGTTCATATCTGCAGGCAGTAAAGTTTGTCAACCTGTGGAGCTTGAGCACAACCCTGCCCATGTCCATGGGTAGCAGTGTTTGTCTTCGAGAATGTTCATCCTATTCAGCTCTCCTGGTGGTGGTGGGTACATAACCCCTCTCAAACTTATGGAACGCACCTGGCCTTCTTGTTCCTTCCTTGGCCCAACATAGGTGATGAAATGGCAATAGCAAGTGACTTGATCCTTGAGTAGATAGATACAGAACTTTGAGATCTCAAAATTATATGAGCCATAGTACTCAGACTTGGCAAGCAGTGGGTCCCCTCTATGCCTTTTCTCTGCCACAATGCTACTACACAGTCTCCAATGAGCTCCTTATGTCAGTTTCAAAGCCAGTGGTGGCAGGTACTTCCCACAGCTCAGATAGCAATGTCCATGGGGCCTGGTCACCTGTGCACAGTGGTTAGGGCCCTGGCACATGCTCTGGGGCTGGTAGGTTCCAACCTGGCCCGTGTTGTGGTGGATGCCTGTAGTCCCAGCTACTAAGGAGGCTGAGGCAAGAGAATTGCTTGAGCCCAAGAATTTGAAGTTGCTGTGAGCTATGATGCCATGACACTCTACCAAGGGTGACAAAGTGAGACTCTGTCTCAAAAAAAAAAAAAAAAAAGTCCATGGGGAAAGTGTGGAGTCCCAGGAATTTCTTCTCTACCCCTTCCACACATGTAGGCACTTTCCTCACATCACTTTGATCCTGCAGTTAATTTTTTTTTTTTTTTGTAGCGACAGTCTTTTTCTTTTCTTTCTTCTTCTTTTTTTTTTTTTTAAGAGACAGAGTCTCACTTTATTGCCCTTCGTAGAATGCTGTGGCGTCACACAGCTCACAGCAACCTCCAACTCCTGGGCCTAGGCGATTCTCTTGCCTCAGCCTCCCAAGTAACTGGGACTACAGGAGCCCACCACAATGCCCGGCTGTTTTTTTGTTGCAGTTTGGCTGGGGTCCAATTTGAACCCGCCACCCTCAGTATATGGGGCCAGTGTCCTACTCACTGAGCCACAAGCTCCACTCATCCTACAGTTAATTTTTACTTTCATTGGATTATGGTTAGAGATTATGGCTTTTATAGGTCCTACTTTAAGGAGTAAACTTTTTCTCTCCTTTGGTATATATAACATAAGTTAGATCATGTTTGTTAATTGTTATGCAAATCTTTTTACTTTTTAAATGTTTCTTGCTCATTTATGTGCTTTTCTCAAAATGAAAAGAGTGCCAATATTCTGTTATAATTATTTATTCGTGTCTCCTTTGAGTTTTAAAATGATGAGAACAGATACATACATTTCACTTGATCTCAGCCAAAAGGCTAAGAAGCAATCCTTATATTTTAAAATCAATTTTGCATTATATATTCCAAAGCTTTATCAACATGGTTATAACCATGCATATCCTGCTGGTGGATTTTGCTATTTAAGAATGTGAAACATCCTTTTTCTTATTTAATGCTTCTCTTTTTGAATATTATTTTTCTGGTTTTAATACTACAAACCTAGTTTTGGTTAATATATCCTTTTGTATTCTTCTCCTCCCAATCCTCCTCTCCCTCACCCTTTCCTTCCCTTCTGTCTCCTTCATAGTTTAGTTTTAATTTTTTGTATATGGACTTATTTCTAAAGCATATACTTTTGTTTTTATTGATTTCTGCTTTATAAAAATAATCTTTTTGAACTTATGCTTTTCTAACTCAATATTATAGGGCTTAGATTGGTCCAGATTACTGTTTATAGCTTTAGTTCTTTGGTTTTGGTTGCATTATTCTGTTTTGAGATTAAACATGATTTATTTGTCTGCCATCCTGTTGATTAGTATTTATGGTGTTTTAAAGTTATTTGCTGTTGTAAACAGTGCTGGTGTCAACATTGTTATAAATGCCACTTATACATGTGTAAGAGTTTTCTTGGATGTATACCTGGGAGTAGTGAATAGTATGGTATATAAATGTTTGGTTTTAGGAACTAATCTCACGCTGTTTTTCTAATTGTTTGTACCAACCTGCACCCTTCCAATGATATATAAGAAATCCCACAGCTTTGTGTTCTTCACAATACTTGTCATTGTCTGAATTTTTAATACTTGCCAATCATATGGGAGTATTTTATTATAGGCTCAATTGTCATTTACACAATTGATAATGACCTAAAGCATTTTTCCATGTTTTAGGCAAGTGTTTCTTTTTCTGTAAAATGTCTGTGTCTCCCCACCTCCTCCTCTGTAGGGTTATTTTTCCTTTTCCTTTTTAAGAATTTTAAATAAAATTTGTTACAATCTTTTGTTATGTATATTGGAAATATAATTTTTAATGTATTTTCATGTTCTTATAGTTTAACAAAAATTCTTAATTTCAACATAGGCAAATTAACAGTATTGTCTTATTTTGACAGTTTTTTGGTTCTGCTTCATAAATTTCCGTATCCTAAGTTATAAGACCTGTTCATCCATATTTTCCATTAAATGTTTTGAAGTTTTGTTTTTGATATTTAAATCTTTAATCCACTTATTTTTTATTTCTCCATTTATTAGACATTTCTTTCCCTACATACCTCACATGTCACCTCTTTTCCGTGTAAAATTTTGTGCTTGCATGAACTGTTTCTATTCTGTTCTAGTTTGTCTGCTTCACTGCCATATGCTCTTAAGTAATAAGCTTTGGTGGGGACAAGTCCCTTTTTTGGCTTTTTGTCCCTTTTCTCTTCTTTATAAGTTTTAGAATCAGATTGTCTAGTTCTACTAAAAACCCTATTGGGAGTTGTTTTAAATTAGATCAGTTGGAAAAAAATTCCCATCTTCTTAGTATTCTTCTTACTTGTGACTATGCTAAATTATTCCATTTTATTTAGGCCTTTCAGAATAGTTATTAATAAGTAAGGTTTTACAGTTTCTTCTAGTGGCACTTTTATTTGTTTTCTGACTTGCTGCTTGTCTGTAGAAATGCACATGGTTTTGTATATCAAGCTCACATTCAACTGTCTTGCTAAACTTTATCATTTCTGATAATTTGTCTATAGATTATTTTGAGGGGTTGCTATGTAAATAATCATGTTATCTGCAAATAACAAAGTTGTATTGCTTATTTCTATTGCTTATTACCTCAAATTTCATTATTTTTCTTATCACAGTAGGTCATATCTGTAGTACAGTGTTTCACACATATAGTGATTAGTGACCATTTTGTGTCATTTCTGGTTTTAAGGGGTATGATTCTAACATTTTCTTATTTAAAATGATATTTATTCTATATATTTAATAAATAGTCTTTTTCAATTAGTGAAGCTTCTATTTCTTACTCACCAAATATGTTTATTATTTCTGTATTTTTTTAATCTGTTAGTGTAGCAAATTATATTTATTTTCTAATATTGAACTGTTATTGGCAAGCTGGAGTAACCTGCATTTGTTTGTGGTATGTTGTCTTTTCATACCATTTAATAATATATTGTTGACTATTGTCACATCTAATGAATGACTTGGTTTTATGACTTTTACTTTTTTTAACCATCTTTGCCTTGTTTTGGTATCAGAATTGTGCTTATATAGTAAGTTAGGAACTAATTTTTCTTAGTTTTGTTCCCTGGAATATTTGTACAATACCAGGATTGTGTTTTATTTGAAATTTTGGAAAAACTTGCTTATACAAATTATCTGGTCCTGGTCTTTTCTCTGTGGGAAGATTTTTAAACAGTGCTTTAGTTTTATTAATAATTACTGGACTACTGAAATGTTTTATTTCCCCATGAATCTCTTTTGCTAAGCTAGAGTTTTCTAGAAACTTATATTTAGACTATTTTCAAATCAGTTTTATATAGTTATTGATAGTATTCTTGTATCTTTTAATTCCCTACCATTTGTACCTCTCTTTTAGTCATAATCTATTATCCCTTTATTTTTATCCTCCTTTGGGTTTAGTTGTATCTCATCAATTGTTTGTGGCTAGATTTTGTTCTTTTAAATTAGTCTTGCAGCATGTCTCTTTTAGCTGTTTTTTTTTTTTTTTTTTGCATAGGCACAGTATTTTATAGTATTGTATTATATATAGTTACTATTTTTCCTAAACATGTGTGTCTTACTGTAAAAATTTGAAAATTGGATAACTTCATTTATTTCTAGGGTAGTAGTAGCTGTTCAGGGAAATTTGCTATTTGTAATGAACTTTGAGGTTTATCTATCATGAATTTATTGTACTTTAAGTACATAATTTAATAAAATTCTAGTGTATGTATATCCACATGAAAGCGGACAGTGAACATTATCTCCATAAGTTTCCTCATCTAATACACCATTGCAGACTTTCTGTCTTCTTGTTCTATCAACTTTTGAGGGAGAGATAATTGAAATCTGTGATTGTAAAAGTGGATTTGTTTATTTCTTTGCAGTTTTATCAGATTTTGCTTTGTGGGACTTATAGCTGTAAAAATGCTCAGGATTATTATGTCCTCTTTAGTAATTGATCTCTTTATTATTATGAAATGACCTTTATCTGTGATAATATTCTTTGCTATGGAATCTACTTTTTCTTATATTAATATAGTCTTTCTAATTTTCTTTTCTTTCATGTTAGGGTGGTATGTCTTCTTCTGTCTTTTCACTTTTTACCTATTTTTATATATTTGCATGTATTCTATTCTTAAGCATTTATAGGTTTTTAGATTTCCCGGAATGCTTCCTCTAGTGCTGCTGAGTCTGATGTGAAGCTGCTGACTCCCTCAAGCCCTTGTCACCCAGGGGTATGGAAGCCACTCAAAACTAAGGACTTCTGGCTTTAGTATTATCTTCCCTTTGATCTTGAATTGAAAGGGTGATGTTATTTCTGATGTATGGTATTACTGTTACTCTGTTGTTGAAATGATTTCTAAGGATGAAGACCGATAGTAATCCAAGTTGCTGTATTTGAAATCTGAGAATTCTGAGAAAACACCTTTTATTACAGGGGTTGGTTCGATGTGACTGAACCATTCCTTGTTGCATTATTGAGCTCAGACCTTTCTCTGTCTTCACAGCATGATAAATTAATAAGCTTGTTGAACTCTGGGCTTTTCTTTGAGTCATCTGTTAAACCTCAGATTAGATCAGAAAGGAACATCAGAATCTACAAAAGAAGGCTTTGCCTCATTCATCATCTCCACCTACCAGAAAACTGATGGAGTATTTGTAATTGCCACTGAGTGGCAGGGGGACAGATGGTGGACTATCATCCTTATCAGAAGATGGCTTTTTTTTCTTTTACTTGGTGTCCGTTTCATAGTATTTCATTAGCTTCATTTTTCTCATCTGTCACTTTGAACAATATAATACATAGATTGTAATTGATAAAAACATAAGTGTATCCTACATCTGTAGAAAGGGACCTTAACAGAGTTGAATCTTTTATATAATTAAAATGGCCTATCAAGTTTCAGAAGTTATCATTGCCATATATGTTTAATTTTTCAAAATTATGCTGTCATAAAGACCATCGTTTTGATAAAGGACATTGTATTTGATATTTTCTCAAATTTACTGTTGCACAAAATTTTAAACTTTATTTTAATACAATGGAACACTCAACCTTTTTATTTTTTTAAGCGTTTCTTGAACATTTGCTTGTAGATTCTGCCAGGCATAAAGGAGACATAGATAAATGATATCATGTGAGTTTACCTTTGATAAATTTCACAGTTGTTTGAATCTTCAAACACACTCATTTTAATATGAATTAAGTAATTTTTCTATATGGTGTTTTCATTTTTTAATATTGTTTGGATAATACACATGAATACTTTATTTGATATGATTAATCTAAGAAAATGATCTAATCATCTAAGAAATGATTAATTACAAATTAGTTTTAAAGAGTTCCTTTGAATTTCTTCCAGAGAATAATCTGCTGGAATAGTTTTATTGAGGAATGATAACTATTAAAAGAATAGTTTACTGCAGATTCTTTTGGTCTTATCATGAATAAAACTGTGATACACAGGGTAACTCTTTAACTTAAGCAGTTAGCATAAGCTTTTGACATAACAGGTGTTGAATTCAAAACTGTTAACTTATTTTCGGTATGTCTTATCTATGCATTTACTGCTATTCAGAATACACCAAGTGCCATCAAAAATGCTGTATTGTTTTTAGGTGCAGAATCCTTCACTATCCCTTCTTTTGTCTGCTTCCGTCTTGCTCTCCCGTTTTCCTTCTCCTCGTCTTGCCTTCCCAGACATCTTTCTTTCCTGCCCTCTCACATCATCCTCACCTCATACTTTTCTCCCCCTTATCATCATCCAGACAAGCAGAAATACAAGTTTCAGCCCTCAGTCGTCTACTCCTTCCCAGTTTGGGTGGAAGGCAGTGCAGGGTATTGTAAAATAGCTCTATTTTATCTTACTTGTTGTGTGCCAGGCAGGCATAAAATAATGGAATACCTAAAAATATTTTTAAGAATTTGAGACAGGCTCGGCGCCTGTGGCTCAAGCGGCTAAGGCGCCAGCCACATACACCTAAGGTGGC
>NW_003852406.1:28828104-28858975 GCF_000181295.1 Otolemur garnettii
AAAAAAAAAAAAAAAAAAAGAAAAAGAAAAAAAGAATTTGAGACAAAAACTTGATTCTTCAACTAACTAATACCACTGAATTTTAGATCCCAAAGTTGGCTGAGAATGTACAGAATGAGATTGGGAGCAAAGTGTTCTTTCAAACAAAATGTGAAAACCTTTGAATTTATTTTTTATGCATTTAGATTTGTAGCTTGTTATCTACCCTAATCCTGAAAACAGACTTTTGACTCATTGGAAATAAACCTTTAAAGCAAGACATTGGATTTCTTTTTTAAAACTTCTGATTTTCAAATAAAAATGAATTTATATTATTGTTGTGCTTTGGTCCTCTTTTTTAGGGCAGATATTGCAATCTTTTTGATCTAGGAATAATAATATCCTTGACAATTATAACGTTTTAAACAATGGGAAACACGTTAAAACTTTGTCACTTTGTAAGTAACAAAGTAACAGAGAAAATAAAGAAATAAATGAATTAATAAACTTTGTACCACATTTTATGAAATATCCTTATTCTGAGGTAATATTTAAGAAAACTCTAAAATGTCAGTTTAATAAAATCCTGTATTGTATCATTTATATTTTTCTGATTATCCTATTTACAGAACTTTTACATTCTTTCCCAAAGATCATGAACCTATTCATAGTTCAATTTTTTCATGTCTCTTTAAAAAAATAAGGAAATATGGGAACCTTTAGAAGGAATCTGATAGAATATCAAGGTCATAAACCTTAGAATGAATTATTTCATTTAATGTAGTAAATTATGTTAGAAAGGTCAGAGTTTGGTCTAGTGTGCCATAAAAGGTAATTAAAAGAATAAGAAGGTTATAAACTTTGATGAGATCATGTCTGCATAGCTATTAGTTTCCTTATATGCATTATTAGTATTTCATATTATAGCAATGGTATTTAAATAAGAATTTCTAATTGTGACTTAAAAGCTGAACTTAAATTTTATTGTCTGTGTATGGAATAAGCCACCCTTTATTAGCTTTTCTGCTTGTTACATTGATTTTTAGAATACTAGAGAAGGGGAGCTTTAGAATTTATTGTGTAATCCCTTTATTTTACTAGTTGGGAAACTAAGGGCCAGCGAAGTTGGTCACAAGATGCAGACTTTATCTTCTCTTGACTCACAGTTTAATGCTGTTTTTGCTGCATCAACCTTCTTTCCATATATGAAGGAAAAACAGTGTCTCCTTTTACTGCTTACTTAGAATTAATGTTGGCTAACAAAGATTGACTTCTGAATTTGTTAGTAGGACAGTAGGACTTATACTGAGCATGAATCAACAAGGCTGGAAATTGTATTTTAAAAATTATATTAGGAAGGAAGGACAAGGAACTTTGGGATGATTTTTGGTCCTGATTGATTTATGCTTTGAAAATGAGTAAGTAAATCATAGCTACTACGACTCAAAGAGTTCAGCCTGGTTTCTGCTCATGCCTGTGTAGTATTGTGAGGAGATACAGAAAGGTGCTCATGCTCATTTTACAGAAAAAATCCTGCAGCAGTTATAATATTATGCAGATCGATTCTTTTCTTTAAAGAACTTGCGTTTCCTTAATAGCATTTATTTTACAATAATTAAAATATGTATTAACATATATTCATTGAAGAAAACTTCAGAAAAAGTAGTGCCTACCTTGACATTTTGATCCAATCTTTTTCTGCTCTTTATATACAAATATAAAGATCTTTCACACTTATTATATATAAATTGCACTGCATAGATTGAATCCTGAATTTTTAATTTACCATTATATGAAATACTAATATTGCTTAAAATTAATCAAATCTGCATAGTGTCATCTTCATACATGTGCCGTAGTTTATGTAATCAATTCCCTATTGCTAATATTTTGTTATAAATCTCACTACAGTGAATATCTTTATAGAGAAATCTTTTCGTGTCTATTTCCTTATGGTAATCTTGCAGATGTAAAATTATTTAAAGTACTTTCTTTCTTTAACTAAGAAATTATTAAATATTAACCAGACTGGGATATTAGGCTAGTTGGGTTTTTGGCAAGGTAGACTGTGAAGAAATGTGATTATTTAGAACAGAGGCAGGGGTATTCGTATCCAAAGAGCGTCATCTTTTTGATGGCTAGAGCTATTGATGACTTGAAGCAAGCGACACTTGAAGCAAAGGGAGGTCAGATTGCTCTGTTTTTCTGATTCTGGTTAGTACAGGGAGGACAAGGAGGTAAGGGTATTAAGAAAAGATCCCTCCAAGGATTCAAACCCAAAGATTGGGTTATAGGGTTCAGGATAGAGTCCAAATCACAGCAGGAATCTAGGGCAGTAAGGAACCCATTTACGAAATGGACTGCCTACCCCCCGGATAGATTAGAGTGGGGAGTGCTGCGTGTCTAGGTACACAAGTGCCCAAGCACTGCTTAATATGCTGGATTCGGGACCCAAAGCAACAAGAGTAATTTCAAGCGTACCGGTTAGTGGATGGATCTTGCTGGTATACTTCTATCATGCATGACAAGTCTAGCTGTGGAATGAGGGAAATGGCATTAGAACCTCCTTCATAGACTAGTTCCAGGAGGCAGAGCCTCTCTCTTTTTTGCCAGCAGTGTTACTTGGAGGGTTCAGGTGATGCATCATTCTGCAGTTTCTGGTTATCTTTTGCCCTCTTCTCTTGGACATAAGAGAACCAAGCAAGGGGCTTGGTGCCCGTAGCCCAGTGCTTACTGGGGCTGGCAGATTGGAACCTGGCCTAGGCCTGCTAAACAACAGTGGCAACAGTAACAAAAAAATAGCCAGGCATTGTGGCCGGGGCCTGTAGTCCCAGCTACTCAGGAGGCTGAGGCAGGAGAATCGCTTAAGCCCAAGAGTTAGAGGTTGCTGTGAGCTGTGGCACCACGGCACTCTACCCAGGGCAGCAAAGTGAGACTCTGTTTAAAAAAAAGAGAGAGAGCAAGAACCAAGCAAGGAAGGTGATTGGATCAGCACAAACACATCACTGCTGTCAGTGAAGCACCTCCTTATTACTTGTATTTTATTGCAGAAGATTGTTTTCTTCTGTCTTTACAGTAAGTTTCAAACTTAGTACATGCTTTTACCACTTGTATAGTTCACAAAAGTCTTAATTTCTTTTTCAATTCACGTCATAGATGCTGGAAAGATGGAAATATTATGATTTAACCCTTTCTAGTCCAGTTTTTCTACCACCAGCATAATTCCCAGCTTTTTAAAATTTTGGGTGGGAAAGAGGTTGGTGGATTACTTGCAATTATCTTATAGTTTTAAAAGAGAAAAACAAATATGAACTTACCTGATGATTTATTATCTATTTTGGATTACATAAAATAATTAAAGTTTTTAATTTATTTTTGTTTATAAACAACAACAAAATTATTTCGGACATAGGATCAGAAAGGTAAATTTACTTCTTTTGTCAAACCATACATGGGATTTTTTTGTGTGTGATTTCAGTCTTTTTTTTTAATTTTAAATTAATATGAGTATACAGATTTTTAGGTTACATTGTTCTTGCTTCCAAGGCACAGTTCAAGTTGTAGTAGAGCCCTTTACTCAGTGGGGCTGCTGCTGAACCCCCTCATGTTGTGCACCTTAGGTGAGATCCGGCAATCGCCCTCCCACTCCCTGTTCCCTTCCTCCTTCTCTCCCCTCCCCCTTGCTAGACTCTGTGTTTTATCATTTCTGTGAGCGTATAATTTTTTATATATTGGTTTCATGTTAGTATTGAGTACACTGGATTTTTTTCCCGCATTTTTTGAGATACTTTACTAAGAAGAATGTGTTTCAACTCCATCCAGACAAACATAAAAGATATAAAGTCTCCATCTTTTTATGGTTGAAGAGTATTCCATGGTATAAATATATCACAGTTTGTTAATCCATTCATGGGTAGATGGACACTTAGGTTGTTTCCACAACTTGGCAATTATGAATCAAGCTACAGTAAACATTCTGGTGCAAATGTCTTTGTGGTAAAATGATTTTTGTTCTTCTGGGTAGATACCTAGTAATGGGATTGCCAGATCAAATGGAAGTTCGACTTTTAGTTCTTTAAGAATTCTCCATACTTTTTTAAAATAAAGGTTGTATTAGTTTGCAGTCTCACCAGGAGTGTAGAAGTGTTCCTTTTTCTCCATATTCCCACCCATATCTGCACTTACCTTGGGACTTTGTGATGTGGATAGTCTTACTGGAGTTAGGTGATACCTCAGAGTGGTTTTGATTTGTATTGCTCTGACGATTAAAGATGATGAACATTTTTTTATGTGTTTGTTGGTTGCAGACATGGAATTTTAAAATTCATGTGTACATACTATTTTTTTCTTTCAAAATAGTATTGAAATATTAACTATTTTAAAACTTGCTATTAGGGTAAACTAAAAACTTATAAAATAGTATTATGAATCTTTATATATTTTCCACCCAAACCTACAATTCCAAAATCCTGCCTCATCAGCATTCTAACCACTCTCCCGAAGTACTATTTTGAAGCTAATTGCAGATAGCACTTCATGATGGTGTTTTCATGGAGGTTCTCTTTCTGCTTTTGAAAGTGAATCATGCTTATTAAAAAGGAGGAAATTTAAAGCCTATCATAATCATCTAGTTAAAAATTAATATTTTGCCCTATTTTCTTATAGTCACTGTCTACAAAAATGTATGCACAAATGCACAAAGATATATGTTTATTATATAGATAAAATTTGCATAATTGTGTTAATTAGAGAAAAGACTAAGCTGCTAAAATAATGGCACCAAAAATACAGTGGTTTTAAAAACATGGAAGTTTATTTCTTACAGTACAGTTCTCAGGTAAATGACCCAAAGTTTCAAGGTGGCTTTATGTCATGTGGTTTTTCATGACCCACCTTCTGGTCAGATTCTCGTCACCTCAGGTGTGCCCTCCCCTTTATGATCAGAGCTGTGTTAACAGGCTCCTTTCTGCTCCAGTTTGCAGAAGGGGAATAAAATGAATGGACCTTAAACACTAAGCCTGTATTTATTTTCCATTGATGAATACTCAGTCATGGACTGGGAATTCGGTCTCTAGTGTAGGAATTGTTAGACTTGCTAAGAGGCTTTGACTTTGGAGACTGATGCAATGCAGTGTTTCTCTGACTCTGGTTCCTCCCTGTGGGCAGGTGAATCTAGAGGCTTGATCAGACTCAGTTCAGGTGTGATCTATTTGATAAAAATATAATTGGTGTTGAGTTCTTTCATCAGGATAAACATAATGTCTGGTTGTCTTTCTTTTTTGGGGGACTGATAAGCTGTTAATGCTCAGTGCCCAAATCCATTAATTTGTCAATATAGGGATGTGTCATTTCTTTATTTCATTTTCATTTATTATTTGAAATACATTTATAAAGAGATGGTTTCCTCAGTTACTCTTTGGTTCCTGAGTATGGTTTATCTAGGAAAGGCAGGGTATGTTTTTTTATTATTTGCCAGTTTTCAAGATAATGAATTTGGTTTCCTGTTATCCTTCAAAGGAGTCTGATTAGTTGATATATATGCACACAGACATATATGTACATATATGTATAAAGTATGTGTATGTCTATTTCTATCTATAAATACGTAATAGAACCTCCATAGTTGACCCTACATTGACCACCTCCTTAAGTTGACCTGATTTTCATACAACAGATATGTACCACACCTATGTAATAGGTATAGTAGGCTTACTTGACCATCTGCATGTATGTTGACCAGTTTGTTACCAGTTTGTTGTCCCTGGGGTGGTCAATTTACAGAGGTTCTACTGTAAGCCATATAATATAAAAACTAGTATTAGCAGTGGCTGGATACTTTCCAGACAGAAAGTGTGTGTGTGTGAGAGAATTATGAACTCATGAATTTAAACACTTTTGATTGGTTTTACTCATGTTCATCCTTCGTTTTTGAAGCTCAAAAGATGACATGTTTTGATCAGTGGGAGTCTTTTAAATTTTGTTCTCAAGTCTTTTTGATATGAGGCTGGTCAAATTTGATGGTTTCTTTCCTACTCAGTATGGGAAGATGTTAGATTTATGATCAGCCGTTTTGGTAAGGAGCCCTGATTACTTTTACTGAGAAATTGTATTTCAGTCAGGGATGCTTATTGCTCCTGGGTTGGTCATTATGAATAGAATTAGGACATTAAGAAAGGAAATGTAGGTAGTCTATCTATGTATGAATATATACATTCATATATACACACATACACACATTCACATGTATACATTTGTTTTTAAAAATTTATTTAAAGGATGGTGCCTGTGGCTCAAAGGAGTGGGGCGCCGGCCCCATGTACTGGAGGTGGTGGGTTCAAACCTGGCCCTGGCCAAAAACTGCAAAAAAAAAAAAAAAAATTATTTAAAGATAATTGGCTTTTGGATTTTTATAATTCAAATTCAGGACTGGGGATTTTACTGAATCTCTTCTGTATTGCATCCTGTATCTCTTTTTTTCCTTACCAACCATTTGAGTTCTCCAGGACTCACCCAGGAGGTGTTGTAATTATATCTATATGATAAAGTAACTATATAACAGGCTGTATAGGAAAGGCAGGACACTTTTTATTTTGACACCTCATTTAGTTTATTCCACATAACATAACACCATCACAAAAGTAAGAACAATTTAACATTTTTTTCTTATGTTTTCCCCTTCTCCTCATCCTTTAAAAATAGTAATACTATGAAAAATTCTGAGATGCAGGTATTATATGTTATGTTCTTTAGCTTTTCTCCTCCAATTTAGCCATAATTTTGTAGGGGTATGTGTAATGTTCACGATTAGTATTTGTGTCTGTGTTTCTTTTGACATTTTAGTTTTCTGAATCATGTTCTTTAGTGGATTCCTCAGGAAGGAGTTACAAGAATAATAATCTCTGAACTTTTTTACACTGAAAAAGCTTATTTATGCTCTTTGTACTTGAAAGTTAATTTTCTAGATATAAAATCCTTAGCTCATATTTCTTTCTTTGAAAATACTGAATACAGGCTGGACATGGTAGTGCACACCTATAATGCTAGCACTCTGGGAGACCGAAGCAAGTAGATCCCTTAAGCTCTGTAGTTTGAGATCAGCCTGACCAAGAGTGAGACCCAGGCTCTACTAAAAATAGACTAGCCAGCATCATGGTGCATGCCTATAGTCCTAGCTACTCTGGAGAGTTTGAGGTTGATATGAGCAATGATGACACCATGGCACTCTACTGAGGGAAACAGAGTGAGACTGTGTCTCAAAAAAACAAACAAACAAAAAAAGAAAATGCTGAATACATTACTTCATTTTCTTCTGGGATAAAAGGTTGCTATCAGCATTAACTTTTTCCTTGTAAGTCACTTGCTTTTTCTCTCCTAAATGCCTGAGGAATTTGTCTTTTTTCATGACAGTCCAGACATTTTAACAGGATATGTCTTGGCAGCAGCCACTGTGGGCCAGTATTTTCAGGTATATGCTGTACTTTGTCATTATTGCATTCTTTTCACAAAAACTTTCCCTAATTAAATCTGTTAATAGTTAATCTGTTCTCTTTGGTTTTCTTTTTTCAAGCCCTGCTCTTCTGTTTATTGCATCTCTTTGCCTATGTTCAGTATTTCTACTACTCTCAAGTCATTTGTATTTCTTTTATTTTTATTTGTTGTGTTTATTTCATGTGTCTTCTTAAATGATCTTTTTCATTTGTAATCTTCCTTGAATTTCAGGAAGGAAAATTTTTAAGTTCTTAAGATTGTGATTTGTGTTATTCTCTCATGCTTGATACCATTTTCTTTATGTGTTTTAGCTTATTTTGAAATAAAAGGATACATTTTAATCTGAGCAACATTTTTGTTGTTTTTGTTTTAGCTTATTTTGAAATAGAAGGATACATTTTAATCTGAGCAACATTTTTGTTGTTTTTATTTATTTGTTTTGTTTGTAAGGTTCCTATTGTATTTATTATTGTCTTTTAAAAACTGGCATTTGATCTTGATGCTTTTCTGTTTATTTTCACATAGAATTAGTTTTATGGAACATTTAGAAAAGGATGTGATTCAGAGCGGCTATACTCACTTCTTACGCTCCTTTTGTGAAAAATGCAGTGGCTTTCTGAAACTTTCTGGTTGTGTTTCCATTTTTTCCCTTTGTCTCTATTTTCCCTGATTTGCCTAATTTATATTCCTCTACCTTCATGGCAATTTCCAGGGTTACTGGGATTGCTCTCTGCTAGCTTGTTTATACCTTCTTTATATTTTTATTTTTTGAAGGCACCATTCACTTCCTTACTGTGGAAAGCAAAAGCCTGAAAGCAAAAGCTGGACTAAAATGAGTTCAAGAGAGAATGACTGGTCAGAACCCCTCTTCTCAGATTAGCCTGTTGAACTCAGTGGTGAATAACTATTTCTGTTTTAGGGTTCTTTTATTCATTATTCACTAGCTGTTTCCCTCTGTTTTCTCATGCACGCACACTGCTCTGGTGGTCATTTGTCCGCACTCACTTGTATTTGTGGATTGTGAGACTATCTTGCCATCTACTTTTGTCGTAAATCTTTCCCAGAGGTTTTGCTTTCCTTTCTTAATTGCGCTCTATGTTTGTATATGGGGCTTTAGAGGAAGTCTAAAACTGTTATCACCATCTTTTCAGAATCCTCTTTCATAAGGATTTTAATAATACTTAGCAATATACTGTAATTTAGAAATATACTGTAATAGAAATATACCGTAATTTAGTCAGCCACTTCCTCCATCTTGAAAACCTTCTTTTTGCCTGCTTTCCATCTTTAGAAACCATGTCAAACCTTCTGCCTATACAAAGCCTTCAGACTTCTAAGGACAGAATGACTGTTAATTATCCTGTCACATCCCTCAGTATATCCCTTTAATCATCACAAGGTGATCTCTGTCTTAGAAAAAGCAAAAGCATAATGTAAACCATTAGAAGCAAATATATAAAAACTTGAAATGTATTTATAGAAAGCTGGACAAAAGATACATTCTAAGTCATAGAAAACAAAATATAAACAAATGGTCAAGCATACTAATACTAGTTTTTCAGTTAACAAATTGACAGATTTATAAACAAAACAGGAACTCAAGGTACTAGAGACCATTTGTGGGTGCATAAATTAATTCTCATTCTGGTTGTTTAGTTGGGAATATTTATCAAAAGCCCTTAAAATATATATAATCTGTGACTCAGGGTTTTCATTTCTGTGATTTGATCATAAGGGAATAATTGACTTGTGTTTAAAATTTTAACTATAGGAATGATTGTTGCATTGTTATTTATTATACTGAAAAAATTAAAAATGACCTAGATGTCTACCAATAAGGCATTAGTAAAATTAAGTGTATCCTAGCAATGGAATACTTTATAGTCACTAGCCTATATTATAAATATTATTTAATGGCAGGAATATATGTTTATAACATTAAATGAAAAAAGATTATAAAGTATTATCAGTGGGATAACTCATTTTAATAAAACTATATATGCAAAGGAAAAATAACTGGAAGAATATTAGTGATTTTTTTCAAGGCATTAGAATTATAGGAGATTTTAATCTTAATTTTAATCTATATTATCTATAATTAACATGTAATGATTTTTGGATTAAGATAAAAGTTACTATTAAGTCAAATAAAAATATATTCTTATTTGTTTTTACTTTTGGGATTTTAAAAAAGTAAACCTTAATGTAAAAGCACAAATCTACTCTTCCTCTTCCTCTTGCATAGTGTATACCAAGCCTAGTTTATCAAAGTAGCTTCTACTTGTGAGAAATCAGAGGATATTTTTTTCCTTTGACTAGGAGGGGGTTCCTTACTCTTTCCCCTCCCCTCTGCTCTTTCTTCCCTCCCTCCCTTCCTCCTCTCCTCCCTCCCTTTCTTCCAACCTTCCTTCCTTCCTGTTCTTTTTTGTGTGTATAGGTTGATGATTTGAAAAATGAGCATAATTTTATAGCTCAAATCCCTTTCCAGTCATTTCCCTAAGGTCGTAGTCAAGAGTGTAGACTTGTTAATCGTACTGTCTGGGTTAAATTTGGGCTCTGTGACTTTACTGTCTTCAGAGTCACTCAGTCATGATTTTAACCTGTTAACTTTGGATGAATTATTTGGCTCCATTTCATTTTTCTCATAATTAAAATGAGGATAATAAAAATATCCACCTTCTAAGTATATTCTAAGTGTATTTCTGAGGACTAAATAAGTGGTTTTATACATATGTAGTACTTAGCTCATTGTGTATTGTATAAGAAGCCCTCATAGATACTATTATTAGCTGCTATCGCATTACCTTTTTCATCCATTTATCTAACACATGCTTATTGAGTGCTTGTCATATGCCACACATGGTTCTAGTCATAGAAACATCAATGAAAAAAAGTCATTGTCCTTGTGTAACTTATGTTCTAGTGAAGGAAACTGCAAATGAATATATGACGTTAGGCAAGTCCCATGAAGAAAAATAAACAAAGAGATAGCAAATAGAAGAAGGTGTTATTTAAGGTAGAGTTTCATTTTGGCTGAAAGCATCTGACTATATGGCAGAATGTTTTTGGCTAAGGGGACAACATATAAAGTCCTCAGGCAGTGACATTTCTGATGAATGTGAGGAACTACTGTGGAGGACTTTTAGTTTAGAGGACACCTATGGGTATACTTTTAGTTAAGAAAAAAGATAATAATAGTGGATGAGGTCAGAGGAATCAGTAGGGTTTTGTAGGCTGCCCTAAGGTAAGAACTTTGGATTTTGCCCTAACTGTGATGAGAAGGCAAATTTTGATGGGGGAATGATGTGGTTTGATTTATATTTTGAAAAATAACTGGCTGTTTTTATAGGAGAAAGACCTAGGGGTCAGATTAGAAACTGGAACAATTAAGAGGCTATGGCAATAATAGAAATGAGAGCTGACAGTGGCGTAGACGAGGAGATGGTGGTAGGGAGAAGTGGTTGAGTTTGGAATGAATTTGGAATATATGTGAAAAAAGAATGAATAGAATTTGTTTAAGTATTGGATGTAAGCAATTTTGCAAATGTATTTCTGTAATAGAGAATACTCTGGGAAGAGCAACTTTATGCATATAGGGAACATAAGAATTTTGTTAAGGACGTTAATTTAGGAAATGCTAATTGTGGAAATCCTCCACTTAAATGGAGATTTTGAAGAGACAATTCTATGTAGATGAATGGAAGTCAGGCCTATAGATAAAACTTTGAGAATTGTCTCTGTGTAAATATTTTAAGTTACTTCAAATGATGAGTGAGTTTGATAGACAATAGGAAAGTTCTGAGGATCGCTCTGGGATGCTCCAACATCTGGAGGTCAAGAAGAGGAAAAGGATCTAGCAGAAAAGACTGAGAAGGAGCAGCCAGGGAGTTAGGAGGACAATGTGCTGTGAGAAGCCTAGTGAAGAAAGAGTCTAGGGAGGGGTGAGTGATGTGTAGGACTAAGTTTGCAAGAAACAGATCAGAACTGAGAGTTGGCCATAGGTGTTGGTGATCTTGACAAGGACAGTTTGTTGAGTGTTAATGGTGATAAAAGCAAAAGCTGGACTAAAATGAGTTCAAGAGAGAATGAAAATTAAGGAAATAGGGACAGAGAAGATATATTTTCTTCAATACATTTTGGTACCGAAGAGTATTAGCTGGAGGACATATAAACAAGAATTCTTTTTGAGATGGTTTAGGTGGAAGGGATTTAAATAATTTAAATAGAAAAGGGGAGATTGAAGCAGAAAAGTGGAGAAGTAACTATCTAAGTGGGGGAGAAGAAAAAGGATCCAGTGTATATTTGGAGGACTTGGCCCTCTCTATGAACATGAGTGTTCATATATTATAACAGGAGAAAAGAGAGTATATACACACAGATGCAGATTGGTTGGTGAATTTGGCTGTGGGAATGTGTGGAAATTCTCTTCTGAATAATGTATTATCCTCAGTGAAATAAGTGTGGTCATCAACTGAGAGATGACGGTATGGGAAGAAGGGATGTTGGAGATTTGGGAGATGGTCCAATAATTTCTAGGAAGGTGTGTGGATTAACTATTATCAGTTTGCTTAACTACCTGGCAATAATAGAGTGTATTATAATCTGTATAATAATAGAGTGTATACTTGAGATATAATGTCATAAATTTAAAGTGGGAATAGTTAACGTGGTTTGCAATTACAGCCACATTAATCTACTACATATATAAGTACAGAATAGGATGAGAGTTGAATTTAGGATTGGAATTTTTCCATGCAGGATGAAAGAACATAGAAGCAAGGGAAATGGGTGCATGTAACAGAGTGATTATAGTGATGGGCCATGAAGTCTAAGATGGGTAAGGAAGGAAGTAGGGTGAAACTGTATGTGCTCCAGCCAGACCAAACCTCTGCTGCCAGTTCCCACATTCCACTTCATTATCTCTGGAACACGTTTTCTGAGATAACCTTCTTTCTCTTTCTTATACCTTACCCCATTCCCAGCCCAAACGCAAGCACGCAACACCCAGTATCCGTATGTTCAGATTCTGTCTACCCCTCATGAAATAGCAGACATGGTACTTCTTGCAGTCTTCCCTCCTCAGCCACAGTGAACAGTGGTCTTGTTTTTCCTTTTGATCTCTTATAGCACTCTAAATCTCTAATTGGCTAATTACTTAGTATTATAGCTTTGTGTATATATTTTACCAGGGATTATGTCCTTGTATCCAGAGCATTTTACACAACTGATACTATTCCCAGTGATGGGAATGAAAATCTCTAGTAAAACAACTTCTCTGCAACATTCTTCAAAGCAATTATAGAAACCAGTATTTCATAGAAATTACATTTAGTTTCATCATTTCTTTTTACTCACTGCAGTCTGTAGCAATCCTATATTATTTTTAAGTGATCATCTTTATTATCATTTTATTTATTTATCTTGCAGGAGCATCTTTCCTTGAAGAAGTATATTATTGATATTTTGGTTGAAAGTACAGCTCCACCAGAGCCTTTGAAAGATGGAGAGGAGCGACAAAAAAATAAAAAAAAAGCCAAAAAGATTAAAGCCCGGATGAACTCCAGGTACCTCAAATATCCTTAAAAAGAAAACAAAAGTAAAACACTTAGTGATGTGTCTTTTAATGTAAATCCAAGGAAGACCAAAAAAAAAAAAAAAGTTTAAAGTTGTTTGCTACAAGAAAGCCCTGGAAATAACACTGATGAGCCTAATTTATAGCCACTTTCCTTGATTGAGAAAGAAAACTGCATATCGATCTAAAGCCCTTGCTTTCACCTGTTAAGAGCTCTTCTCATAATTGGATGCCAAAGCCCTGCCAAACTTGTGCCTCCTCCAGCATACAATAGTATGTTTAAGTATGTGTAAACCAAGCCTATTTTTCTTTCCAACTATTGATTTTTAAATGAAGTATCAAAGAAAATCAATAGCAATCAACAAATAGAAATCTACTGGCTGTAGTGTCAAATCCCATGACTAGGTTTAATCAATTTGGTTGCCTGTCACAACAAGAAAAAGTTCAAGAAATATCTTAAAATGGAAAGTGAGTTGTCAGACCCGTAGTTTATCATCAACCCCCAGAGTGTCATGTGAAGATCAGACCGCTGTGTAGTACATCATTACCTCACAAGCTCTAAGTGTCATCTAATGGCTGGCGAGTCTCGTTCCAGGGCACAAAGAGAGTTCTTCCTTTGTAGATAATCCTTTACCATTTGAGGGAGACTATTCCAAATATGTCCTTATACTTTGATTCTTAAATGTCTCAGACATGGAGAAGCTTGACCCATGGAATTATAGAAATATAGGACCAGATTAATGGTGAGAGTGCATAGTTTCTGTGTTTAGATTGTGATTAGTCAGTTGTCATCTCATTTTACAGAATCACCAATAACTTCAGACTGCTCATTTAAGCAAAAAATAGAAAAGACTTTTTAAATTTTAGTTTTTGACATCCACGTTTCTAAGAATAGTTTCGCAATATACTTGAGGGTATTACGTACTTTCATTTCCAATTTATACTAAGAACTTGCTGACTTCCTGACACTCGAATGCTCAGAGCCTTTTCTTTGGACCTCTTCATCTGTCTGTATACATTCCCTTGGTTCCTGAGCTCACCCTGTACTGTGGCTATAAATACCTCTAATTGCCAATGACTACCATTTTTATATCTTCAATTTTACTCCAGTTTGGTATCTCCTAAACAAATCTGCTCTCTCCTCGCCTCCTTAAAAACCTACTTCATCTCATTGGCTTCTCTGTAGCAGGAAGTGGATACTCTATTCTAGTTGTTCAGGTCAAAACCCTTGAAATCATTGTTGACCTCTTTCTTTCTCTTATACCTCATCTCCAATCTAACTGTAGATGTCAGCTTTGCTTTAAAATATATTTATAATTTGATTCACTCACTCTCTAACTTCACTGCTCTCCCTCTTCCTGGTCTAAGCTATATCATATCTCACCTGGACTATATCATATCTCATGTAGCCCTCTGGCTAGTCCCCTGTTGATTTAACAGGCCAGAGTGAGCCTGTTAAAATGCAAGTCAGAGCATGTTAGTTTTCTTTTCAAAACCTCAAGGCTTTTACCGTAGAAGGGTTTCTCTTAGAACATTCGTCTCACACATATCCATGCAGCTGGCCTCTTACCTCCTTTACGTCTATGATCAAATGTCACCTTTTCAATTAAGCCTTCTTTGAGAGCTTCATTTGTTTTTTTATATAAGTAATGTTTGTTTATTGAAGAAAATTTTGAAAGTGCAGATAACCATAGGAACAAATACTGATACCTATAATTCTGCTGCAACTAATATTTTGGCATAGATATCTTTTTATGCATATATATGTATTGACTTTTTATTGAGGTCTTACTTGTTAAAGTGAAATGTGGAGAGCCTAAGTGTGTGGTATATAATTGGGAACTGTTCTCCTGCATTTTCTGAAACAGTTTATATAGGATTGGGATTTTTTTTCTTATTTAAATGATATATATAATTCACAGTGAAGTCATATTTAATATTTCTTATTCAGTTTTGCTAATTTGTACCTTTCAATTTTATCATCCATTTCATCTAAATTGTTGAATTTGTTGTTATAAAATTGAGTATATTCCCTTATACTTTCCATTTTTGATCTGGCATGATTAGAAGATACCACTCCATTCTAAACTTAAGTGAAATGCTAAACAAAGTCAACTTTTCTTTTCTTTTCTTTTTTTTTTTTTTTTTTGAGACAGAGCCTCAAGCTATCCCCCTGGGTAGAGTGCCATGGCTTCACTGCCGCAGCAACCTCCAACTCCTGGGCTCAAGCAAGTCTCCTGCCTCCGCCTCCCAAGTAGCTGGGACCACAGGCGCCCACCACAATGCCCAGCTATTTTTTGGTTGCAGCCATTATTGTTGTTTGGTGGGCCCGGGCTGGATTCGAACCCACCACCTTAGGTGTATGTGGCTGGCGCCTTAGCCGCTTGAGCCACAGGCGCCGAGCCTCAACTTCCCTTAAATTCATAACAGAAGTGAGATCACAGGACAACCAACTGTCCCCTAACTTGGACAGGTAGATGTAGAAAATTACAAGTTACAGGAGCAGAAACCCACAAGCAGAAACTTCTGTGGGAATGTAATTTATAAATTGCTGAAGGGTCAGTGTGGGCAAGTCTGAGAGTCAGACAACTCCAAGGGCTTTTTTGACTTTTATGAAACTACTGTAGTAGTTTCAAGGTTCTTACTCTGAATGTCAGAGAAAATTCCCTTCCTGTCTCCATGCAGGGGAAAGTAACCATTCTGTTCTCCTACAGATGTTCTGTCATGAGGAGAAACTATTTTACTAGAGCCTAACTTGCTGGGTTTTTTCCTAGACCCTAACTCACCTGAGGGAAAGGAAATACTCAATTCTAACTGTATCTACCCTTTTACACAGGCCCCTCTAACTTTCCACATGGCAGAAAGGGAAACACCCAACTCCAGCCCACTCTGACCATCTGCAGGAGCTGGAGTGAGGGGACTAAGAAGCACTGTGACGTCCACAGCTCAGAGGCACAGGTTTACCAAAAGACTGAGACAGAATCATGCGACTGTAGGATGCCTTCATTGTGCCCACACTTGATTACTGTATTACTAAACTTTGTATTACAGTAGTTCTGTTTATATAGTATGATTGATCATATCTGACTATCAAGAAAAAAATTACAAGGCATACTAAAAGGGAAAAAACATAGTTTAATGAGATAGAGCAAACATCGGAACTACTCTCAGATATGGCAGAAATGTTGGAATTATGCTGGCAATTTAAAACTAACTATATCTAATTTGCTCAGTGCTTTAACAAATAAAGTAGGCATCATGCAGTAACAGATGGACTATGTAAATAGAAGTTATGAAAATTATACTATGTAAGTAGATGGAAATTCTAAGAAAGAATCAAAAAGAAATGCTAGGGATGAGAGGATTCTGGGAAGATGGCAGAATATGAAAGACCGTGTATCTGTCCCCCTACCCAAAGATCATTAAATTGGCAGAGTCTCTCTATTGTAACTATTTCAGAACTCTCTGGAGTCAAGTCTAGAAGGCTTGTAACTTCCCCTGCAGAGTTAGTTAATACAGTGAAGTGGTTAACTGCAGTAGTAGCTACCATACCCTACCCCCAGTCCATGGTTTATGGCTGTGCCTGTTTTCCTGGAGCAGCTTGCACATAACTTGTAGGATCCAGAGTTAGAAGAAAAGCACCTTGTCCTCCAGCTTCAGGGTTCTGTGCTCTAATCACTTACAGCAATTAGTAATCACACAGGTGGAGACAAAGAGGCGTGCAGCCACTGTTACGTCCACCCCTTGTTCGATGAAAACCCTTCCTAATCTGGCTGAGGTGACTGACAGTAGAATGCATCTCTTTCTCTCCCCTCCTTGTACTTTTATCTTTTTTCCATTTGGGGAGGCAGTCATCAAAGAAGACTAGGACATGCAGAATCATTTGTATGCACGGAGAGACTTAGAAAGCGACTGGACATGCCAGGGAAAGGCACAGGTTTGGCAAAGAGAAGCCTTAACTCTACACCTCAGGCTAATCCTAGGCCCAGGGACAACCTTTAACAATTAACCCAAACTAAACAAACCAGCAATCCCTAGGGAAGGGGAACAATCTGATTCCTGAGTTACCATATTATTCTATTCAAATTTGTAGTTTTCAATTAAAAACTCAGAAAGCATACAAAGAAAATAGTATGATACAAAGGAAAAATTAAGTCAATAAAAACTTCCTGATGGCAGATTAGACAAAGACTTTAATAACTGTCTTAAAGATGCTCAGATAACTGAAGGAGCATGTGGACAATGCCAAGGAAATTATTTATGGAAAAAAGGAAATGTCAATAAAGATAATAGAAAACCTAAAAAGAAACCAAAAAGAAATTCTGGAGCTGAAAAGAACAGTAATTGAAATGAAAAATCTGCTGGGGAAATTTAAAGGCAGATTTGAGCAGGTAGAAGAAATAATAAATATCAACATAGGATAATGGAAATTAACGTTTCTGAAGAACAGTAAAATAAGATTAAAGAAAAGTGAACAGAGCCTAATGGATCTGTAGAACACCATTAAACACACACATTTGCATGTTATGCAGATGTTATACAAGAGTTATAGGAAGGCTCGGCGCCTATAGCTCAACCGGCTAAGGCGCCAGCCACGTACACCTAAGGTGGCAGGTTCGAATCCCCAGCCCGGACCCGCCAAGCAACAATGACGGCTGCAACCAAAAAATAGCCGGGCGTTGTGGCAGGCGCCTGTGGTCCCAGCTACTTGGGAGGCGGAGGCAGGAGACTCGCTTGAGCCCAGGAGTTGGAGGTTGCTGTGAGCTGTAATGCCACGGCACTCTGCCCAGGGGGACAGCTTGAGGCTCTGTCTCAAAAAAAAAAAAAAAAAAAAAAAGAGTTATAGGAAAAGAGAATGGGACAAAGAGAATATTTCAAGAAGTAATGGTGTAAAACATAAATTTGATGAACGATATGGATATAAACATTCAAGAAAACTGAATGAACTCAAGTAGGATGTACTCAGACATTTACATCAAGACACATTGTAATTAAACTTTTAAAAGGCAAAGATAAAGACCAATTATTGAAACCAGCAAAAGAAAATCCCTGGACTTTTTCCTGTTTTAGTCATTTTATTTGGGAAAAGGGCTTCTTACAAAAATGCGGCTGCAAAATACAGAGGCCTCTGCAGCATTTGTTTTTTTTTCTTAAAGTGAAAGTATGGGTGGGGCCCAAGGAATCAAAGATGGACAAAGTCAGAGCATCTATCTCCATGCTATTTTTAGGAAAAAGGGCAACAAAATGCAGTGGTAAAATTTCCAATGAAGGAACTCTGCCAACTGAATTTGTCAATACTATTGATAACTTGTTGATATTATTGGTTACTACTTCTTTCTGTTAGTGGAAAAGTGTGACTTAGTACTGCAAATCAATTACTTTACTGCAGTAAACACCTTAGAACTTATTTTTGAATCTCACCTGCAAAGCTCAGGGGTGGAATGAGGCAAATACCCACCAAAACAAACACAAAACCCAACAATAGAACTCCTCAAATAAGGACAGAAGTTTTTCCGAAAGTACCTGCACTGGAAAGGCTGCATCAACTAGTTAACAAATACCAATGTACTGCTCTGTCCTTTAAGATCTGTAGCCACACAAGGCTGAAAAAACTACCTAATTTTTCTGAGACTAAGAATACTGCATCTGTGCAGGGACAAGAAGCTTATCACACACACACATTCTTTCATACTCACACTCACTCCCATATAGCCCCCTCCCCTAAGCCTATCAGCCCTTGGGAGTCAACTTCCACCTAAAATCCCTGGACTTAATGGCCTTAGTGATGAATTTCACCAAACATTTAAAAAAGAACTAATTGATAGTACCAATCCTTTTCAAATGCTTTCAAAAAATTAAAGAGAACACTTCCCAACTCATTCTATGAGGTCAGCATTACCCAAATACCAAAAGCCAGACAAAGACACTAGTGTATAAAGAAAACTGCAGACTGGTATCTTTTATAAACATTGTTGCCATATCTAAGACAAAAGCCTACCAATCTGAATTTAGCAGCACATTAAAAGGCCTTACATTGTGACCAAATGGGATTTATTCCTAGAATGCAAGGATAGTTCAAATATATGACACTCAGTGAATGTAATACATTGCATTAACAGAGTTAAGGAAAAACCTACACAATCATGTTAATCGATGCAAAAAGAGCATGTGATAAAATTCAATACCCTTTCATGATAAAAACACTCACCAAACTAGGTATAGGAGGAAATGAACTCACAATGATCAAAGTCATAAATTATAAAACCATAGTGAACATTTTAGTCAAGATGAACCCTGAAAGGTCTTTGTGATTAGGAACAAGGTAAGAACATCTGCTTTCACCATTTCTGTTTAACATAGTACTGGAGATTTTAGAGCAATTAATGCACAAAAGAAAAAAAAAAGTAAGAATAGTCACCCAAATTAGAAAGGAAGAAATGAAATGATTTCTATTCACAATTGCTAAACTCTTACATGTAGAAAATACTAAAAATTTCAAATACAGGATACAGAAGCAATAGGCAAAAATCAGTTGCATTGGCTTGGCACCTGTGGCTCAAGCGGCTAAGGCGCCAGCCACATACACCTGAGGTGGCGGGTTCGAATCCCCAGCCCGGGCCCACCAAACAACAATGATGGCTACAACCAAAAAAAAAAAAAAAATGGCCCAGTGTTGTGGCAGGCGCCTGTAGTCCCAGCTACTTGGGAGGCTGAGGCAGGAGACTCGCTTGAGCTCAGGAGTTGGAGGTTGCTGTGAGCTGTGATGCCATGGCACTCTACCCAGGGGGATAGCTTGAGGCTTCGTCTGAAAAAAAAAAATCAGTTGCATTTCCATACAATAACAATGAACAATCTAAAAAAGATGTTAAGGAAACAACTCTATGAATAATATCATCAAAAAAAGAATAAAATGCTTAGTCATTAATTTAACCAAGTGGGTGACAGACTTGTACAATGGAAACCACAACACTCTGCTGAAAAAAAAAAAAAAAAAAAAGAAAAAAGAAAAGAAAAGAAATTAAAGCAACAAATAAAAATACAATTCCTTGAGGTCTGGAGTTTAAGACTAGACTGGGCAACATAGCAAGACCCAATTTCTAGAAAAATTAACAAGTAGGTGGGCATAATGACATGTCCTAGCCCCTTGGGAGGCTAAGGCAGGAGGACCACTTGAATCCAGTAGTTTGAGGTTACGGTAAGCTGTGACTCCAACTTGGGCAACAGAGCAAGATCCTGTCTCCGAAAAGAAAAGAAGGACAAACTGTGAAAGACAACCCTTGTTGGTGGATTGGAAGACTTAATATTGTTAAAAAGTCCTTACTACCTAAAGTGATTTACAGATTCGCCTGATTGGAAGTCTCATTTGTTATTTTATTGGGTTCATGTTTTCTTTTTGTTCCAATATTGTATTTACGAATTGGTTTTAAGTGCATTTTATCTGTTACCACTTTTTCTGATTATTGATTGATTTTTCTTCTGAGAATGGGTTGGTGCTGTTTCCTGTTTTTATACACAGTAATCTTGTTACTAGTATTTTATATTTTGTATATATTGGACACTATAAATGCTACATTGTATGTCTGGATTTTATTGTTTTTCTTAACAGAATGTAGACTTATTTTTTAGTGCTTTTTTTTTTAAACTTGTGAGTTCACTTTGGTCTTTCAAAGCCTGATCTTAAGCTTTGTTTGGTGGCATAGAGTGTCTTTAATTCTAGACTCCGTTGGCCTTCCCTGGCCTTTGTGAATCATCAACTGAGTGACTGGCGTGCTCACTAAGTACTCTCTAATACAACAGTTGAAACTCACATTATCTCCCAGCTTTATGAAACCTCCAGTAGTCGTTCAGCTTTTAGTTCCTTGGTACTTGCTCTTTCCCCAGATTTGAAGAGTTTTGCCATGCTCATTCACAGATTAACCTGTGGCTTAAGACTCAGGAGGGTCTTCCTCAACATTTCTAGACTTTTTCTATACACATTTCTTGTCTATGTTACTCTTCTCCACAAATTCCAGCTGTCTTATTAGCACAAACTTACTGGCTCTGTTTTGACTTCCTTCTACCCCCTATATGGAAAGGGCCTCAGACAGAAAGTTGAGGTGATTAGGATTTACGAAATTTGTTTCCTTTTTCCGAGGGATTATAATCCTGTGCTGACAATTGTCCGTACATGAAAAATAGTCAATTCTTATATTTAAGATTTTTTATAGTTGTTTATAACAGAAGGAGCCATATTATATTAGCTATTCCATCATGGATGGAAGCAAAGTTTTCTAAGACCTTAAAAAAAAAAATCATAGTATTCACCTCTACCTTCCTCTTGCCCAACTTAATTTATTCCGTAGCATTCACTATTATCTATATCTATATACTATATATTTTAACTGCTTATTCGTTTGCACATTGTTTTTCTCTTACTAGAATATAAGTTTCACGAGGATTTTTTTTTCTTTTATTTTTTGAGACAGAGTCTTATTCTGTCACCCTGGGTAGAGTGCCTTGGCATCATAGCTCACAGCAACCTCAAACTTTTGAGCTCAAGTGATCCTCTTGCCTCAGCCCCCCAGGTAGGGAGGGACTACAGTCACCCGCCACAATGCCCAGCTAATTTTTCTATTTTTAGTAGAAATGGGTCTTACTTTTGGCTCAGGCTGGTCTTGAACTCCTGACTTCAGGCAATCTACCTGCCTTGGCCTCCCAGAGTACTAGGATTACAAGTGTGAGCCACTGTGCCAGGCCCTCAGCAGAATTTTTGTTTCTAATTTACTGCTGGCACATGGTGGATTTTTAATAAACATTTGATGAATTAGATGAAATTGGATTATGAACTTTGTGATTTGTATTACTGAGATTTCTTTGCCCTTTTAAAAGGGGAGAAAAGAACTTTGAGTATTATTTTTATCAATTGTAATTAAGCATTATGGTCTATTCTAGGTTTCACAGTGTAGGCAGTAAAGATAAGAGTGTTGGGACCTGACTCAGGATTAGTTAAAACCAGAGATAGTCTTTCTCCATATGGTGGGATGAGGGAAACTGTCTATTGGCAAAGCTAGCAAGAGCATATAATTTAGCCTGTGGGTCTATGTTATAAAAGTTATTAGTAGAGATTTATGTGACTATGGATGAAGAACTGGTTGCTTAAAAGTTTCAGCAAACAGATTTTATCTGAGGAAGGAGTCCATAGTATCAGAACTTCGGTTGCCACTGGAATTTAAATGGAAAAGACTCATAGTATTGTCAGCTTGGACATCAACTTAAGTGTCCGATGGTAATCACTAGGCTAACAGACTTCGTATCTCTGAGAATAATTGACTATCAAGAAGATGTTTTGAAATGTGGCAGGGAAGGAAGTGGGAGGGAATGTGGCAGGGAGGGAAGTGGGAGCATGAAGAGTGTGTGTGCATCTGCAGTCGCCCTTCTGTATCCATGGGCTGCGCATGTGGAGTCTGCAGCCGCAGAGGGGCAGCTCTTCTACACCGTTTTATAGGAGGGACTCAGGCATCTGCACGTTTCAGTATCCATCGGTACTCGTGGATATTTAGATACACATTTAAATAGAGAAACACACACAGAGTCATTCTTGAATGTGTATTTGAGAATTAAGGTAGTACTAAGCTTTGGTAGAATTGATCAGAGAGTTTAACAATACAGATGGAGACCCAAGCTGAGCAGAGGAAAGTCATAAGGTTTAACAAATATTTTCCCTAGAACTCAGGATTCTGAATTGTAACTCTAAGGTGAAACCTAAAGTTAAATCTAACTTTTAAATATATTTAAAATATTTTTAACACAAATTCATGCATCTCATCTATATTTGGTTGTTCACTTTGTGGCCATAAGAAAATCATTCAATATGTTTAAATACTTAACATTATTATTATACAAAACTGAATAGAACATAATTTCTAACTTTCTCAAGTTTACCATGTATTAAGCTCTCTTCATATGCAAATTACATGTAAATAACCTTTATATGAGAGATAGTGTCCAAAATAGCAAAAGAAAAGTACAAATCAATATTGAGTGAATTTTAGGGATAATAAACTTAGGAAGAATGACTCTTTACAATTTAAGTGATCATAAGAAAAGTACAAATCAATATTGAGTGAATTCTAGGGATAATAAACTTAGGATGACTCTTTACAATCTTGATAATAAAAATAAATACATACAAATATAAACTGTCTAATCTATACTGAGCTCAGATACTGTTCTAAGATAGGAACTTTTAATGATTATTAGCAAGATTAAAACAGTCTATTAAGTGTTCATTGTATTGGTTTCAGAAGAGTAAAACTAGGATAATGGTTTAGATAGCAAATAATGAGATGATCGAGTAGATTATGATACATAATGTTTTATAAAAATGTATAACATGTTCAGCTATTTGTGATGTATAAATGAAAATGAGTGCATCTCAATTTTTCTTTTTCTTTTTTTTTTTTGAAACAGAGTCTCACTATGTTGCGTTGGGTAGAGTGCCGTGGTGTCACAGCTCACATCAGTCTCAAACTTCTCTTGCCTCAGCCTCCCAAATAGCTGGGACTACAGGTGCCCGCCACAGTGCTCAGCTATTTTTTGTTGTTGTTGTTATTGCATTTGTCATTGTTGTTTTAGATGGCTCAGGCCAGGTTCAAATCTATTAGCCTCTCTGTATGTGGCCAGTGCTGTAGCCACTGTGCTTTGGGTGCCAAGCCAGCATCTCAAATTTTGTATACAATTATCTCACCCACAGGGGACTAAGTCATTCTAGAACCCTCTGTAAATACCAAAATCCAGGGATACTGAAGTCCCTTATATAAAATGGTGCAGTATTTACATATAAACTAAGTAATTGTCCCATATATACTTTAAATCGTCTCTAGATTACTTGTAATATCTCATAAATATACATGGCATATAAATAGTTGGTTATAATAATGACCAGGAAAAAGGAGTGCCTGTATGTGCAATACATGTGGAACCATTCTTTTTTCCCCTAGATAATTTTGATCTTTAGTTGTTTATGTGTAGACCCATGGATACAGAGGGCCGACTGTATAGCCTGCAGGTGCTATTAAAAATTTGTACTGTACTGTTCTTAGAGAAAATGACTAAAAGAAAACACAGAAGCATGGTTGTATGTAAATGTTTGGTAGTGGAATTAGGAAAACACTATTCTTTGGTTTATATATATGCGTATTTTGCTTAATAGAGCTGTATTATTTTGTAATCAGAAGATAAAACAGAGCAGGCAGGATATGGTAGCTCATGCCTATAATCTTAGTACCCTAGAAGGTGGAGGTGGGAGGATCTCTTGCTCAAGCCTGAGCAAGAGGGAAACCCTGTTTCTACAAAACATAGAAAAATTATCTGGGTACGGTGGTGAGGACCTATAGTTCCAGCTACACTGGAGGTTGAGGCAGGAGGGTTGCTTGAGCCTAGGAGTTTGTGAGCTGTGATGATGCCACTGCATTATAGCTGGGGCAACAGAGTGAGAGACTCTGTCTCAAAAATTAATTAATTAAAGTGGAGCAAGGTATTTATAAAACTTTTAAAGTAGGATTGTCCTCAGATGCTAAGTGGTTTAGATTTGATACAGGGGACTATGAGGAATCACTGAAACTTTTGGGGACAGGAAATGAGAGGCCTGAAAACATGTGTAAAGCAACTCTCAGACTTTTTTTGTTTTTATAGTCATAAAAATTACTGAGGACTCCTGAGTATACTATATATACAAAAGCAGTTCTCAGACCTTTTTGGTTTTTACACTTGTAAACATTATTGAGGACTCCAAATTGCCCTTGTTATCTAGGTATATTTATTAATATTTATCACACTAGAAATGAAAAAAGAGACATTATTTTAAAAATGTATTATCATTTAGATATAATAATACTATTGCTGTACAAAAATAACATTTTTATAAAAAATAATTATTTTCCAAGATAAAAAGCATTAGTGAGGAGTCATATTATTTTACATTTTTGCAAATTTCTTTAATTTCTGTTAAAAGAAAGCTTATTTATTACATCTGGTCCTATATTCATTCTGTTCTGATATTATATGCTGTGTTACATCGACTCCACTATGTGTAAGAATGAGAATGAAAACGTTTTGTTCTTGTGTACCTTTGAAAGACTCTTCCGCTTCTAGGGCCAGATCATGTTCTAAAGACACTGGCTTAGTACGTAAGAAAACACTCAAAAAATAAAAGTTATGTTGCTTCGTTAATATGAGTCAAATCATGAAACATTACAGTGATTATCAAACTGTAGTCCTTAGAACACCCATGTGAGAGTTGCCTAGGCTTCAGCCTGTTGATTCTGATTGACTTGGTGTGAGGGGAGGAAGCTGCATTGCTCTGCAGCTGCACAAGCTCTCAGCTCTCAGCTCTCAGGGCTTCTAACATACGAATAACTCGACATGCAGCACAACAAATTTATAGGGGTTTAGAATCATGGAGTCTTAGAGCTAGAAGAGGCATAAGAATCTGACTAACTTTTATTCCCTCGTGTTATAAATAAGGAGAACTTAGGCCAATGAAGGGCAATAACTTCTAAAAGGCCTATACTTAAAAAAAACTCCTCACATGAAGCAATGGGACAGTAGTTCAGTAATGTTCAAAACTAAATGCCAACATGCTTGGCACAGGCCTGTGCTAGAGCAGATGGACTGGAGAAACAAATAGGAAGCAGATTCTGTGAGTCTCCTGGTGAAATTGGTGGTGACCCTGACCCTAGAGCATGGAGTGCTCTGTATGCTGATGTTCTTGACTGAAATAGGGGCCACCCACAAAGAGACATCTGAGCTACAGAGTCAGTTTGGGTTCTCCTGGGGATATACCAGATGAACTTGTAGATAGTGTGTTCATTTTTAAACCTGTTCAATGTCTACTTACCCTTTTTAATTGAAACTTATTTTTGTCCTAACATTGAAAACAATAATTTCCTCCTAACCTGGCCTTTTGAGCTAGTATGTATTGGTTTTAATCACGCTCTTCTGCCCCCTGGTGGCAGTGTCCTCACTAGTCTCAAAAATTCTTAAGAAAAGAAAAAGTTTCAGAATGTGTCAGAACTGGAGCCTTTAAATCCAAACATATGCAATGTAGATGATAATATCAAAGAATATAAAGTTCTGTAGCTAGAACACTTGGAAAAGAATCCCATAGATACCAAAGAAATAACATTAAGAACTCGACAATTTTTGAAGATTCATTATCTGTGCTTTGCTGGTAACATTATAAGGTTGAGAAGGGTGAATAGGAGGTTATTTTATTAATGCAGGCATGAAGTGATAAAGGCTGACATTACAATGTACTGTAGGAAAAATAATGAGGAAAGATAGTAATTGAGATACATTTTAATGTAGTATTAATATTTTTGATAATATATTGTTTATTTAGAAAAAATTTAAATGATCAAAAGTAATTTTATAGTGTTAATCCAAAGTTCTATTGACAAATATAGTGGAGTGGATGTAGAATGGTAAAAGTAAGTTTGGCTTTAAAGATATGGAGGACCAGGTGGGGTTTGAACTTTCAGAATGAAGTGCTTGAAGAGTTTAAAATTTGGACTAAAAGCTAGAGTTGTGTATTTAGTATTCACATTTAAATAATGTTGAAATTGCAAGAGCAAGGATAAATAACCATTAGTAAATGCAAATCAAAGAAGAGGAAGACTTGGAAAAGAAAATGGTAGCTCTGAAATAGATCAGAAGAAAGGTCAGTGAGAATGAGTGCAGAGAAAAGGCCATTGTGTTTGGCACTAATGGAGACAGATTGTCAGTGATTCTCAGGAACATTTCTAATGGAGCAGCATGATTATACAATAAGCATATTTCCATACCTCTTCCTTCTTGGCAGCCCTCTGTACTTTTAATATGCTTCATTGTGTTGTGTTTGAAATTCCCTTTACTTAGTCAGAGCTTCTCCCAGACTTCCCTGAGACTTGACCCTTTACTTCCTTTAGAAGTCTGCTTAATGCTTGCTTCTCAGAGACCTTACTTTATTGTAGTCGCCGAACTCTCTCATTATAGATAAAATAAAACATGAAGACTTGCCATTATTTTAAAGCTTTAAATGGAATTCAAGATTTACTTTTGAAGATGAGGGGAAAATAAAGACTAATTATTAACTTAGACTATCAGCTATTGCAAGGAAAATGGCAAATCTCCATATTTCAGTTACACTTTCAACTTTCCACTGGTTTGAAATTGCTAAATAATCCTTTCTAGTTGTTAAATATTCTGTAATGAAGCCACCTTAAAGTGTGTGGAAAAAACAGTATTAGTAAACTTTTAAAATAATCACTATTAAAAGTCAAAATGTCAAGCGTAGGAAATTTAGGGCAAATTAGAGAATAGATACTTTGTGAAAAATGTAGATAATCAGTATATCAAGTATAATTGTCTTTGTATGATATTTGTATATTTACAAGTGAATATAGATTGCATTTGTTATAAGATTTCAGTGGTTCTTTATTTGGTTCTTCTCTGGGTAACATTTTTCTACCATTTTCTAATAAATTCCTTTTTGTAATTCTGTGGAGTTAGCATCATCCTGCTTATTAAACCTATAGCTATTAATAGAGTATATGGATTATGTCTCAAAGCTGTTTTGTTAAAAATGCCAGGAATGGCTCGGCGCCTATGGCTCAAGCGGCTAAGGCGCCAGCCACATACACCTAAGGTGGTGGGTTCGAATCCCCAGCCCGGGCCCGCCAAACAACAATGATGGCTGCAACAAAAAAATGGCCGGGCATTGTGGCGGGTGCCTGTAGTCCCATCTACTTGGGAGGCGGAGGCAGGAGACTTGCTTGAGCCCAGGAGTTGGAGGTTGCTGTGAGCGTGATGCCATGGCACTCTACCCAGGGGGATAGCTTGAGGCTCTGTCTCAAAATAAATAAATAAATAAATAATGCCAGGAATAATTTTAAATGTATAACTTGCAATGATTAAAAATAAAAGGTCTCATTTAAAAATCAAAGATACCAAATTATGTCAGTGAATATGGTACAATAGGAATTTGCAAATGGTTTTCAAATTTTCTATGAAAATAGAGAATTTACTGGTAAAAATGGTAAGAATCAACTTTTTGGGCTTGGCACTTGTAGCTCAGCAGCTAGGGTGCCAGCCACATACACTGGGACTGACGGGTTCAAACCCGGCTGGGGCCTGCCAAACAATAATGACAACTACAACAAAAGAATAGCTGGGTGTTGTGGTGGGTGCCTGTAGTCCCAGCTACCAGGGAGGCTGAGGCAGGAGAATCACTTAAGCCCAAGAGTTACCCAGGGTGACATAGTGAGATAAGACTCTGTCTCCAAAAAAAAAGAATCAACTTTTTTGGAACTCTGGAAAATAATCAGAAGGTTACTGCAATCAGGAAAATGCTTACTCAAGAAAAATCAGGTGAATTTCAGACAGTTTTATAGCATTTTATGTCATGCTGGTCTGATCTCACACTCCTCCAACTCGGCAGCAGACTCGGGGACCACAGTCTACTTTGGTACAGGCCACCTAGTTCTGGGTACAACAGAAAAGACCTTATTTTCAAAGAATAGTAATTTTTTTATTTGAACTTATGGACTGAAGGACTGGTTTAGATGGTTTGCCAAGGTATGGAATCCACCTGAGAGTCCATTTGCAGAGGATAAAGAAAACATGGTAGATAGACATAATGGAATGCTATTCAGCCATAAAAAAGAATGAAATCTTTTCATTTTCAGCAACGTGGATGGAACTGGATGTCTTTAAGTGAAATAAGCTAGGCACAGAAAGACAAATATTGCATGTTCCCACTTAGCTGTGGGAGCTAAAAAAGTTTATCTCATGAAGGTAAAGAATAGAATGGTAGCTACCAGAAGATGGGAAAAGTGTGGGGGCACAAATAGAGGATGATTAATAGGTATAGTTCTACTGTTCAATAGCAGGGTAGGTTGACTATAGTTAGCAACAATATATTGCATATCAGTATAGCTTGAAGAGGACTTGAAATGTTCCCAACACATTGAAATGATAAATACTTAGAATGATGGATACCCAGATATCCTGATTTAATCATTACAGTCTGTGCATATAACAAAATATCACATGCACCTCATAGATGTATATTATTATCTACACCAATAGAAAAATCTTTTATAGAAAGTAAATCAAGACAAGACTCACATTAGGAAAAAGTGGTTAATTTCAGGAAAACAGAGGATTTTTTAGATGACCAATTTCTTGTTATGTGTGTATAAATGAGAGAATGGATTCGGTCTCTCTTGCCTGTGTGTGTTTTAATGTATCAGTCATCTTCCTGAGTCTCAATATCTTCTTTAAAAAAATGAGAATAATGCCATATGAGATAATTGATGTGTAATACCTGGCATAGTCCTTGGAACCTGCTTAATTCTACATAGTGGTTGCCTTTTCTACCTTTCAGACAAGGTCACAGTTACACTTACATATACCAGGTGGTTCTTTCTCCATTTTGATATGTCTTAATGTTTGGCCGATAGCAATTAACATATTGAAGTTGAAACAACACATAATCTCATGCTTTATTTTTGATATTTCTTTGTTCTTAAGCATTACCTTTGACAGTTTACTTTTTCCTCATTAGGTCTGTTGTAATTTGCATCTTTCATGTTTTTATGAAGAAGTGTGTATTTTTCATTTGTTATTATTGTCTAGATTTGTACAAGTTGTGGCTAATTTCTTTGTAGTCCACTGGACTAACTAAGAATCTCAAGTTCTTTGACATTAGGACCAATGATCAATTAACATCTAAATTAGTACTTTTCCTTTTTCATTTCTCCAAGAAGGAAAGTGGACAAATAAAGTCAATGTTAATGGAGTACTATATCGAGAGCTGTTAGACGGGACCTTTGAGGGTCTTGTCAGATTATTTCCGGTGTCTACCGAAATTAAATGTCAGTTCTCCTTTTTTGTATTATTCTTCATCTGTATTTATTTTGCATTATATACCTCATGAGGAACATAGGTATTCGGCCACCTTAACTACCTTGTAGAAATTTGATAGCTTTTGAATTTAATTATCATGATTCTTAGGTTTCTGAAAAATAAAAATCATTCCAAACCATGTCTCTAAATGTAGAAGTGTTTTTATAAATCTGCTCTATATGCTGTGAGGAACTGTGTGTTTTTTAGTCTTTGTGGTAGTAGAGTGATTTTAAAGAAACAATTTCAGAAATCAGGATATTAAAATTGATGTAACAATGTTCCTGATTTTCCACTTTAACAGCATGATTTTATCCTGGGAGAGGAGAAATGGTTTGTGTTTTTTTATGAAAATTAGCAACATGGTGACTAACTGTGATAAAACTTTTTATCTCTTCAGGGCTAAGGAATATGAGAGTTTAACAGACACCAAAAATTCTGGCTGTGATTCACCTTATAAAGCAAAGTGAGTATTTCATCTCACATGTTAATTTTCCTTTTCTTTGGTTTTTATCTGTAATAAATGTGTATCTGAACCAACATATTATGCCTATGATCAGGAGCTCTGTTTCTGATCCCTAGAACATCATTCTCTTAACATAGTTGTATCCAGCTGGAAATGATTCGCCACTTTAGCCATGTCTGGGCACAGTTCTCGTAAGTACCACTTCGGTAGAAGATGCCACTAATATTGAGTGGGCACAGACCAGGGACTTTGCTAAACATTCTTCAGTGTAAAGAATAGCCCCCACAGCAGAGAATCATCTAATCCAAAATGTGAATAGTGCCAAGGCTGAGAAACCCCATTCAAACCTATCTGGTTCTGCCAGTCACGGATGTGCTGGTCCTTGTTCTGAGATCTCTTTAAGAATTGTTCTGCTCAGTGCCTGTGGCTCAAGTGGCTAAGGC
>NW_003852406.1:28859229-28861516 GCF_000181295.1 Otolemur garnettii
AATTGTTCCTAGAACCAATCCTTAAAGAGAACTGGAATCTTTTATTGACAATTCTAATGAGATTTTTTATGAGATTGGTGATTTTAGATGACAATTACACTCCACTACTGGAGTATAAATGTAATTAAATAATAGTTAAATATTAAATATTAAACATCATCTTGCTTCACTCAAAAATACTGGCATATGTGAACTGGGCGCGGTGCCTTACAACTGTAATCCTAGCACTCTGGGAGGCTGAGGTGGATGAGTTACTTGAGCTCAGAAGTTCCAGACCATCCTGAGCAAGAGCAAGACCCTGTCTCTACTAAAAATAGAAAAACTGGCTGGGTGTTGTGGTGGGTCCCTGTACTCAGGAGGCTAAGGCAAGAGAACTGCTTAAGCCCAAGAGTTTGAGGTTGCTGTGAGCTAGGACACCATGGCACTCTACCCAGGGAGACAGAATGAGACTCTATCTCAAAAAAAAGAAAGAAAAAAAAAATACTGGCAGTAGAGTTGCAGTGAGAAGGGTATCTACCTACACTAGGGGTGGGAATACAGATTAGCAGTCTTGTTGAAAGGTAGTGTGCATTAGCGTTTTAGGAAGTTCAACTGAAAC
Organism: Otolemur garnettii; assembly: GCF_000181295.1. Classification (NCBI taxonomy): domain Eukaryota; kingdom Metazoa; phylum Chordata; class Mammalia; order Primates; family Galagidae; genus Otolemur; species Otolemur garnettii. The sequence goes on from NW_003852406.1 coordinate 28,859,828, forward strand.
TTCAACCTGCTTAGTGAAATGTTTCAAAATGTACCCAAATATTTACATGCAAAGATGAATGTCTCACTTTATTTATTTATTTTTTTTCCTTTGCAGTTTTTGGCTGGGGCTGGGATTGAACCCGCCACCTCTGGCATTTGGGGCTGGCGCCCTACCCTTTGAGCCCACAGGTTCTGCCTGTCTCACTTTATTTTTAATAGTGAAACGACCAAAAACAACTTAAATGCCCCCAACTGAGAAATATCTATGGCCAGTAGATAATATTCTATGCTACAGAATGTTAACACAGCCATTATTTACATTTAACACAGAAATATTGTCAACTGTCATAAATAATGCAGCCACCAGATAACTACTTTTATTTACTATTTTCTGAAAGTGTTAGCCATTGCAATGAAAAAGAAATATTAAATAAATCAGAAAATTATCAAGATTATAATGATGCTGTATGTCATGAAGCCCAAGAGAATCAAATGATAAACTGGTAAAAACAACAAGAGAAAGCAATTCAGTAAGATGGGTGGTTACCAAATTAATATGATGATATTAGTAACAGATAACATTTACTGACCCCTTAACATAGGCTAAACTCTGTGTGTGCTGACTCATTCCTCACAGCATCTCCATGAAGTTAATTAGGGAAACTAAGCTGTAAAGAGAGTAATTTGCCTGAAATTAATGTATAAAATAGCATATCCAGGGTACAAAAGTTAATGGCTTTTCTTTGTAATTACTAGTTAGAAAATAAGAATGTTATTTGTAATAGAAATAAAGAAGTAAAGTATTTAAGAATAAGCTTAAGAAGAAATGTAAAGAATGAAAATGTGAATAAGGAATATATAATAAGGCTTGTATAAAGGTATAGCCAGATCATACTCTTGGACAGAATACACAGAATGTACACATTCTCTATAAATATTCCTACAAATGTAATCCCTCTGTAAAAAACTATCCTTTATTTTCTTCACAGAGCTAAAATCATTCAAAAGAACACATAGGAAAAGAAATCTCAGAAATTCCTACGAAAATCTTTTCAAAGAAAATGAGGGAAGATCAAGCTAACATATTAAATAAAAATTTAAAGGTGCACCAGCACACCAATAAAAATACAAATTGTTGGAAGAGATTTTTTTTTTTTTAAGTCTAGAGATAGATCCAAATACTTGAGGATATTTAGTATATGACTGTGCTACAGCGTTTGCAAAAATGTTCAGAAGAAGTCGTGCCTTTCCTAGAGGCATACCCGTTTGCGGTATGACTTTGCCCCTTCTTCTATGAAGGGGTGGACTCTGTTTTCTTTACTGTTGAAAATATTCTGGCACTGTGACTTGTTCTGGCACATAGAAAGCTGTAGAAATGATATGTTACTTCCAAGCCTTAGCTTTACAGGTCTCATGGCTCTCACTCTTGTTGTCTGTCTCCTCTGTGACTACTACGTAAGGAAGCCAAAGTCAGCTCCCTTGCAAGTGAAAAGTCACATGAACGACTGGCTCAGTTGTCCTGGCTGTCACTTCTGACCACTCCAGGCAAGAGAGTAAGGCCATACAAGACTAGGCAGCATCTCGCCCACCTGTCAAGGGACTGCACCTGTAATGTAGGGTTATTTTAGGTGAAAACAGAAGAATTGCCTAGCTGAGTCCAGATCAAACTGCAAGGATCGAAGAGATAGTTGTTATTTTTTTTTTTTTT
>NW_003852406.1:28861669-28870649 GCF_000181295.1 Otolemur garnettii
TTTGAAGTGAAGCCACTTGTCCCAGTGACTGGCTGGGGATTCGAACCCGCCACCTTAGGTGTACGTGGCTGGCGCCTTAGCCGGTTGAGCTATAGGCGCCGAGCTGATAGTTGTTATTTTAAGATAATAAGTTTTGAGGTAGTTTGTTTCATGACAACAGATTACTGATACAATGACAAAGGTGAAATTCAAATCATTAGGGACAGGATAGATTAGCTAATAAATGTTAATGTATTCTTTTTTCACTCTGAAATAAATTGATAATGAATTAATGATATAGAGATAAAATCATGAAACTGTAAGAGCCCTAGAAGAAAACAGAGGAAATGTCAAAGTCTCTTCTAAATAAAAGGTCTACACACAGGTGTTAGGGAGAAGAGCTTGATGAGTTTGACTGTGTAAAGGCTGTAGGCTTGGGCAGAATGTCATAAGGAAAAACAGAGGGGTAGACATATTTATGAAAAATGATAAAGAGCTGTTGTTTTATGTAAGCACCCCTTATAAATTAAATTGAAAATTAACATGAACAAATTGACAGTCACCTTGCTCAACTGAAACTTCACCCATTGAACAATAATTCCCTATTTTTCTCCCTCGCGAGAGGCCCCAACCATTCTACTTCCTATCATTATGATTTTGACTACTCTAGATAACTCATTTAGTGTAATCATATAGTCTTTGTCTGTCTGTGATTGGTTACTTCACTGTATGACATCCTCACACTTTATCCATGTTGCCAGGTGTGTCAGAATTTCCTTCCCTTTTAAGGAAGAATAGTAATGTATGTGTGTGTGTATACTATTTTTCTTATCTATTTATCTGTTGATGGACATTCGGACTTCTACACTTTAGCAGTTGAATAATGCTGCTGTGAACATGAGTGTACAAAATCTCTTTGAGACCCTGCTTTTGATTTTTTTTCCCTTATATACCCAGAAGTGGATTGTTGGATCATAAGGCAAATTTAGCAGCTGCACCTTTTACATTCTCATTAACTGTGCTCAAGAGTTCTGGTTTCTCCACATCCTTACCATCACTTATTTTCTTTTGCTTTTTTGATAGTAGCTATCCAAATGGGTATGAGGTAATATCTCGTTTTATTTGTGATTTGCATTTCCTTAATGACTAGGGATGTAGAACATCTGTGTTTTATGGGATTTTTTGACATTTGTACGTGTTCTTGGGAGAAATGTCTATTCAAGTCATTTGGGATTTTTTGAGTGGGTTTTTTTTCTTCTTATTGTTAAATTTTAGTAATTTTCTGTGTATATTTTCTATATTAAGCCCTTATCAGATATATTGTTTGCAAATATTTTCTCCCATTCTGTCGATTGCCTCTTTCTAAATAGTGTCTGTTGGTATACAAAATTTTAAAATATGAACGGATGCTAATTTGTCTGTTTTTTGTTGTTGTCTGTGCCTTTGCTGTCATATCCATTGTTAAATCCATTGTTAGGAAGTGTTTGCCCTATGTTTTCATTTGAGTTGTATAGTTTTAGGTTCTTACATTTAAGTATTTGATCCATTTTGAGTTAATATTTGTATATGGTATTACTTAAGGGTCCAGCCGTATTCTTCTACGTGTGGATAATCAGTTTTCCCATCACCATTTGTTGAAAAGACTCCCCTCTCCATTTAGTGGTTTTGGCATTTTTGTAGAAAGCCATTTGACCATATATTCAAAGTGTTTTAGGGCACTGTGTCCTGTTCCATTGGTCGATATGTCTGTCTGTATACCAGTCCCATACTGTTTTGCAGTGATAGCTTTGTAGTAAGTTTTGAAGTATGAATCCCCCAAGTTTGTTCTTCTTCAAGATTATTTTGACTATTCAGTGATCTCTTGAGATTCCATATGAACTTTTGGATAGATTTTCTTCTATTCTGCAGAAAATATCATTGGGATTTTTATAGCAGTTGTATTGAATGTATAACTTTGGGTACTATGAACATTTATTTAAAGTTGTTACATAATTGTTTAAGTCTTCAACCTATAAACATGTGATATATTTCCATTTATTTGTTTTGTTTACTTTCTTTCAACAGTGTTTTTTAGTTTTCATTGTAAGTTTGTTACTCTCTTGATTAATTTTTAAGTATTTTATTCTTTTTGATGATACTGGCTTTTTTGATGCTATTGTTAATAGAGTTGTTTCCTTAATTTCCTTGTCAGATTGTTCATTGTTGGTATATATAAATCCAGCTGATTTGGTATGTTGATACTACTTTGCTGAATTTTTTCTTTAGCTATTACAGTTTTGTATATGTGTGTGTAATCTTTAGCATTTTCTACATATAAGATAATATCTGTGAAGACAGATAATTTTACTACTTCTTCTCAAATTTGGATGCTTTCTTTTTCTTGCCTAATTTCTATATCTAGAATTTCCATGTTGAACAGAAGTGGTGAAAGCAGGTATCAGTGCCTTGTTCCTGATTTTAGAGGAAAAGCTTTCAGTCTTTTCATCATTAAGCATGATGTTTCTTGTGGAGTTTTCATATATGGGTTTCATTATGTTGGGGATAGTTTGCTTCTATTCCTACTTTGTAGAATTTTTTTATCACAAAATGTAGTTGAATTTTGTTAAGGGATTTTTCTGCATCAACTGATATGATCCTGTGAGGTTTTCTCCTTTGATTCTGCTAATGTACTGTATTAAATTTATGTTGCCCTAAGGGTGTTGCCGTTAGGGTCTCATGGAAAAGCGATGTCTCGAAGAATAAGCACGTTTATTGAAATTGTGTTTTAAGTAAAGGTGATCATCTGCTTGCTCAGGCAAAATGGCGAGCTTTCTTTACTTACTGTTGGTTTACATAATCAATCTTGTGCATGTGTACTATACAACAATCACCTCATTAATATTCATTACAATCCCTCTGCACATGCGCATTGGACATCAATGACTTCATTAATCCATTGGAACATCTTGTGACTACCCGCCTTGTAAGTAGCTCCTTTCTAGTAATCTGATAATCCACCCAATTTACACCTTTAAGCATAACCCTTTCAACATAACCCTGTTTAACATAATAACTTAATGGAGAAATGTTGTTAGCCATTACTTCTTTTGTTCTTATCTGATGAAGCCTCAGGCTATGGAGGAAAGTCTGTTCTACTGACCTTGCTATTTGGAGGCAATTACTTCCATCTTTAAGCAAGGCATAAAGAAACTTCTGGGGCATACAGAAATTTGTGTGCAAACCTCTGCTCCCATGTGGGCCTTAAGTCAGGGGGTTTTTACTCCCATAACCGACCAGGCCGACCTTAGGTCAGGGGGTTTTTAGGCCCACAACCAACCTGGCCATAGGGGATTCTGCCTCCATTTCTCACAAGTATGCCTGCACAGAGTCTTTTCGCTGCTTTCTCTCAAACAGCTTTTTTGGCCAGAGGCATATAGGCCATTGGCCCATTTACATTCATTTAGTACATACATCTACATACATGTAAGCTATCCTTATATTCAGGGAATAAATCCCACTTGGGTCAAGGTATATAATCCTTTTTTTTTTTTTTTTTTTTTTTGTAGAGATAAGAGTCTCACTTTGTTGCCCTTGGTAGAGTGCCATAGAGTCACACAGCTCACAGCAATCTCCAACTCCTGGGCTTAAGCGATTCTCTTGCCTCAGCCTCTCAAGTAGCTGGGACTACAGGCGCCTCACACAAAGGCCCGGCTATTTTTTGGTTGCAGTTCGGTCAGGGCCAGGTTTGAACCTGCCACCCTCAGTATATGGGGCCAGTGCCCTACTCACAGAGCCACAGGCGCCGCCCATAATCCTCTTAATGTGATGTCATGTTCTGCTAGGATTTTATTGAGGATTTTCACATTAGTATTCATAAGAGATACTGGTCTGTAGTTTTCTTGTTGTGTTTTTAATGCTGGGTTTCTAAGTTAGGAAATATTCCCTTCTCTTTGATTTTTTGGATAAGTTTAAGAATGATGAGCATTAAGTTTTCTTTAAATGTTTGATAGAATTTACCAGTAATGTCATCAAGTCCATAGCTTTTCTTTGATGAGAGATCTTGATTACTTATTTTATCTACTTAATTCTTATAGGGCTATTAGATTTTTGATTTCCTTATGTTTAGGTTTTGGCATATTTTGTGTTTCTGGGAAGTAGTCCATAGGAAGTAACCTGATTTGTTGGCGTACAATTGTTCATGGTGCTCTCTTTGAATCCTTTTTATTTATGTAGAATCAATAGTAATATCTCCACTTTTGTTTCCAATTTTACCAATTTGAGTCTTTACATAATCAGTCTAGCAAAAAGTTTGTCAGTTTTATTTATCTTTTTGAAGATAAACCACCTGTTGGTTTTATTGATTTTCTTTATTGTTTTTTGATTTTATGTTTCATTTATCTTTGTTCTAATCATTATTATTCCTGCTGAAGGAAACAAAACTTTCAACATAGATTATTCCTCTTTTTCTACTTAAGTTATAAAGTTAGGATGTTGATTTCAGACTTTTTTTATTTTTTTGGAGACAGAGTCTCACTTTGTCATCCTTAGTAGAGTGTGTGGCATCATAGCTCACAGCAACCTCAAACTCGTGGGCTTAAGCGATTCTCTTGCCTCAGCCTCCCAAGTAGCTGAGACTATAGGTGTCCACCACAATAACCGGCTAGTTTTTTTAAGATACAGAGTCTCACTCTAGCTCAGGCTGGTCTGGAACCTGTGAGCTCTGGCAATCCACCCCCTTTGGCCTCCCAAGTGCTGGGATTACAAGTGTGAGCCACTGGACCTGGCTTTTTTTTTTTTTTTTTTTTTTTGAGACAGAGTCTCACTCTGTCACCCTGGTTAGAGTACTATGGTTTCCTAGCTCACAATAACCTCAAACTCTTGGGGATTAAGCCATCCTCTTGCTTCAGCCTCCTGAGTAGCTGAGACTACAGGCAGCTACCACACACTCATTTAGTTTTTTTTATTTTTTGTAGAGATGGGGTCTTGCTTTTGCCTCAGGCTGCTTGCAAACTTCTGAGCTCAATCAGTATACCTGCTTTGGCCTCAGAGAGTGCTAGGATTACAGATTACCATGTCTGGCTACTTCTTACTTTTAAATATAAGTGTTTATCATTGCCCCTCTTAGCACTACTGCTTTCACTATGTCTTAGAAGTTTTGATATGTTGTGCTTTCATTTTCATTTGTCTGTAAGTGTATTTTCTAATTTTCTTCAGAATTTCTTCTTTGATCCAGTGGTTGTTTCAAAATGTGTTATTTAATTTCCACAAATTTGTGAATTTTCCAGGACTTATTTTTGTTTTTGTTTTTCTGTTACTGATTTCTAACTTCATCCTCTTGTGGTTAACTTTTTAAATCTACCAAAACTTAATTTATATAACCTAACATATGATCTATCCAGGTAAATGTCCCATGTGCATGTGAGAAGAATATGTATTCTGTTATTGTTGGGTAGAATATCCTGTATATAGCTGGGTGCAGTGGCTCACGCCTGTAATCCTAACACTTTGAAAGGCTGAGGTGGGTGGTTTATTTGAGCTCAGAAGTTGGAGACCAGCCTGAGCAAGAATGAGACCCCGTCTCTACTAAAAATAGGAAAATTAGCCGGGCATTTTTGCAGTGACTAGAGTCCCAGCTGCTCAGGAAGCTGAGGCAAGAGTTTGAGGTACTCTACTCATGGCAACAAAGTGAGACTCTGTCTCAAACAAACAAACAAACAAACAGAATTCCTATTATGTCTGTTCAAGGTAGGTGGTTTATGGTGTTGTTGTTCAAGTCTTTTATTTCTTTACTTATCATCTGTCAAGTTGTTCTACCCATTATTGAGAGTGGGATGTTGAAGTTTCTAATTAAATTATTTAGAAATTTTTTGCTTCATATATTTTGATGGTCTGTCATTAGGCATATATATGTTTATAATTATTATATTGTCTTACAATATTAAACTATTTATTAATATGTAATGTCTTTCTTTGCCTTGTGTAACCTTTTTTAAAATTTTAAGTCTTTTGGCTCAGTGCCTGTAGCACATACCATGCTCATGGCTGGGAAAAATCAACATTGTTAAAATGTCTATACTTCCCAAAGCAATCTACTGATTCATTGCCATCCCTATTAAAATACTAACAACATACTTTCAAGACTTGGAAAACATAATTCATTGTTTTGTATGAAACCAGAAAAAAAACCTCGTATAGCTAAGGCATTTCTTTTTTTTTTTTTTTGAGACAGAGCCTCAAGCTTTTCCCCTGGGTAGAGTGCTGTGGCATCACAGCTCACAGCAACCTCCAACTCCTGGGCTCAAGCGAGTCTCCTGCCTCAGCCTCCCAAATAGCTGGGACCACAGGCGCCCGCCACAACGACTATTTTTTTGGTTGCAGCCATCATTGTTGTTTGGTAGGCCTGGGCTGGATTCGAACCCACCACCGTAGGTGTATGTGGCTGGCACCTTAGCTGCTTGAGCCACAGGCGCCGAGCCAGCTAAGACATTTCTTAGTAATAAAAACAAAGCTGGGGGCATCAGCCTACCAGACTTTAGGCTATACTATAAGGCAATAGTGGTCAAAACAGCATGGTACTGGTATATGGTACATGGTACAGCAAAGAAATAGAGACATAGATACTTAGAATACAACAGAAAACCAGGAAATGAAACTGACATCTTACAGCCACCTAATCTTTGATAATCCAAATAAGAACAAACACTGGGGGAAAGACTCCCCATTCAATAAGTGGGGAGTAACTAGATATGCTGGAAGAACTGGATATCCACATGTAAAAGACTAAAACAGGACCCACACCTTTCTCCACTCTCAAAAATTGATTCAAGATGGATAAAAGACCTAAATTTAAAGCATGAAACAGTAAAAATCCTCCACTTGAAGATATTGGCCTGGGAAAAGACTTTATCAAGAAGACTTCCGTGGCAATTGCAACAACAACAAAATAAAACAAATGGGACTGAATGAAACTTTAAAGCTTCTGTACAGCTAAGGAGACCACAACCAAAGCATAAAGAGAACTTACACAATGGGAAAGGATATTTGCATATTTTGAATCAGACAAAAGCTTGATAACTAGGATCTATCGAGGACTCAAATTAATCCACATGAAAAAAGCCAACAATCCTATGTATCAATGGGCAAGAGACATGAATAGAACTTTCTCTAAAGAAGACAGATAGGCTAACAAACATATAAAAAAATGCTCATCATCCCTAATTATTAGAGAAATGCAAATCAAAACTACCCTGAGATATCATCTAACCCCAGCGAGAATGGCCCACATCACAAAATCTCAAAACTGCAGATGCTAGCATGTATGTGGAGAGAACACTTTTATAGTACTGGTGGGACTGTAAACTAATACAGCCTTTTTGGAAGGAAGTATGGAGAACCCTCAAAGAACTCAAGCTAGACCTCCCATTTGATCCTGCAGTTCCATTACTGGGCATCTACCTAGAAGGAAAAAAATCCTTTTACCCATAAGGACACTTGTGCTAGACTGTTTATCGCAGCTCAATTTATAATCGCCAAATGTGGAAACAGCCTAAATATGCCCACCAACTCATAAATGAATTAACAAGCTGTGCTATATGTATACCATGGAATATTATTCAGCCATTAAAAAAGATGAAGACTTCACATCCTTTGTATTAACCTGGATAGAGGTGGACACATTTTCAGTAAAGCATCACAAGAATGGGGAAGCAAGAATCCTATCTACTCAATTCTCATATGAGGACAGTTGATGACCTATTACACGGTGGGGGGTGGGGAAAGGGGAGAGGGAAGGAGGGAGGGGTTGGGGGAAGGGAAGAACAGAGAAAGGAAAGGAGGGAGGGGGCAGGAGAAGGGTAGAGCAGAGATCTGGGAGGAAGGTGGGGGTAGTCACAGTGTGTGACACACCTTTTGGGGGAGGGACAATTATAAGAGGGACTTTACCTAACAAATGGAATCAGTGTAACCTGGTTATTTGTACCCTCAATGAATCCCCAGCAATAAAAAATAAAAAATAAGAGTTGGTCATTATATAGGATAAGAGCCTTAGCAGGCTTTGATGTTTGCAATCACTTCCCATGTTGACATGCTATGGGACTTTAGGTCTAGATTTTCATTAAATTTTCTTTCATAAGTTTTAAGTCTCAGTTTTACTGTTTTCTTGCTTTCCATTGTTTTCTTGCGTCCAACTTCCTTCTCATAGATTAATGTTTATCTAGTTCATTCACTAATAAATAATAGACCTATGGTTGATAAATTTTCTGATCTTATATATGTGAAAGTGTTTTCATTTTTCCTTCTCAAATTACATGACCATTTTTTTGGAAAAGAATTCTAGGTTCTAAAATATTTTCTAACTGAGAACTTTGAGATTCTCATTTCATCTCTCTGGTCTGTGACACTACAATGGTGATGGGATGTGTCAGGGAAGGATCTTTCTCCCTGTCCTTTCATTAGTTCTCCATCTCACCACCTTATTGGCTGGCCCAGGGATTTCTCCTCCTCCTGGGACCAGGCATCTCTGGACTTGAGGCAACACAATAGCCACTGCAACTCTTTGCAGAATCTCATTCTACATGCAGTTTAAGCTAGTTTTCCTTCTACCTGATTTCATTTGACTTCTAACTTTCAGTGATTTCTTATAGCTTCTATTCCATAGAAAGTGATCTTGCTTTCTAGAGTCATGATTTAATGTTATAATGTCTTTTCTGTCATTTTTAAGATTCAGGGTGAGAGTGGAAGATGTTCAGTCCACTATTGAACTGGGTGGCAAATATTATACTTCAGAATAATTGAAATTTATTTTATCTCTTGTTTCTACCAAATTTTATGCTCTATTTGGCATTGATCTGAATGATTATGTAAGTTAGAATTGCTACTCTTTTCCAATTTAGGCAATATTTTTTATCACTATAAATTATGGAAGAAAAACAACACTGTACTTAGAATAAATAAAACTTTAGAGATCATTAAGAGCTCTCCCAACAGCTCATTCATTAATTAATGATTCTTTTTTTTTTTTTTT
>NW_003852406.1:28870811-28875545 GCF_000181295.1 Otolemur garnettii
TTGTTTGGCGGGTCTGGGCTGGGGATTCGAACCCGCCACCTTAGGTGTACGTGGCTGGCGCCTTAGCTGGTTGAGCTATAGGCGCCGAGCCATTAATTAATGATTCTTGAATACTTCTCAGATTTTTTTTTTATACCTAGGCAATTCCTAGTCTTTCATTCCCTTGATTTCACCCTAAAAAAGCTTTCTTTTCTACCATTTCATCAAAACACCTCTTGTCAAGTAGTCTAGGGGCCTCCTTGTTGCTAAGTCCAATGGTCTCTCCTTTCTCACTTCAGCCATTCAGAAACAAATGATGCAGTTGATCCACTCCTCATCTTGAAATATTTTCTTCAGTTGACCTCTTTATTATCACTTGTACCTGGTTATTTCTTGTTGTACTGAACTGGGCCTGGAGGGTCTAGATGGCCTGACAGTTGGTGTTCACTGTGGATAAGCCTCTACTTCCAGTAGCTAAGCCAGAACTTTTGTACACAGAAGTACGAAAAACTCCCTTGTACAGACCCTTGAGAAGCCTTTGCTTGTCGCTTGGCCAAGTCCATAGTCACTATAGAAGAGACTGTACAAATCAACAGCTACCAAGATGTAATTCAATGGGGATTGTTAATGTAACACAGCTTTCTCTGAATTTTTATGTATATTTGACTTCGTTCCTTGTCATCTCCCACTAGCCTGCCTTCTTCCTATGAGTTCAATGAGAGAATTAATCCCTTGGTAATTTCATTCGCTTTCATGGCTTTAAATAGCTGATGGGTTTTAAAATTATAACTCCATTCCAGACCTCTTCCTCATTTATCCATCTTCCTATTGAGCATTGCCACCTAGATGTTGGTCTGTTCATTTGGACTTCCCACATGAGCACGTGCAAAATCGAACTCCTGTTAAACTGTGGCCCCAAACATTACCTCAGAACTTAGAATCTTGTTTATCTTGGGAAATACCAACTCTATCCTTTAAATTGAGGCTAACATTTTTGGAGTCATCCTTTTTTCCCCCACATTCCACTTTCAATTCATCTGCAAATTCTGCTGGATCTACCTTCAAGATAGATTCAGAATCTCACCACTGTTCAGTGCCTTCATGACAGCTGCTCTCGGGTAATTACCATCATCTCTCAGCTGCCTCCTCATTAGTCTTAGTGCTTCTGTCCTTGCTTACTACAGTCCATTTCCCATAGGAAAACCAGGATATTCTTTTAAACCATCAGTTTGGCAAAATGACAGTAGCTACAGAAGCATTTTTCAGTATCTTCAAATCCTCACTTAGGAACTAGATAATTGATTTAACAAAACCAAAAACCCATGGCAGAATTTACAACCAAAGCACATTACTGGGTATCTCCGTGAAATCCAAAAACAAGTGGATGAGAACAAACAACCATAAGACCTGCCTGGTCTTGGCATCAGTGTGGCAGAACGAAAGCAGAAGCACCTGGCTAATAGATGAAGGGAAATAACTGACATGTTTTCACTGGGAAGTGTAGAGCAGCAATTTGAGAAAGCATCCAAATCTCATTCTTGTAGGAAGGGTTTATGCGAATAATATTCCCTTAGTTCTTGTTCTTGCATAATTTTGTGTCTTCAGAAATCAGTTTTGCCAGTTACAGAATCTTTGACCCACATTTTCTTTTCTTCAAGATCTTAAATACCGTTAGCATATGTTCTATTCAGTTTTGCTGTGAACTTAAAACTTCTTTGAAAAATACAATCTGTTTTAAAAAAAAACTAATAGAGAATGAATTTTAGACAGTTAAAATAACTAGAGAGACTTATCTAGGACCAGTGATGAACACTAAAGTTACACTTCTTGTAGGATATTAACTGATTTCCAGAAGGAAGAGAATATGTATGCAATGGCTATATCTCAGATAATTTTATAATATCACTTTAAGAAAAAGATAGGGGGAAATGGGGAAGATACATGCCAAACATTAACCAATTGGTGATGTAAGATTATAGAGACTAGGTAAAAGTCTTATACCACTGACTTTGAATTATATGAACTTAAAAGGCATTTTATCTTTTACGTAAAGATAGTCTTTTAAAAAAAGGTTAAATATATACATTTTTGTGTGTGCAGTCAGCCCCCCACATCCATGGGCTCCATATTTGTGGATTTAGCCACCTGTAGATCAAAATTTTTTAAAGAAAATAGATGGTTGCCTTTGTACTGAACATGTACTTCTTTTTCTTATGATTATTCCCTAAAAAATATGGCATAATGACTATTTACATAGCATAATCATTGTATTAGGTATTATATGTAATCCAGAGATGATTTAAAGTGTATAGGAGGATGTGCATAGTTTGTATGGAAATAGTTATATCAGAGACTTGAGCATCCATGGATTTTGGTATCTCTTGGAGGTTCTGGAACCAATTCCCCATGAATGCCGAAGGACAACTGTGTATGTATATGTGTCACACACATTTATTAATTTCCTAGCTCTGTCTATGGAGGAGGGTTGGAAAGAGTGACCAACTCAGTAACAGTGGACATCTATAGTGCTCACTGATTTGGGGCTTGAGATACCATTTCTCGGCTGAGCATGGTGGCTCATGCCTATAATCTTAGCACTCTGGGAAGCCAAGGCAGGTGGATTGCTTGAGCTCAGGAGTTGGAGACAAGCCTGAGCAATAGTGAGACCCCATCTGTACTAAAAATACAAAAATTAGCCAGGCATGTTGGTGGAGACTACATGTAGTCTGAGCTACTTGGGAGGCTAAGGCAAGAGGATCGCTTGGGCCCAGAGTTTGAGATTGTTGTGAACTATGATGTCACGGCACTCTACCTAAGGTAGATAGAGTGAGACTCTTGTCTCAAAAAAAAAAAAAAAAAAAATAGAGACACCATTTCTCACTAAAATAAACAAGAGTGTTTTTAGGGAATGGCTTATTCTGATTTTAATGTCTTATCATGCTGGAAGGCAAGAAGTGCTCAAGACTGCTAGGAGCCAACTTGAAGAGTTTCTTATCCAAATTTTAGACTTCAAAAAGAATAATAACTATAACTGAATGAAACCTATCAAGTAATTTAAAACCATGAGTTCACAGTATTTTTACAGCTTATTTGGTTACCTTCAGAGGATTATAGGAAATCATTTCATTATTTTGAGAACTAGCAAGTGAAGTCAAAGAAGCAAATATTTTTCTTGCCTTTCCTGTGTGAACTTTTTTTTTTTAGAGACAGAGTCTCACTTTGTCGCCCTCGGTAGGGTGCCATGGCATCACAGCTCATAGCATCCTCCAGCTCTTGGGCTTAGGCGATTCTTTAGCCTCAGCCTCCCGAGTAGCTGGGACCACAGATGCCCACCACAAAGCCTAGCTATTTTTTGGTTGCAGTTTGGCTGGGGCTGGGTTTGAACCCACCACCCTCGATATATGGGACCAGTGCCCTACCTACTGAGCCACAGACGCCACCATGAACTTGATAACTAAATAGCAAATGAAGAGAACTTTCTCTTTATAAAATTATTTCAGCTGACAAATGAAAATAATCCTTTTTCTCTCCCTCCTGTTATTGTTCTTCCAAAAAATTCTATCCTGAGGCCATTAGGTAAGGTAGCACCAACAGCCATCTGCACAGAGGGTAGGGGGAGCATATTAGGAGATAGCAGTGGCACAGTGGGGATATCAGAGCCTGTGTAGGGTGAGGAGAACATTTATACAGGGAGACAGCACAGTGTGCAGGCTCAGAGCCCAAGCAGCAGGCAGGAAGCTTCCCTCTGTTTGGAGTAGGGCACCATGGCCTAGTATGGGAAATCAGCAGAGTGAGTTGGGCTCCTCTATGAAAGGAATCTTGGCAGGGTCTGTTAGAGCCCAAGTACAAGGGGAAACTCAAGTAGGGTGAAGAATATGAAGGAGTCCACAATGGATAGTCAGATTCTGAGTGGAAATATATGTTCAGAACCAAAGGTAGGTGATCTTTTAGGGAGGGGGATTGGTCAAATAAATACATACATTAAGGATGGTGAAAGGCAGGTTGTTCACTGCTGGAGAAGGGTGTTAAAAATATAGCCAGGAGAATAGAAAAACCCTGTGATGACGAATTGGAAGTATCAGAGTTAACATGTATTTTCTAATATATAGAGATAAATATAGATACATGTGTTCCTATATTTATTTAAATATATGCTTATTTATAAAACAATATGCATGCATTCCCTAGACCTTTCCTCTAGGGGTATGAGCCTTGGGGCAGGACATCCGATAGCCTCAAGCACATCTAGCTTACCCTTCTAAGTGTGGGAATGGAGCAGTTTCCCAGAAGGGAAAGACAGGGTCTTTTTCAACAAGAAGAAATGTTGGGCTCAGTGCCTGTCGCTCAAGTGGCTAAGGTGCCAGCCACATACACCTAAGCTGGTGGGTTCGAATCTAGCACGGGCCCGCCAAACAACAATGACGGCTGCAACCAAAAAATAGCCAGGTGTTGTGGCAGGTGCCTGTAGTCCTAGCTACTTGGGAGGCAGAGGCAGGAGACTCGCTTGAGCCCAGGAGTTTGAGGTTGCTGTGACCTGTGATGCCATGGCACTCTACCCAGGGTGACATCTTGAGGTTCTGTCTACAAAAATGAAAGGCATCTGCTATATGAAGCATTATATGTACTTTGGGTTTTTTTTTTAATTTTTTAGTGGGAATATCAAAAGGTAATTATTTGATTTTTTAAAGATTTTATATTTAGAAATACAGGCCTAAGCATAGTATTTAAAAACAGAAAGGGGCAAAAAAAAAAAAA
>NW_003852406.1:28875822-28899101 GCF_000181295.1 Otolemur garnettii
AACAGAAAGGGGGTGGTGCCTGTGGCTCAAAGAAGTAGGGCGCTGGCCCCATGTACCAGAGGTGGCAGGTTCAAACCCAGCCCTGGCCAAAAACTACAAAAAAAAAAACAAAAACAAAAAGGGAGCCAATAATCCTAAATTTAGAACTGGTACGTTCCAAATAGGGAAGATAGATGAAAAGAAAAAAAGTTAATGTATTTATATCTTCTTGTCTGTCACACTAAAGAATAATTATTGACAGTTGCTAAAGTAGACCCTGTCCACTTTCTTACACTTTCACAAAACTTCCAAATTGTCCTAGTGGACCCCCCCCCCCCACCAAGTAAGCTTCACTGTGATAAAAGTTAAGGTTCTTTAGAGAGATAGTTTTACATTTCACATTTACCAGTGACAAATTTGTGCTTACAGTTGTTGGAATTTATTCAAGTTTTAATATGAAAATATCTGATCTTACAACATTTTCCACAAAGCTATTTATCTGACTGATACTTTTCATGTTTTCCGTTAGGAATTACAAAACTCTACTTTTTCTTTTCATGTTAGAAAAATTACATGCCAGAAATAACCCAATTAACAATTTCTTATATAGTTTCAAATAGCTAGAAGGTAGATGTTGAATGTTCCCATCACAAAGAACTGATAAATGTTTGAGATGATGGATATGCTAATTACCCTGATTTGATTAATATGCATTATATGTATTGAAACATCTCTGTGTGTGCCATAAACATGTGTAACTATGTATCCATTTTTAATGTTAATTTTTTTTGAAAAAACTGCACTCTCTAAGCAGTCCCTGTTCTTGCACAACAGGGAAGATACAGCTTTCAGAGCTTGACTTTGGTGATGTTCTATAATTATTTCTAGTATAAATCAAAATCTGGTGGTTCTTTTCCTGAGGGCCTGTGTTATTTGTGGCATTTCTGGGGAGGCAGGGGATGAGGTTGGAGGTGTGGCTCATGTTTCCAGAGCATCCCCTCCCTTGATTTGGCAATCTTCCTTGGAAGGGGGTTCATGTAAACCCCAGATTTGATTTACCTCAGGGTGAAATATAAGCCTCTTACATTCTGTGAATTAAAATAGTCCTTGTGCTTCCCTAAGTAATCCCAGTTTTCGGTGGAATGTGCATTCTTGGTCACAATTCTGCCAGGTTCATATGCATCCACTGCTGAGGCTAGATATTTAGTTACATGGGGTGCAGACTTTAGCCAAAAGCTGAAGTGGCTACTTATCTAATGAAGTCAGTGAAGTCCACTGCCAGTATTTTTCTGCATGATAAGGTCAGTAACTAATCGGATGGGACTCTAGCCCATATTTGATTAGAAGGGAAAAGAAATAAGTTGCTATTACTCTTTTTGCATTTTTGTATTCCCTTTTTCCTTTTGTTAGATTAAGATCTTCTGTCAGGGGGCAGTGCCTATGGCTCAGTGAGTAGGGCGCTGGTCCCATATGCCAAGGGTGGTGGGTTCAAACCCGGCCGCAGCCAAACTGCAACCAAAAAATAGCCAGGCATTGTGGCGGGTGCCTGCGATCCCAGCTACTCAGGAGGCTGAGGCAAGAGAATTGCCTACTCCCAACAGCTGGAGGTTGCTGTGAGCTGTGATGCCACGGCATTCTACCGAGGGTGACAAAAGCAAGACTCTGTCTCAAAAAAAAAAAAAAATCTTCTGTCAGTGTAGGGTATTAATAGTTGTCTATTTACTAAATGTCTAGTCCATGGTGAAAGGTATATTACTTTACTTATCTCTAATCTCCAAAAACTCTAAAGGAAAAATATTATCTTATTTTTTTCAGAAAAAGAAATTGAAATTCAGAGAAGTTAAGTAACTTACCTAGGATTTATATACATAGTATGTGCTAGAGCCAGAATTCATCGTAGGTACTTAGAGTTTAGAATTTATATGTTTATTCTTTGACTTACTAAAGCAAACTTTACATAGACAGCTTATGTTTACACTAGAGTTCACAAGTACTTTTTTAGCCACAGCTGCTATTGTAATCTTAGAGAAATTATTAAATTTTTCATAATAAATTTTTAGATGAAATTGTATTCTAGGAAATTATTCATTTGTGAATAATTTAAATTGGTATAAAGACAAAAATGAGATTTGAAGACCAAATGCTTAGATTTTCAGTCTCAGTCGTACCTTTCACTAACTGTGTTTCCTTTGGAAAGTCACCTAACTTCCCTGAGCCTTACTTTTTCACATGGGAGTAATACTAACTGACAATATTGCTGAGAAGATTAAATATGACCATGTATTCAAATTGTATATGAAAACACTACACTGTACCCCATGTTTGCATTAATGTATACAGCTATCATTTAATAAAAAAAATTAAAAAAAAGACCATGTACATGAAAGTATTTTGTAACCTATAATTTTATAGATATTGTTAAGATTAATATAAAGAAGAAATGTCTCTATCTTCTATTCATTTACTATCTACTGGGTGCATGGCTGTGTAAGTGGCACGCTCGTTGGGAAGGACAAAGCAGTAGCAGGGAAACAAGGGCTCTCGTGAAGTTGATGCTCTGCTTCTGTGCTCTGCAGTACAGCAGCTTCTAGGCATGTGTGACTGTGGACATTTTAATTATGAAAGTTAAATACAATTTAAAATTCAGTTTCTCAGTCACACTAA
Source organism: Otolemur garnettii (assembly GCF_000181295.1). Taxonomy (NCBI): domain Eukaryota; kingdom Metazoa; phylum Chordata; class Mammalia; order Primates; family Galagidae; genus Otolemur; species Otolemur garnettii. The sequence continues at coordinate 28,878,466 of NW_003852406.1, forward strand.
CTGCATTTCAAGTGTTCACTAGCCGTATGTGGGCAGCCCCTCTCATGCTGTGCAGTGCAGAGAGAACATTTTCATCCTCACAGAGAATTCTGCATGCTAGGACCCAGACATGAAACTAGTTAACACTTCTGTGGTTTATCTTACAAGGGTACAAGTGAACCTTTTTAAGAGTAGAATATGAATGTTTTGGCACAATAACTAGGTAAATGACATGAAGGCTATGTTAACCAGTTTGATGAAATGTTTCAAATTGTATGTGAAAACACCACACTGTACCCCAGAAATGCATTAATATACATAGTTACCATTCAATAAAAAAATAAAATAAAATAAAAAAGAAACTAGTTAAATATTTGTTCACCTCTGATGAGTACTTTGAAGGAATAATCAAATCAGGGAAAGGAATGTTTGTGCTAAGAACTCAGGGATAAATACGAATATTCTAGCAGTGCAGGAGTGGAAGAAGCATTTCAGAAGGAAGAAATGAAAATTTGCAAAGACATTGATGTAGGAAGAAGAGGGACTGAGATCTAGAAGGACCTCATGTATATGGAGCCTTTGTGGCGGGATTAGCCATGCATGGGAGGAACAGGCCCTCCTGGATTGTAAGAGAAACAGGAGAGGACGGGTAAACCACAGATAGACTTGTCGATTTTGTGGCAGAAAGTATTGGGGGGGGAGGGGTTGTTCCAGTAGCTTCCACTTTCTCTATGAAGCATAAGATCTTTTTATGAAAGTAAGAGACAAAAAGGCCAGGGTAGAATTTGGAAGAGAGTGAGGAATAAATATATGAAGCAAGTCTTTGAGGAGAATGAGAGAATGATCAGAACAGAGAAACTTAGTAATCTCTTGACTCAGCAGTCATACCAGTCTTTTGCTTGTTATGACTTTTTCTCAGGTTTGGAAATAGTAATGACTGGCAGTTTTCATTAATCTGACTAAATAAATGAATGCATGCAAGGCACCGAGAGTGGTGCCTTGCTCATAGGAAGAGCTAAATGAACATTACCACCACTGGCAGGTTTTGTCTAATAGGAGTATCACATAGAACCACAAGAAAGAATGAATCTGAAATAAGGGCTGCAAAAAAGTATTACACACAGCCCTCTCAGTGAAGAACCTTACAGTCTAGGTCAGGCGTCCTCAAACTACGGCCCGCAGGCCACATGCAGCCCGCCTAGGACATTTATCTAGCCCGCTGGGTGTTTTTGCCGCTGCTGCCTGTCCTGCTTAGCAGCCAACTCGTCCGGGGGCCCACAGTCCGGCCTTCCAACGGTCTGAGGGACAGTGAACTGGCCCCCTGTTTAAAAAGTTTGAGGACTCCTGGTAGGTAATCCATGGCCTTTTCTGTGAAAAGCAAATAAGCCCTCTGTTGTCTAATAACATCCACAGTGGCAGGCAATCCTCAAACTAGCTGCAAACTAGAACACAGGGAGTTTAACATTTTGAGAATTTACAGTGCTTATAATGTCCAAACCTACCTTGAGGATTTAAATCAAAATGTAAAAACCTGTTCAGATTCTTGTACTAATTTTCTCTGCCATGATCCTCTCACCTTCTCCCTGTTTCTAGTTCTTTTCTACTTTAAGGGTCACACAGAAACTGATAACAATTGCTCTGACAAACCTGATGGATGGGTCATACCATCCTCTAGTTCTGTTTTGTGCCATGAGGGGGAGATTGGTAGAAGTGAATACCAAGTAATACCAGGCTTGTGAGTTATTCGTTTTTACCTCCCTTCAGGTGCTCTATGAGGCATGTTCATATATAATACTGAAAGTAACTTGTGTTTCAAAATGTTTAGGAAAATGAAATATAGTCCAATCATTAATGTCATTCTTTCCTTTCATTTTGAATTAAAGGCTTCAGCGATTAGCCAAAGATCTTCTAAAACAACTACAAGTACAAGACAGTGGCTCATGGGCAAACAATAAAGTTTCTGCTTTAGATCGGACACTAGGTGAGATCGCTAGGATATTGGAAAAAGAGGTATGTGGCTGATTTCTGACTTTTAGCCTTAATCTTTGTGGTCCTTTCTCACTCTGATAACTAGGACTAGATAGATCTCAGTATATGCCTTTCTTTTGTGTTTTTAATTGATGGATTTTTTTTCTTTTGTACCTTTTAGTTGTTTTTCATTGTTTAATCAAAAGTGTTTTGGGGCAGCACCTGTGGCTCAGTGGGTAGGGCACCGGCCCCATATACCAGGGGTGACGGATTCGAACCTGGTCCTGGCCAGCTAAACAGCAGTGGCAACCGCAACAAAAATAGCCCGGTGTTGTGTGGGCTCCTGTAGTCCCAGCAACTTGGGAGGTTGAGGCAAGAGAATCGCCCTAGCCCAAGAGCTGGAGGTTGCTATGAGCTGTGATGCCATGGCACTCTACTGAGGGTGACAAAGTGAGACTCTGTCTCAAAAAAAAAAGTGTTTTCAATTTTTTTAATTAAAGCCCTCTTTAGGTCTTGGTTTTTTCTCATTCATGTTTTCCTCAAACAAACAAAGTGAAATTCTTTAATCAGGAATCACAATAATAAAGATATATGATTTTATGGCAGAAAATATAAAATTTTGAAATATATAGCTCATAAATCACAATTGGATTTCTACAAAACATCAATTTTTCCCATTTCCAAGAGATTTGGCAGTTTTCTTTAATGACTTACAGTAGGGGAATCTTATTTCTGCTGCACATTGGAAGAATAAGAGTTGTCTTGGGCCACTGAGTAAATACATGAACACCAACAAAAGCTGGTTAGCAAAAAAAAAAAGTCTGTGCATATTTTCCATGATATCTGACACCACAGATAAGCAAAAAAGTCCTCAGAAAATCATCATGCAGCCTCTAGGCCCCAGGTTGGACACCCCTGATTAGAGCCATTAAATGTTTCAATTACAGTTAAAACATCCTTAATGATTTTAAAAGTATTTATTAGTCACTGTAGAAAAATGTTACATATACAAAGAAATAAAACTCTTTATAATATCAACTATTAACATTTTATTATCTTTCTAATTGTTTTGTTGTACTTTTTTACATTATTTTATCTGGCTAATTTTATCATAACTATTTCTCATGTCTTATAAAATTCATTGTAGCTGAATAAACATATCACAGTTTTTTACATAATTTATAACAATTTAGTAGTTTCTAATTTTCCATCTTTGTCTACTAACTGCCTTTTTTTTCTGGTTTAAAATTACTATGTAAAATATTTCATTTATTAAAAATATATGGTAATTAAAATAGTAGAAAAATTAATGAACAACTGTGAGCTCACCACCCAATGTAAGAGTTAGACTATTACCAATACATTGATGGTTCCCAGGGTGATCCTTCTTACCTTACCACAGCCCCCGTGCAGTGAATGCATTAGAGAATTAAAGGTGTCTTGTCTTTTTGTTTTTTAAAATAAAGCTTTATTGCCTTATCACATAAATGTATTATTAAATAATGTTATTTAGTTTTGCTCATTTTTTACTTTTACAAAATATTATGCCATAGACTTCTGCAATTTTTTTCAGTCAAAATCATGATTCTGAGTTTTATTTAACTTTATAAATGGAGTTGTTTTTCATTCTTTTTCTCTAATGTATAGTAAATACTTCATTGTGATAATGTTACAATTTTTTTATCCATTTTCTCAACAATAAACATTTCAGGGTGTGTGTGTATGAGAGAGAGAGGAGGGCATTGAGTGTGTGTGTACCCACAGACATTCTTGTATCAAGAAAATTTCTTTAAATCAGGGAGTCTCAGGCTGTAATTGTGTCAGAATTGCCTGAATACAGATTGCTGAGCACTGCCCTGGATTTCTGATTTAAGTAGGTTTTGTGTGGTTTCCCCAAATTTTTATTTTTAACAAGTTCCCAAGTGACGCCAATGCTGCTGGTCCAAGGGCTGCAGGCTGGGGCTTGTGCTGGCTGGGTTCTCAGGCAGGTGAACGGCCAGCTTTACAAGACAGTCCTCAGCTGCACTGTGGAGTCAGATAGTACACGAGTGAGAGCAGCATAGGCAGCGTGGCACCACAGCAGAGTTTGGAAGAGTTGGTTCTGCTGTGTAACATCCCCCTTTCAGGTGTCAGAGGTTCAGAAACTTGTAGTTGTCAGGCATTTGGCATATGGAGTGAGAGGTTTGATGGGTCTTGGGAAAAAGCTCTAATCTTTTTCAAGATTAGTATGTAATGATTATTTTTGTAAAGTATAAAGGATACTACACTGAATGAAAAGGCAATTGCTTAAAGATACCACTACCCATACCTTATCTCATTAATATTGTTTTAGATTGAAGTAATCACAGAATTTTTGAGGAAAAAGTAGAATGATCTATATGAGAAAGGAATTCAGTATGAAAATCCAAGTTATTTCGTTCACAAAGGGGCAATTTACTGGAATACCACAATTCCTTATAATTTCACCAAGAAAAATGTCTGGCTCCTAGTCTAAATGGTCTGTGTCAGGAACCTTGCTGTAAAGCTGTCCTCAGAGTATACACTGCAGGACCACCTAACAGTTTAAAGTTACCTACAATAAGATCTTTTTACTACTTTTATAACTAAAATGCTTTTTACCTACCCAAGACAAACTCATTTTGTGAAGACTTCTGTAGAGTTATACTGACATTTCAGTGCAATTCAGCTGATCATATTTATGATTTCAGTCTAGGAATTGTAAATAACCATTACTTTTTATTTGGAAAACTGCCTAGAGTAACAAAATCATTAGAGCCAAAGCCAAGTGCCTAGTGAAGGATTTGAAGACAGCCTAGAAGTGAAAAGGGTGGGACCGTTGGAACATGGACAAGCACCCACAGAGGAATGGTGACAGAGGACTCTCAAGGTCATTATTAACTTAACCTAGATCTCAAAACACTGATGCTTTTCATGATTGCTTTGACACAGTTTTTCCTAAGATAGTTTTTCTAAAGTTCTGAGAACTATGTTAGAGCTAACAGGTTAAACTTGTGATGTAGGGCAGTGCTCTGGCTCAAGGAGTGGGGCACTGGCCCCATATACCAGGGGTGGCGGGTCCAAGCCTGGCTCCAGCCAAAAACTGCAAAAAAAAAAAAAAAAAATTATAAGTATTTTTAAAAAATAAACTTGTGATGTATACAAATGCTCTTATAATGAAAAAGAGCAGAAAACTGGAAGACCTAGGTTTTATAGTACTTACCATGTGTCTCAGGTACCATCTGGCTTTTTGGGTTCTCTAATTCTATTCAGAAATAAAAGTTTATAAGCTTTGTTTAATGTTTTATGCTTTTAAAAATCTTTAGCCACTTCTTTTTTTTTTTTTTTTGAGACAGAGCCTCAAGCTGTCCCCCTGGGCAGAGTGCCGTGGCATTACAGCTCACAGCAACCTCCAACTCTTGGGCTCAAGTGAGTCTCCCGCCTCCGCCTCCCAAGTAGCTGGGACCACAGGCACCCGCCACAACGCCCGGCTATTTTTTTGGTTGCAGCCGTCATTGTTGTTTGGCGGGTCCGGGCTGGGGATTCGAACCCGCCACCTTAGGTGTACGTGGCGGGCGCCTTAGCCGGTTGAGCTATAGGCGCCAAGCCTGCCACTTCTTTTTATAGACATATCTTGGTCTAGGGTACTTGTACCAACTTTCCCAACAAAAACATGAAAATGCTAGGGTTGGGGGGGGTGGGGTGGACAATTTTCTTAAAAGCATCAAAGAGCAAAGAAGAACTTAAAGAATTACCAGGCCAAAGGGATGGGGAGAGCCAGAATTTAGGAAGTTGTACATAAAACTGAACGTTTCCCAAAGCATTTGCCAGATTGGCAAATGTGGGTTGTGGCTTGCAGGCTTCATGGGGTAAAGGGACAAAAGTAAAATCCTGGGGCGGCACCTGTGGCTCAAAGGAGTAGGGCATCGGCCCCATATGCCGGAGGTGGTGGGTTCAAACCCAGCCCTGGCCAAAAACTGCAAAAACAAAAGTAAAATCCTAATGGCTGCTGAAGGTATGAAGTCTAACAGTAGATTTTTTTCCGTTGTCTTTTCATAAAGATGAGACTGCAACATCCTGTCCCCTTACGTAACAGTGAGCCCTCTCATCCCACCCCTAGAACTATGAAGAAAGTATCTTGGCACAGTGAAAGTTAGCATCCAACCCGGGCATAGCTTTGCAGCCCCAATTCATATCACCTGTATTATTTCATGTTAAATAATTTTGCAAGGACCGTTAGCTATAGTTTAAAAAATAAAGGTACAAAAGTAAGTAAGTCATAATGAGATATGAACAAGCAGAAACTAAAACGGCAAGGCTTTGTAATTACTAGTTACAGATTATAAAGCTACACCTCCTTTCTTTAAAAGTAAATGGCAAGCACCATCCATTGAATGGGCCTACTTTCCCCAGTGTATATTGTTATTTGCTTTGTCATAGATCAGTTGCTTATAGGTAGATGGGTTTATATGTGGGTTCTCTGTTCTGTTCCATTGGTCTATATCTCCATTTTTGTCTTAATACCATGCTGTTTTGGTTACTATAACCATGAAGTATAGTTTGAAGTCTATTAATGTGATGCCATGGGTTCTTTTTGCTTAAGATTGCTTTGGGTATTTGGGCTCTTTCATGATTCCAAATGAAGTGTAGAATTATTCTTTTTAGATATGTGAAGCATGACTTTGGTAACTTAATGGAGATGACACAGAAATTATAAATCACTTATGTTGAATCTATCTGTCCATGAGAAAGAAATGTTTGTTGGTTTGTAGCCCCTGTGCTCTCTTTCCTCAGAGTTTTGTAGTTCTCCTTATAGAGATCTTTCATCTCCTTGATTAAGTATATTCTTAGGTATTTTATTTTCTTTGTAGCTATCATGATGGTATGGGGTCTTTGATTTGACTCTCAGCTTCAGTAGTATTAGTTACTTCTGATTTACACACATTGATTTTGTATCCTGAAACTTTGAGGAATTTATTTATTAATTTCAGGAGGCTGTTGGTGAATCTTTGCAGTTTCCTAGATACAAGATTCTATCATCAACAAAGACCCATAGTTTAACCTCCTCTTTCCCAATTTGGATTCCCTTAATATTCTTCTCTTGTCTGATTACCCTGATTAGGACTTCCAGCACTATGTTCAACAGGAGTGGTAATAGTGCCACATGCCATACAAAGAAACAGGACATCTACTAAGGGGTAATGACCAGAATTTACAAAGAACTCAAGCAAGTCAGCAAGACAAAAAACAAACAACCCTGTTAAAAAGTAGGTAAAAGACATGAACAGACACTTCTCAAAAGAAGAAAGTAAATTGGCCAGTAAACATATGAAAAAATGCTCAACATCACTTACCATCAGGGAACTGCAAATGAAAACCACAGTGAAATATCCCCTTATCCCAGTTAGAAGGGCATTTATTTAGAAGTCCAAAAGCAATAGATGTTGGCATAGACACAGAGAGAAAGGAATGCTTATACACTGTTGGTAGGACTGCACATTAGTACAACCTCTATGGAAAATATTATGGAGATTCCTCAAAGAACTATAAGGAGACCTACCATTCAATCCAGTAGTCCCACTACTGAGTATTTACTGAAAGGAAAATAAGTCATTTTATAAAAAAAATCTGCACTTGAGTGTTTGCACAGTCCTCGTTTGATCCAGGACAAACGAGGCATTTGTCTGTGCATATTTGGGAAAAGATGGCACCACAAAGCACTATGGGAAAATAAGCTCTATTTAGCAAATGATGCTGCAATGATTGTCCTTGTTTTCAAAAAATTAAACTTGACCTCTACTTCACATCATAAAAAAAAAAGCTGTGAACGTTTGCAGCACAGTTCACAACTGCAGTGATGTGGAATCAACCCAAGTGCCCGTTAGTGGCATGAGTGGATTAATAAAATGTGGTATATGTACACAGTGGAATACTCAGCTATACAGAAAAGATGAATTAATACCTTTAACAACAATCTGGAATGAGCTGGAAACAATTTTCCCAAATGAAGTATCTCAAGAATGGAAAAACAAACACCACATGTACTTACTATTAAATTGGAACTAACCAGTGAGCACACGTGTCTGTGCACAGAGGGGAGAAAAACTCAAGGTAAAGCAACCGGAGGGGAGGGGATAGCCCAACTTATATGTCCCGCGAACTACTTGGGTGACAGGTACACTGACAGCCAGAACTCAAGCATCACAAAAGTGATCCATGTACCCTAAAATACTTCTACCCCCTTAATATTTTGAAACATTTTTTTAAGTAAAACACAAGCTGGGAAATATTTACAAGAATGGACTTAGCAGTAGTTAACAGAGTAGGTAATCCAAAACTGTCCTCCTGCTAAACTAGAGATAGAAAACTGGAACTGAATTGCTAACAAAGTAGTGAATAATCACTGAGCCAGGATCCAGATTTTGACACTTTGGTCTGGGTACCATTGGTGATCCGAAAGAGATAGAGGAAAAACTAAGTAGTACTTTTGACATTGTCACAGAACTGGTGGGGGAAAATGTTAGCATCTACAACTATCAGTGATAGTGGCTGTAGCAAAAAACCTCATATTTGGTTTGGAATCTTTGTTGGTGGTGAGACAGAGTCCCACCCTCTGCCCTGAGCAGAGTGCAACAGCATCATAGATCACTGCAACCTCAGACTCGGGCTGTGGGCATCCTGCTGCCTCAGCCTCCAGAAGCCGCTGGGATCACAGGTGCTTGCCTCCGCGCCCGGCTGGGTTTTTCATTTTTTTTAGGAGTCAGGGTCTCACTCCCACTCAGCCAAGTCTCAAATTCCTGATCTCAAGCAATTCTCCCTCCTCAGCCTCCGACAGTGCTGGGATTATAGGCGTGAGCCAATGCTCCCGGCTTGGTTTGGAATCTTAAAGGACTGTCCAAGGAGAGGGTAACGGGAGGTACCCCAGTCATTGCACAGATTCAACTCAGATACAAATCACCTGGGTAGCTGGGAAAATCAAATCACTGTACAAATATCGAAATGTTCTTAAATTGCTAGCATTCCAGCTGCCTAACACAAGCAAATAAAAAATTTACTCCGGAGAAAGATTATAGCAGCTGAAATCTCAAACTACTTTTACAAAATAATTTTTTTTTTTTTTTGAGACAGAACCTCAAGCTTTCCCCCTGGGCAGAGTGCCGTGGCATTACAGCTCACAGCAACCTCCAATTCCTGGGCTCAAGCGAGTCTCCTGCCTCCGCCTCCCAAGTAGCTGGGACCACAGGCGCCCGCCACAACGCCCGGCTATTTTTTTTGGTTGCAGCCGTCATTGTTGTTTGGCGGGTCCGGGCTGGGGATTCGAACCCGCCACCTTAGGTGTACGTGGCTGGCGCCTTAGCCGGCTGAGCCATAGGCGCAGAGCCACAAAATAATTTAAATAGAATGTTTGGCCCAGTAAAGTAATTAGACATACAAAGGAGCAAGACTACATGAATAAAAATCAATAAAAACAGACGCACAGAGGGTTTGAACTGTGCTTCCCATGCTCAAGATGTAAGTATTAACTGTTTTTTTTAAAGATAAATAGCACATTTGAGAGAAAGTAAACATTTGAGAACCAAACATTTTAATAATCAAAATTAAGAAAAATATAGATGAGGGAACAGCAGAATAAATAGCTAAAGAGAGAATCACCAAAGAGATATATAGGACCTTGGAAACCAAGATATGGGGTGGGTGCAAGGGTAGGTGGAGGATAAAAAGTTGCCTTTCGGGTGCCATGAATACTGTTCTGGTGACAGACACACCAAAAGCCCTATACAGGGTATCCATATAACAAAAACGTTTGTACTCCCTTGATATTTGAAATTAAGAAAAAGAGAATCAGTGTACCAAAAGATAGGTAATAAGAAAGAATCTAGAGCAGGGGCCTCAAACTTTTTAAACAGGGGCCAGTTCACTGTCCCTCAGACTGCAGCCGGACTGCAGCCCCAGGACAAGTCAGCTGCTAAGCAGGACAGGCAGCTGCAGCAAAAACACCTGGTGGGCCAGATAAATGTCCTAGGCGGGCTGCATGTGGCCCACGGGCCATAGTTTGAGGACACCTGATCTAGAGAGCATAGAAAGATAAGGATAGAGAAGATACAAAAAAGAGTGTAGGAGATATGCAATACAGAGTGAAACTGTCTCAACTTATGTGTAGTTAGAGAGCCCCAGAGGAGAGAAGAGAATGAGGCAGAAATGGCATTTGAAGTGCTTGTCATTTATAAGTTTCCAAGATTTAAAATTAGTCTACAAATTTAAGAAATCCAATGAAGCCCAAACAGGATAAATGAAAAGAAATACACATCTATAAACATCAGAGTGAAATGAAAGAAAATCAAATTATAAGCCAATCTCCTTTATGAACTGGGATTCAGAATTCCTAAACAAAACTTTAGTAAACTAAATCATTCAATGTGTAATAAGATTAATATAGCATATGAAGTTAGACTTACCCAATCTTGTCTATGGGCGGCACCTGTGGCTCAAAGGAGTAGGGCGCCATCCCCATATGCTGGAGGTGGCATTTTTAAACCCAGCCCTGGCCAAAAACTACAAAAAAAAATCCCAAAAACATGTCTGCCATATCAGAATAAAAGGAAAAAAGTGATAAGTGACTATCTAAAAGATACAGTGAATATATTTGGTAAGTTTAGCATTAATTAATGATAAAGATTCATACTAAACCAGAATAGAAGGAAATTTTCTTCATCTGACAAATTGAATCTACCAAAAAAATGTATGGCAAAATCATATTTACTGGTGATATGTTGAAAATTTTCCCTTTGAAATTGGGAACAAAAAGAGAATGCCTGCTGTCAACATTTTTGCTTAAAATTGAGATTCTAGCTAGTGGACAAAATAAATAAAAGCGATAAGATTTTGAGAGAAAAAAGTAAAATAGTCCTTATTAGCAAATGACATAAGTTGTATATAGAAAATTCAAAATAATTTACCAATAAATATTAGAACTTATAAGTCTAACAAGACTACTTGATACAAGGACAGAATATAAAAATTAATTATATGTCAAAATATTAAATGTCTAGGAGTAAATCTATCATGTTTGTGGGCCAGAAAACTCACTATACCATATTTTTCATTTTTTTTCCAGACTTATTTGCAGATTTGATTAAATTCCAATTAAAATTCTAACATTGTATTTTGGGAAAGTTGAAATTAAGTGTTTAGAATTAAAATATGGAATTTCAGAGAATCAGTAATGACCAAAACACTGTTGAAAAAAAGTAATATGGGAGTATTTGCTCTACCAGCTAACAAAACTTTCTATAAAGCCACAGTAATTAAGATAATGTGCTATTGGAGCAAAAATGGGGGGAAAGAATAATGGAACATAATTGCATTTGTAAGCAGCCCCACTCGTGTATGTATGCTTGATCCAGGACAAACGAGGCATTTGTCTGTGCATATTTGGGAAAAGATGGCACCACAAAGCACTATGGGAAAATAAGCTCTATTTAGCAAATGATGCTGCAATGATTGTCCTTGTTTTCAAAAAATTAAACTTGACCTCTACTTCACATCATAAAAAATTAATTTCAGGTGGACTTAAATATAAAATGAGAAACCAAACTTTTAGGACCTAATATAGATTATTCTCTTCTTGATCTTGGGGTTTTGCCTGAACAAGAAAAAGACACAAAAGACATTAGCAATAAAGGGCAAGTTGATAAATTTGGCTACTTTAAAAATAGGAGCTTTTGTTTATCAAAAGATACTAGGAAAATAGTAAAAGGACAAGCAACAGAATGGAAAAGTATTTTGATATATATAATCAGGGAGGAAGAGATCCAGAGTATATAAGAAACTCCTACAAAGTAGGGAGGAAAAAACACAAATTCAGTAATAAAATGGTCCAGAAATAGGTATTCCAGAAGGAGAAATCCAAATAACCAATAAATAAATGTGACGATAGTCAGCTTCTGTAGTAATTGGGTAATTCAAATATGAAACTTTTGATAATGTGATTTACTTATCAAAATGACAAGAAATTTTAAAAGACTGAAAATACCAAATATTTGCAAAGATCTAGAGCAATGGGAATGTTCATAATAAGAATAGTTGGTACGGCTCAGCGCCTGTGGCTCAAGTGGCTAAGGCACCAGCCACATACACCTAGGGTGGTGGGTTCGAATCCACCTGGGCCCGCCAAACAACAATGATGGCTGCAACCAAGCAATGACCAGGCATTGTGCCAGGCATCTGTGGTCCCATCTACTTGGGAGGCATAGGCAGGAGACTCTCTTGAGCCCAGGAGTTGGAGGTTGCTGTGAGCTGTGATGCCATGGCACTCTACCCAGGGGAAATAGCTTGAGGCTCTGTCTCAAAGAAAAAAAAAAAAGAGTAGTTGGTACTACCATGTAGAAAACAGTTTTCTAGTCTCAGCTAAAGTTGCAGACATGTGATCATTTTCCACCCTTCAGCATCTATCCAAGAGAAAGCAATGAGTGTATGCACCAGGAGACATGTATGCAGACATTCAGTAGCAAAATTTGTATACATTTATAGTCACCAAATATGAAAAACAGCCCAATGCCTATCCACCAACAGCTAGATTTACAAATTGTGGTATGTTCATATAATGGAATATTATTCAACAGTGAAAATGAATGAAACACATCTGAGGATAACAGCAGGGATATATCTCACAAACAATGCTTAGTGAGAGAAACAAGTCACCAAAAAAAAAAAAGTGTGTTTGTGTAGATACATGTATATGTATACAAAAGTGTGTTTGTGTATATACATGTATATGTACATAACATACATATACACACACATATGTATATATATACACACACATACTATTAGAATTCCAGTTACATAAAGTTCGGGAAAAGACAAAGTGACCTATATTGTTTTGGAATGTGTATGTAGGTAGTAAAACCAAAGAAAGTACAGAAAAATTTTCTCACAAAAATTAGGGTGAGGATTACTGAGAGAGGAGGGTGGGATGTGTGATCAGGTGGAGTGACCTGTGTGGCAAAATAAATTATTCTAGACAAAAGACCCTTTTTGTTGCAGAAATGTTTAATTATTGCAAATAAGAGTTTCTAATACATGCCTAGATATGCCAAGTCATTTTCCTCATTCTGACCATTGATTTAAATTTGGTCCAAGTGAGTAATGTGATTTGTATTTGCATTGACTTTTCTCATTACTCTGTGATGGTGAACATTACATTGAAGTTTGGATAGTAACAGCATCCCAGCAGCTTTCTGTGGTTTATCAGTAACATGAGACATTTGTGTGCTGTTACTGTAAGTAAACACTTTAAGCAGATGGATTGGACATGGAGTCTGTCCAGTTGCCTTTCCTGACTTCATAGAATCATGCCAAATTAAATAGAGATTCAGCTGTGAATCTCTTGAACCCGAATAAGCAAACCACATTGCTGGCAGCATTCATGATTTGAACTGAATTGAGAAATGTCAAATTATGGTTTACTTTGTAATACCCATAGCAAACTCTGCCATGCTTTGATGTTTTTAAAATGTATCTTGTAAAATTCCACTAACAGATAGATACCTGTGGAAGGTAGAAACTACTCCTTGCCTTTTTCCTCTTTTTGCCAACTGTTGTGGCTGTTTAAACCACACTTAGACTGAGATAAAATAAATCACTAATCTTTGAGAGCTTTTCAGCCTAATTGTATTAAGAAAATTGTGTTTACTTTCCATCTGATCCCACAATCCTGTTGCTAGGTATCTACCCAGAAGAATAAAAAATCATTTTACCATAAGGACATTGGTGGAAGAATGTTATCAGTGTTCAATTCACAGTAACCAAAGGATATGGAATCAACCCATGTGCCCATCAACACATGAATGGATTAATAAACTGTGGTACATGTATACCGTGGAATACTATTCAACCAATAAAAAGATGGAGACTTTACATCTTTTGTATTAACCTGAATGGAGTTAGAGAACATTCTCCTTAGTAAGAATGGAAAAACAAGTATCCAGTGTACTCAATACTAATATGAAAACAGGAGATAGACAAATATATGGCCACACAAGAGAAAAACACAAACTCAAATGGAGGTTGGGGGAAGGAGTGAAGTAGGAGGAGGGAGGGGAATTGGTGCACTCTCACCTAATGGGCACAAGGTGGGGGCATATGGCACACCTCCTGGGGGAGGGGTACAACTACAACTTGGACTGTCTTTAACAAATGCAAACAATGGAACTCAATCATCTGTACCTTCATATTAATCTAAAAAAACAAACACAACCCCCCCCCCCATACACACACACACTACACTTCCCAGAAAAAAAAAGAAAGAAAATCATATTCAGGTTCTCCTAGACCAGTGGTTCTCAACCTTCCTGATGCCACAAGCCTTTAATACAGTTCCTGTGGGTGGTGACCTACAGGTTGAGAACCGCTGTCCTAGACACTGCCTATCCTCCAAACTCCATGATTTTGTTTTTGTTTGGTTTTGCTTCCCTTATTTTCAGATGAAACTCTTCAGCTGAGAAGAACTGGAAAGCAGTGGATAAATAACCTGATAACAGTTTGTATGACACTCAGGCCCAGTGTAGCATTTAGCCCCAGGCAGGGGAAAATGTTTCTCAGACCTTCTTTAGCTAGCTTGCTTTAGGGTACTAATATAAGGATGAACTGAATTGTTATTTCAGTAATCTGACAGAGATTTCATTTATATATGGTTTATGTTTTTTTAGAAGAAATAACAAAAAGAAAGGAAGTGATTAAAGGTAGAAAAATTGACTGGAAAGGGGTGTAAAAAACTTTGTAGGGTGATAGAAGTATTCTGCATCTTGTTTTAGGTTGAGGCTATATAAATGTGTGCAGTTATCAGAATTCCTCAGGTTCGGTACCTGTATCTGTGCATTTTATTGCATGTTTATCATACCTCAGTTAAAAAAAATACAGCTTGTCAGTAACGATTACAAAGTAGTTTATATTGTTTTTCAGATTGACAAAGTGAGACTGGCCTTGATAAAAACACACTGCTTTTAATCTTCTCATCTGGAACCACTTTATTGTGGCTTCCTTGTGAAAAGTACTCTTTTTAAAGCAAATAAGTTTGTTGTAAAAACTTGATTATACATATTGACAGTCCTTATTTATGGGACTATTTTTCACACAACTTGTGTTATTTTCTGTTATAATTATGTAAATTAACTCTATGGACTATTTAAAAAAGTTTTAAAGCCTCTTGCCTGTGTAATAGAATATACAGAAATTTACGTAAGACATTTGCCAGAATAATAACTTCAGTGACTACCAGTTGAAATTGAACATTGCCAGCATCCCAGAACCATTTACTTTGCTAATCATATCCTTTTTTGTTAATTTTAGTGTGAACTATTAATTTGACTATTTGAAAGTGCCCACCACAACTTCTGGCTATTTTTTGGTTGTAGTTGTCATTGTTGTTTGGCAGTCCCAGGCTGGATTCGAACCCACCAGCTCTGGTGTATGTGGTTGGCGCCTTAGCGCTGACAGCTGAGCCTGTCCATTCCACTTTTGATAGACATTTGGGTTGATTTTGTAAAATGTGCTTCTAATTATGCATCCTACTAGTCATATGCAAAAATGTCACTAGGGAATAGAATTCCTGGGTCACAGCATGTGCGTATCTTGAACTCTTCTTGACAATGCTAAATAGTTTACCAAAGAAATGTACCAATTTGCATTCCTGGCAGCAGTATATAAAACTCCGGTGGCTTCCTTCCTTTCTAACATGTAATATTATGAGACTTTTTAGTTTTTGCCAATATTGTGGTTATGTATTGATATCTTGCCATAATTTTAATGTGCATTTCTCTATTGGCAGATAGATTTAGGAATCTTTTCATATTTGTTGGCCATTTGAATTTCTTCTTTTGTGATATGCCCGTTCAGATCTTTTGCACATTTTTTTATAGATTTGTAGGAATTCTCTGTATGTTCTGGACATCAGTTCCAAATTGTTCAAATGTATTAAAAATATCTACTCCTAAGGTAGGCACAGAGGCTAACCCCTGTAATCCTAGCACTTTGGGAGACTGAGATAGGAGAATTCCTTGAGGCCGAAAGTTCAAGACCAGCCTGGGCAGCTTGGGCAAGACCATATATCAACAAAAAATAGAAAAATTGACTAGGTGTTATGACATGCTCCTGTAGTCCCAGCTGCGTGGGAAGCTGAGGCAGGGGGATCATTTTAACCTAGGATTGTGACAGCAAGCTAGCTATGAGGATGCCACTGCATTCTAGTTGGAATAACAGAGCAAGACCCTGTCTCCAAAAAAAGTCCTATTTTTCAGCTGTTTACTATGTTTCTTTTGATGAACAGACGTTCTTAATTTTAGCATGTCATATTTATCAGTCTTGTCCTTTATGGGTAATAGGACCTAACTTTTTCTTCTAAAATACCTCCTCAAAGTCAGTATCTTTTCCTATATTCTTGAGGTTTTATAGTGTTTTTTTTTTTCAGTCTGTTATCCATCTGGAATTAATTTTTGTTTTAATGTGAGGCAGAGATTTAATTTTATTTTTCCCCACCTAAATGCTTAATTTTTTGAACTCCATTTATTAAAAAGACCAGCTTTCCCATTTTTCAGTGTCTTCTCTGTCATAAATCACAGGTTTATAAAACAAGTTTGTCCTAGTTTCTCTTTTCTTTCCATTTGTGGTGTTTTCATTTCCTGTAGCCTATGTTGATATCATTTTTATTTTCTAAGTATTGTAAATTTATATAAAATCCTAATCACTTTTAATTTATTCTCTCCAGTTGTCCCTAATATACTTCAAATAATCATTTAATTCTTAATCCTCATCACAGTATTTTATTTTCCATGTCTAGAAAGCCTGTTTGTTCTTTTATTAATCTATCATAGCCTGTTTTGTATTTTCATATTCTTTACAGATATATTCAAATAAATAGAGATATGATCTTTCATTTATTCGTCCACAGAAAATACCATTATTTGATGATGTGCATCTGGTAATTCCAATATCGCATGTCTTGGAGTATGTGTTTACATTGTCTTTTGTTTTTACAAGTTCTCTCCTGTGGTGTCTGGTTTTCTTTTTAACCTGTGGTTTTAGTTCATTTAGTGCTGCTATAAAGAAATGGCTGAGGCTGGATAGTTTATAAAGAAAAGAAGTTTAGTTGGCTCATGGTTCTGTAGGCTACAGAAGAAGCACCGTCTGGCATCGGCCTCTGGTGAGGGCCGTAGGGAGCTTCCAATCAAAGTGAAAGGCAAAGGAGGAGCAGGTGTGTTACAAAAGGAGAGAGGAAGCAAAGAGAGAACGGAGGTGCTGCCAGGCCCCTGTCGACAGCTAGCTCTCACGTGAGCCAATAAAGCAAGAATAAACTTAATAAAACAAGAATTCTCTCTATCATGAGGAGAGCACCAAGCCATTCATGACCGTTCTGCCCATGGCTCAAACACCTCTCACAGGGCCCTGCATTCAATAATAGGCATCAAATTTCAACTTGAGATTTGAAGGGGCCAAATAGCCAAACCATTGCACATGTGAATTTTTTTTTTACTTCATGCTGATTATTTTGTTTGTTGAGAATTATTATATCTATACTCATCGTGAGTACTGGTCTTTAATTTTCTTGTCTGATTGTAGTGTCAGGTTAATAATGGCCTGTAATAGTGAGTGAAAAAATATTTCCTCTTTTGTTTTTTTGGAAGATCTTGAGAAGAACTGGTATTTATTATTCTTTAAACACAGTAGAACCCCCATAGTTAACCACCTTCCTCCACTGACCACCTCCTTGAGTTGACCTAATTTTCATGGACCAGACATGCACCACATGTATATGTTAGTACAGTACGCCTAGTTCCTTATGTTAATCAACTCTGTATGTGGACCAGTTTGTTCCAGTCCCTGGGGTGGTCAACTTACAGAGGTTCTACCGTATTTGGTCGAATTCACCAGTGAAACCATCTTGTCCTGGGATTTTATTTGTTGGAAGGTTTTTTATTTCTGATTCAATCTCTTATTATAAACCTTTTTGTGTTTTCGACTTCTTAAATCAATTTTGGTAGCTTGCATGTTTTAGGAATTTTTTTCATTTCATCTGTTTTGTTTAATTTTTAGGTATATTTTTTATCCTTTTTGTTTCTAGATTAGTAGTAATGTTTCTATTTTTATTTCTGATATCAATTATTTGAATCTTTTCTTTTTTTCCTTATTCTATCTAAAGATTTGTCAATTTTGGCTCAGCGCCCATAGAACAGTGGTTATGGCACTGGCCACATACACCGAGGCTGGCGGGTTCAAACCCGGCCCAGGCCAACTAAAACAACAGTGATCACTGCAACAAAAAAAATAGCTGGGCATTGTGGTGGGTGCCTGTAGTCCCAGCTATTTGGAAAGCTGGTAAGAGAATCACTGGAGCCCAAGAATTTGAGGTTGCTGTGAGCTGTGATGCATGGCACGCTACCAAGGGGCTACATAGTGAGACTCTGTCACAAAAAAAAAAAAAAAAAAGATTTATCAATTTTATTGATTCTTTCAAAGAACCAACTTTTGGTTTCACTGATTTCTGTGTTTTTCTGTCTTGTGTTTCATCTGTCCCTACTCTAATATTCAGTGATTCAAGGTAAACCATTCCCATCAAGACTCTGAAAGCTTCACCCTGATGATAAGCATGAAATGGAAATAAACCAGTTAATCTATAGACTTGGAACCTAACTCAGAACACCAGAGTTCTAAGAAATCCTAGATCTTTTTTTTTTTTTTTAAGACAGTATCACTGTGTCCCCCTCGGTAGAGTGGCATGGTGTCACAGCTTACAGTAACCTCTGAACTCTTTGGCTTAAGCGATTCTCTTGTCTCAACCTCCCAAGTCGCTGGGACTACAGTCATCCACTACAATGCCTGGCTGTTGTTTGGTTGCAGTTGTCATTGTTGTTTGGCAGGCCCGGGCTGGATTCGAACCCACCACCCTTGGTGTATGTGACTGGCACCTTAACTACTTGAGCTATTGGCACCAAGCCCTTAAATCATTTTTGTGAATGTTTCCATACTTCAGAAGCAGCTTTAAGGGCTGTGTGTCTATTTTCTGGTTTTTCACTGTCTCCTTGATTTTTAACTTGTAATTGTTCTCTATATTGGCTTTCATTCCTTAAAGACTATTAGAAAAATATTTTATTCACCTTTTTTTAGTTTTCAGCAGGAAGGTCATCTTGATTTCTTTGTGATTTTTGAATGAGAAAGTCCTACTAGTGTTATTTTAAATCATGTTTTCAAAATAAAACGTACTGAGATGGAAGAATATTATATTCTGGAACACCACAATTATAGGAAATGGCTTTTTCAATTAAGATAGCTGTTTGTGTAACTGAGGATCGACCTGTTTGATATGAAGCCATGCTGCTACTCTTGGAAAACAGTGTGCACCGTCTCTTACTTAAAAAGCATCACCTTATAAAGGATTTAGTTAAAAAGAGAATGAGGTCTGTCTCTGCCAACTCAGCCTACTACAGGTCCTCATTCAGAAAAGTATCCTCACTGACTAGAACTGTAGACCATTAGACTGGAGTTAACTTTTTAACTGAATTTCAGCCACACTCACTTTTTGTGTGTGGTTTTTGTTTTCTTCTTCCTAGAAGCAGAGAGAATGTGACATGCTTAGGGAATCTAGGCAAGACATGAAAGTCATGTTCACTGCTCATCAGCTAGGCGAATGCCGACACGCTGCCATTAACCACCTTTCCCTAAAACAACACTAACGGAAAGTACTCAAAGCTATATGATGAAATGCCACTCTTCTCTCAAGTCATCCGTTTTATTCAAATATTTCAATGGGAAAAAAATGACGTTTTTCTACTCATATGTCTATACCTATGTGAGACTATTTTAATAGTTACGTATTGAAAAAGGTAATTTATAAAATACTTTGTAGCTAAATAATTTTAAAAGAAATTTTCAATAAGACATAGCAATTATTATATTAGACAAGTAGTGTCATGAAAATTATTGAGATCATGAAGTGAGACAGTGAATTATTTAATCTTATTAAAGGTAAATAAGTAATACTATGTAAGAAACCATTTAGCCCAACATGTGACAGTGATTCCATTTCTCAGTAAGGAAATGTGCTTATTGAAGTTTTACCCATCGCAGCCTAACAGTATTCCATCATGCCACCCCTCTGGCTGTATTCTGCTCTTGTGCTCACCTTAGTGATTAATTGCTTCATGCAGTGAGTAAACACTTACTGTTTTAAACCACATTTATATAAGTCTAGGTTCTCAGAAATAGGTCACTAAAAAACAAGAAATTGCCTCTGTATGGAATTGGATGGTAGCTGTCTTCAGTTCACCTCGGTACATTTAAAGTGGTAGTCTCCATGGCAGATAGTTCATGTGTTAACTAAAGCAAGTAGAAAATTCTTCATATAATATATACTATAAAACTTTACTTTCTGGTTAAAATGTAGAATATATGTCAAAGAATGTAAATATTTTATATTTTTAAAATACTGATGAGACCTTAAAGATGTTATCTTCTGTTTCTACGTGTATATCCCCCTCCATACCTGGAAAGTCATTTTTCTTTGGCATTACAGATTCTTTTTTTTTTTTTTTTTTTTTGAGACATAGCCTCAGTTTTTCCAGGCCATCCCACAAGTGTAAATTCAAACTTCAGACCTTCTTAGGGCTGGCTTCTGATTACAGATTCTTTTTTTTTTTTTT
>NW_003852406.1:28899210-28911550 GCF_000181295.1 Otolemur garnettii
TATGTGGCTGGTGCCTTAGCCGGTTGAGCCATAGGCGCCGAGCCGGCATTACAGATTCTTAAATAGACAGTTAGTAAAGCTGTACCTTAGAATAAATTAAATCATCTTGTTTATCCTCTATTCCAATCCAAGGAACTATGAAGAAACAGGATTGTTAATTGTAATGTGGGTTGGATTGGACTGTCACTGAGAAGGTAGTTAAGGAAGCAGCTAAGAACAATGTTGAGAGCATGGACCTAGAACCTCCTATTTTGTTGTTGTATAACCCTGGGTAACTTAAGTAATCTTGCTGAGCTTCAGTTTCCTTATCAGTAAAGTGTAAGATGTTGATGTATCCCACAGAATTGTGTGACTATTAAATTAAACAATACGCGTTAAACTCCAGACAAATAGTAGGAAGTTAGCAGATGTTGATACAGTGTGATACAATGTAAGCACAGGCTTTATGGTTATGGGCCACAATTCAAATTCTGCAGTAACCATAGTAGCTCTGTTCTTTCAGCCGGGTGCTTATTAACCTTTGTAAGTTTCAGCTTCTTACTTTGAGAAAAAGGATAAGATTACATATACAATTCTTTGAGTTGTGAGAATTAATATTTAGTAACATGATGGGTAGTATTTATCACAGGAATGAAAGAATGATAAAATATGTAAAAATGAATTAATATCAATTATCACATTAAAAATTTAAGGAGAAAAACTATGATCAGAAATAGAAAAGGCATAAATTAAAATATAACACTCCAATTTTTAGTAATTATGAAGATTTAATTTTAAGAAGAGCCTAGTAAAGGCTAGTCATCCAACCTACAAAACCATTATATGTAATAATGAAACACTCGTGTACTGTCCTGGACAAGTGCCTGCACTGGGGCAGCTGTACTATTGTATTGTCCTCTAACTAGCCCTTGAGGTCTCTCTGAAGAGTGGATGTAAATTCTAGTCCTGCCCTGACAGCACTCCAGGGATCAGGCAAGGATCATGAGTAGCATACCTTTCACAGGATGCTTCTTGAACCTAGTAATTAAAAATATTAGTATGAAATAGACAATAGAGGAGTAGAAAATATTAACCCAGACTTTTACATGTAGATGCATTTTAAGATGTCATCATATTCTGCGTCTGGTGTAATTGCTAGGTATGCTTATTAAATAAAAGCCAAACTACTCACTATTATTGGCAGAACAATTGGCGTCTTTTCCCCCAGAAAACCTGTGAGTGTATTTTAATACAGTTTTCTATTTAATAGTGGATAAAAGATGGACCCATCATTAAATGGAATTGGGACAATTATTTATCCATGTCAATCAATGAGTGGACGTGTGGGTGGAATAAGTAAATACTTGAGTGAGTGAATAAATAACCACCCCCCCAAAAAAGAGGGGGGAGGTAAGAAAAAAAAATAACCACCCCATACACAAAAATTAATTCCAAATTGAAGACCTATATGTGAAAAAGCAGCACTTTTAAAACTTAGAGGAAATACAGTATTATCTTTTCAGACAGATATCAGGTAGAAAAGAATTTAAGCTTCTAAACTCATGTATAATTAAGGTAGCATGACTAATCACATTAAACTAAAAAATAAAATTATTTAAGAAGTAATATGACATAAACAAAGTTAAACAACAAAGAATGTAAAGAAAATATTTGTGGCTCGGCGCCTGTGGCTCAACTGGCTAAGGCACCAGCCACATACACCCAGGCCCACCAAACAACAATGATGGCTGCAACCAAAGAAAATAGCTGGGCATTGTGGTGGGCGCCTGTGGTCCCAGCTACTTGGGAGGTGAAGGCAGGAGACTCACTTGAGCCCAGGAGTTGGAGGTTGCTGTGAGCTGTGATGCCACAGTACTCTACCCAGGGGGACAGCTTGAGGCTCTGTCTCAAAAAAAAAAATAAAAGAAAAGAAAATATTTGTAACATATGTATCTGGCAAATGGGCTGGTATCAATTGCACAATATAAAAACTATTGTGCACATCTATAAGAAAAACTCAACCCATTAGAAAACTGGAGGAATTCATAGAAAAAAGAAATCCATATGGCTAATAAATATTTGGAAAGATGCTCAACCTCCTTAGTAGTTAGAGGTCTATAAATTTAAACAAGATAACATTTCACTCCTACTTCTTTGGCAAAAATTGAAAATGCAAAACATAAGTGCTAGAAAACATATGAGGAAAGGGAACCCCGGGATACTGCTGGTGGGAGTGTAAATTGAGACGCCAATGTAAAGAACAAAATCTGGTAAGTTGAAGCTGTGCATTTTCAGGTTTATACTTCGTAGAAAATTTTATGCCTGGATACAGTGACATGTATACAGGATATGTGTTGTATCATTATTTTAATAGAAAACAAAAAACACCAGCTGGGGGTGGCTCACTCCTATAATCCCAACTACTTTGGGAGGCTGAACTCAGAGGATCACTTCAGGCCAGGACTTCAAGACAAACCTGGGCAACATGGCAAGACCTGGTCTCTGGTAGCCAGACATTGTGATAGGTGCTTATAGTCCCAGCCACTTGGAAGGCTGATGCAGAAGGATTGCTTGAGCCCAAGAGTATGTGACCAGCCTGGGGGATTTAGGAAGACCTCATCTCGAAAACAAACCTATAAACAACCTAAGTAGGTGTTCACCAGCGGGAGAGTGGCAGTAAGAGAATGGATAACTCTGCAGCGTCATCATGCAGTAGAGTGCTATAGAGCAGGTCATCGATTCATTTATTAAAGAACGTTAATGAACTGTCCACTATATGCCAGACACTTTTCTAGGTATTGAGGATATGGCATTAAAGAAGACAACTTCTTTTAAGTCATGGAACTTAAAAAAAAAAAGTCATGGAACTTAATTTCTGGCAGTTAAAATAAATGGAGGTAAAAAGTACATTCTCAAGCTTGTACTTAAACTTTCCTAATATGCATTTTTCTGTATGAATACTTAAAACATGACTTTAAAAACTGGTTGAGACAGTTGCAAACAAAAGGTAAATTGCAGAAGTCTGTGTAGAGTGTACTCCCATTTTTGTAACATTTAAAAATACTTAAAGAAATGCTGTACTTTGGGGGGTGGGAGAGAGTGTGTGTGTTTCAGGTAAAAGTATAAAAACATCAATAGGGAAAATGCCAATTCACGGTAGTCATTACCTCTGAGGCAGGTAGAGGATTGGACTGGGTGGGAGAGTTAACCCTATTCTGTCAGTTTCTCTTTAACAAAGTATAGCACAGTTGAAAAAAAAAACATTCATTCTGTTAACTGTAGACAGTAGTTACATAGATTCTCTATGTTTCTGTGTATTTGAAATATTTTAGGATTAATATTTTAATATAAATATGAATGCCACTCAGTAGCATGACCTATTTTGGTCTTTTTTATATTTTCATGATTAGTACTTGACCCTCCTGTTAGCCTAGGTGGCAGTGGATCTTCGGAGATTTTCCCGGGAAGAGTTCTAATCCTGCTGGTATGTAACTTGTTACCGGGAAGGGGTAGCCTGCAGCCACATGCTGATTTTCTGAGGACTTTTTTTTCCTAATCAACTTTGATCAGTGTTGGTGTATTTTGTTTTGTGGCCCAAGACAACTCTTAGTCTATCAGTATGCAGTAGAGAAAAAAAAAAAAATGCTGGATACCCCCAATAGGGACTGTGTTACAAATTTACTCTAGAGTAGACCAACAGTTTTCAACCTGTGTGTCACAACTCACAGGAACTGTATTAAAGGGCCACTGCATTAGGACAGTTGAGAACCACTGATCTAGACCTTCTAAAGCCCTTTTTGGGTTTCTTCTGTCTGTGCTGGATGTTGAGCTAGGAATACACCCTGGCTGACCAGAACTCCGATTTCTCCCGGCCCTTTGTAAGCTCAGGGAATTTTGTGTGGTGGTTTTCCCTTAGTTTTTCCCCTCAGCTTGTGGAGTTTCATCCACACATGCATGGCTTAATATTCAGCAGCAGAATTAAAGGGAACTCCATGCAAATTTCTGAAGGTAGTTTCTCTGAATTGTTCCTTCTTTATTGGAGTTCTGTCCCACATATTCCATCCAGCTCCCCTTCCTGAACTCTTACTTCTGCCTCCTCGAGTCAGTGAAGCCACTGTGCTTTGCTTTGCATCTGTCTGTTTTCACTGTGGTCTGCAGAAAGCCAGAGTGACTGTGGGGCTCACATCATTTACTGCTCTTCTCCTAGGCAGCTTAGTCCTGAGCCGCTATTGTCTCACTGTCTGAAAATAGTTTCATGAACTTTATTCAGCATTCTCCTTTATATCAGAAGGCTTAGCCTGGTCCCAGGTACTCAGTCTTAATGGCCAGAAGTGAAATTGATGATATATCTTTTCTTCTGTTTCTAAACTACATATCTGTTTTCTAACCCGATATAATATAGAGTCATTGAAGATAGCTTTATAAGGCCACTTAGTAACAATGAGCACCATATTGTAGTCCCTAAATATCATTCTTTTCTAAAACAAACAACCAAGAGCAAACAACAACAAAAAACAAGGACATTGGAGAAATAACTATATTTCTAGCACAAAATATTTAAGATGAGTTTGAGATTATTTCCTTGTGTTTTCAAGAAAGCTGTCAAATACTGAGGTCTGTGACAAAGGTCAAAGAACCCAGGAGCCACCCTAAACTGGTTGCCATTGCCCACAATAACCATTAGAGCATTAAAAAGAATGACTATGATTGCATGGCAAACACAGGAAATACTCATGAATTCATTATGATAATCTAAGGGAAAGAAATCTCATTGGCCCTCTTTGAAGGTTACTAGGTCATAAACACATTATTCTGAAAATAGGTAAATTAAGGGAATAATCTAAATATCCTGCTGCCCCCCCTTTTCTGTGGAGAGAAGGGTTAGTTAGTGGAGTGCAGTGGTGTGACCATGGTTCACTGCAAGGTCCAGCTCCTGAGCTCGTGATCCTTGAGCTTCAGCCTCCTAAGTAACTAGGACTACAGGTGAGTGCCACCATGCCTGGCTGATTTTTAAAAAATATTTTTTGTAGAGGCAGGGTCTCATTATGTTACCCAGACTGCTCTCAAACTCCTGGTCTCAAACAGTCCTCCTACGTCAGCCTGTGAAAGTTCTGGGATTATAGGAATGAGCCCCTTTGCCGGGCTTGGCCTTCCTTTCTTATAGCTAGTATCTCAGGATAGCTAAGTAATTGATGTTAATAAATTTAGAAAGAATGATAGACAGAAAACCATTATTTTGTAAATCCTCCTAGACTCCCCATCCTGGGCAACCTCTAATCTACTTTCTGTATACTCGTGCATTTGCCTATTCTGGACATTTCAAATAGAAATCGTTTGATAAGTGATCTTTTGTGACTGATTTCTTTTACTTAGCATAAATTTCAAGGCTCATCCAAACTGTAGCATGTACCAGTATGCTGTTCCCTTTTTATTGCTGAATAACAGCCAATTCTATGTTGTGATATTGTGAAATACATATTTAGTCTTATATTTGATCCCATTTCTTGGCTTTCAACCCCTAAATCCTTAGAAACTCCAGAGTGGTGTCTTTTTGTATGCTAATAGCCCACTAAGGGCTAGCTGCGGGGTAGCTTCAGGACAGGCCAGCTCACGGGAAGGACCAGCCCTTGATTAGAGGGTTGGAACTTTCAGCCCCATCCCCTGAAATGGGAGAAGGGCTGAATGTTAAGTTGATGACCAATGGTAGCCAATGGTGTTATCAGTCATGCCTATGTAGTAAAGCCTCCCTAAAAACCCAGCAGGACAGGGCATGGAGAGCTGATGGATAGCTCCATACATGGAGGCTGAGGTGCCCAGGAAGGGCAACCTATAACCTTGTCCTATGCATGTCTTCATCTGTATCCTTTGTAATAGCCTTTATAATAAACTGGTAAACCTGTTTCCCTGAGTCCTGTGAGCCATCCTGGCAAATTAATAGAACCCAAAAAAGGGCATCATAGGCATCTAACTTGAAGCCTGTCGGCCTGAAGTTCTGGAGGCCTGACATGTGACTGCTGGGAAGGAGGGGGGCAGTCGTACGGGACTGAGCTTTCAACCTTTAGGATCTGTCACCATCTCCAAGTAGATAGTGTCCGAATTGAATTAGAGGACACCCAGCTGCTGTCTGCTGCCAAACTGATGGCTTGTCGGTGGGGGAAAAGCCCCACACATTTGGTCACAGAAGTCTGTGTTGTGTGTTGTGGTATGAGAACAAAGGAAGAATGGTTTGAGTTTTTCCAAACATAGGTATACAGTAGCATTCCGTTGCCTGTCACATTTTATTTTGTTAATGAACATTTGACTTTTTTCTACTTACATTCCCATTAGCAATGTATAAAGATTCTAATTTTTCTACATTGTTGTCACTGTGTATCTTTTTAAATTTTAGAATTGGGTGTGTCAGTGTGGTTTTGGTTTGCATTTCCCTAAGGACTGATAATGTTGAACATGTTTTCATGTGTGCATATCATCTTTGGAGAAATCACTATTCAAATCTCTTACCTATTTTTGAAGTAGCTTTTCTTAAAAATTGAATTGTAAGTGTCTTTTGTGTGTGTTCTGGATATAAATTTCTTATCAGCAATATAATCTGCAGATATTGTCTCCTATTCTGTGGGTTGCCCTTCTAATTTCTTTTTTTTTTCCTTTTACTTTCTTAATGGTATCTTTGAAGCATGTAAGTTTTAATTTTGATAAAATTTAATTGATTTTTTCTTTGATTGCTTGTGGTTTTGGTGTTATATCTAAGAAATCACTGTGTAAGCCAGTGGTTCTCAACCTTCCTAATGCTGCAACCCTTTAATACAGTTCCTGTGTGTTGTGACCCACAGGTTGAGAACCACTCGTCTAAGCCAAAGTCATGAGATGTAAGTCATAACATTCATGACATTATGGAATTGTATACCTTAGGAGAACAAACTTTCCTAAGGTATAAACCAAGAAAACTATTTTTTCAGCCTTTCTTGTAGCTGTGGCACAGGCATACAACCTGGGTTCTTCTAACTAGAACCATCCATGCCAGATTTTGTATCACAGTCTAGGGAAGTAGGAAGGAGGACACTGTGTATACAGAGTCCATTCAGGTGAGGGCAGCAGATGTATCTAGTTTCTAGATTTCAGCATTGGCAGGAGCTAGAGGCAGCCTTCAGTTCCTTCTGTCCACAGAGCAAACCACTGCAGCACCAAGCAGTTGCAAACACAGTGTATACACTGAAAATCTCCTTCCTGTTGTCATTAATTAATTCTTGAAATGAATCCATTGTATGGGGCCTAATTCCTATTATTATGATTATTATTTTTTTTGAGACAAAATCTCACTGTTGCCCTGGGTAGAGTGCTATGGAGTCATAGCTCACAGCTTCCTGTGTAGCTGGGACTACAAGGTGTATGCCACCACACCCAGCTAGTTTTTCTAGTTTTTTAGTAGAGACAGGGTCTCATTCTTAGGCAGGTCTCAAACTCCTGAGCCTGGGTAATCCACTTGCCTTAACCTCCCAGAATCCTAGGATTACAGATGTGAGCCACCGCACCCAACCATTCCTGTTATTTAAATGAGAACTAAATGCATTATGTCAGCCGTAAAGCCCCACCCTATTTCCTAAACTGCACTAAAACACGGTAAAATATATCTATGTATGTAACACATGCATATGAGGATGTGAAATGCTTAAATAGCCAAATAATTAATACAGTTGTTAATATTTTCTTTGTGCGCAATAGCATATTACACAGGGTATTCCAAAAGTCTCCATACATAGGAAAAATTAGCAACCTCATGTAAGAAGTATAGTGGAATGTGTCCACCATGAGTAAGAGAGAAGACTTTGTGTGTGTGTGTAGAAACAGGTAGCAAACAGGTAGAAAATATTTTGTAAATATTTTGTAAAATTTTGTAATGAGTATTTTGTAAATAAAGGTACATTTAGCTACAATTTCCCATTTTCCCTTATGTATGGTGACATTTGGGACATCTTGTCTGTCCCATTTGTTGACATTCAGTTGCATTTTTCAAAATGTCTGCATGCGATTCTGACATTCTACAAATTATATTCAAAATGTATTTCGACATGCAAAACATTGTGTTTAAGAGGTACTGAGTTTGGGATACACACACACACATACATACACACATATTTGTGTACTTACCAACTGAAAAACTTTTTATTGGAAGATAAATATGTTCAATGAAGTTTGGGTATTAAAAACCAAGAAGCACTCTACCAGGAAAATGGTAACCATGAAAACATTCTGCAGAGCTGTGTTTGTATTAATTGAGCATCTGTGATATGCCTGGTACCTTACATAGCGCACACATGTCTACAAGCCCATATAGTAAGTAAAACACGGTGTGTTTCATAACCATGTCCTAGCTACCCCCAAACTTACGTAAAGGATAAAAGAAGCAAAATTCTTCCTTTTTCTTTAACCAGCTGAGCTCTAGCTAAACTTCTCTCTTTTTTTTTTTTTTGAAGACGGAGCCTCAAGCTGTCCCCCTGGGTAGAGTGCCATTGCATCACGCTCACAGCAACCTCCAACTCCTGGGCTCAAACGAGTCTCCTGTCTCAGCCTCCCAAGTAGCTGGGACTACAGGCGCCCGCCACAACACCCGGCCATTTTTTGGTTGCAGCCATCATTGTTGTTTGGCAGGCCCGGGCTGGATTCGAACCCGCCACCTTAGGTGTATGTGGCTGGCGCCTTAGCCGCTTGAGCCACAGGCACCGAGCCCTAAACTTCTCTCTTTAAGGAACATTTTAAGATTGTCTATACTCGAACTCTTCTGGGAGTTCTGGATTCTAATCCTAGACCTTGTTCAGCTATAAGCCCAGGCAAGTCACTTCGCTTCTCTGGGCTAAAATATCTTTATAATATAAGAAATAGGTAAAATTAGAAGATCTTCTAGGGTTCTGTCCAATTTTAAAATTATTTAATATGCCTAAAATGTGATTATATAAGCAGAAACTATTCAGGTGTGTGATACAGTTTTCAAGGCTTTTCCCTTCTCAAATGTCCAGGTTTTTTACTAATCACTCAGAAAAACCCAGGAAAAATGAAAAATTTTTTCATTCAGAAATTATATCCTTATCTTACTGGTTAGGAGAGCAATGATCAAAATTGTTTTCAAATCAATTAATTTTAAAAATGCTACCAGCAGTATTAAGAAAAAGCATGTGAACCACAAAACTGATGAGTAACTTTTTATCATATGTGTTTCTAGGTAAGTGTCTGTAATAGGAAGATAAATTTGGCAGTGTTAATAGGCAAGCCCTCATTGGAGTATTTTTTTCTTTTTCTAGGCATTACTCTGCCACCAGTGAAGTCTCATTATTTCTAAGTGTCCTAATCAATAAGGTCATGAAAGATTGATTTTAGGAGCTGTCACTGTGTTTATGACAAGAAGCATACAGAGTCATTTATAGAAGTGGGCAGTAATTCTCCTGTTAACTAGCAAGTCAAGGACTCAGTAAGCCCATCTTATATGTCTTTGGGTGGTCAGGAGAATCTTGAGGGTGTGCATCACTGACGGAATAGAAGACTAATATTGTTAATTGAACTTCCCTGAAGAGAACAGAAACATACCGTTGGGGGGATGGGGTGGAAGGAGCAAGTCCATACAAGTCTCCAGTGCACGTGAGTTGGCTGCCTAGATTCTCCTGCTGACACCCTGGGTGGGTACTGGCTTGACCTCAGAAAACAGGAGGTTAGTTAAAGCTGCTTCTTTCCACTGAAAACTTTTTAAGTTGCAGCTACAAATGTTTTAAAGATATGTGTGTATTTCAATAATATAATTTAAAAATGAAATGTTTTACTTTTATTCTCTTACTGTGGGTTATACAGTATGTACCAGATAAACATTTCCTATTGTTCCTCACAGTTGTGATTTTAAGGACCATATAATGCTCTTTCAGATATGGATGCTATAATATATTTGACTGATCCTCTATTTTGGGAACATTTAGGTTTACAAGGCCTTTTTTTTTTGAGACAGAGCCTCAAGCTATCCCCCTGGGTAGAGTGCCATTGCATCACGCTCACGGCAACCTCCAACTCCTGGGCTCAAGCGAGTCTCCTGCCTCAGCCTCCCAAGTAGCTGGGACCACAGGCGCCTGCCACAACGCCCGGCCATTTTTTGGTTGCAGCCATCATTGTTGTTTGGCGGGTCCGGGCTGGGGATTCCCACCCGCCACCTTAGGTGTATGTGGCTGGCACCTTAGCTGCTTGAGCCACAGGCGCCGAGCTTACAAGGCCTTTTTAAAAGAAAAATAATCCTTATTGCTATAGTGCATGGTCATTGTAAAAGAAAAAACTGAGCAATATAGAAGTATATGAATTTTTGGAACATAGCCTTCCAGATTTTCTGCTGTGCATATTTCTGTGCTTGCACATATGCACTCATATATTTTTCTGCTTTAAGAAAATCAAAGTATAAATATTTATGTGTATATATAGTTTTTTTATTAAGCAATATGTTATAAACATTATTTCCTGTCAACACATGAAGATTTGCCTAATTTTATACATGGTTAAAAATTTAAATTATCCAAAACAGAACATAAAGCAAAAGAAATTCCTTTTACTTTGCCCTGGTAATTATTTTGAAAACCTGCATAGTACTCCATGGAATAGTTGTACCAATAGCTTATTCGTTTATTTCTCTATTGATGGACATTTATTTGAATTGTTTTGGAGATTTTACTTTTTCAAAGTAAAGTTTTAATGGACATCCCTGTACATATAATATTGTGGACTTGGGCTTATTTTCCAGGATAATCTTATTAGATGTGATTTTGAAATTTGGGTTTTAAAAAAAGATTATTTTTTTGAAATGTTAAAAAATAATAACCTTCTTAGCCAATATAACTGGGATCAGTAGATGGTCACTTGAGCACAAAAGTCAAGTCCTCCTAAGACTGTGACTACTGAGACCTAAAACTCAGGTCCCTTGACTTCTCCATTATAGAAGACATGATTCATAACCTGATGGTCCCTTGTCTTGAGATGATTCATAACCTGATGGCCATCTATAAGTCACTGATCTGCTCTTAACCAGGTCCCTGCAGCCCACGCAGACTGTGAGAGCCAAGCCTGAACGAAAAGTACATCTCATTAGTGACATCCTGATAATTTCTACAGCCCAGCAGTACTGGTAGATTCGAAACTACATAAGGGGGTCAGGCATGCTGGCTCATGCCTCGGAGGCTCATGCTAGCACTCTGGAAGGCCAGGGCAGGTGGATTTCCTGAGCTTAGAGCTTTGAGACCAGCCTGAGCAAGTGCAAACCCCATCTCTAAAAGATAACCGGGAGTTGTGGCGGGTGCCTATAGTCCCAGCTACTTGGGAGGCTGAGGCAAGAGAATTGTTTGAGCCCAAGAGTTTGAGGTTGCTGTGAGCTCTGATGCCCCGGCACTCACTGAAGGCAAAAAAGTGAGACTCTGTCTCAAAAAAAAAAAAGAAAAAAGAAAGAAAGAAAGAGACTACGTAAGGTAAAAGGAGTTTTCTATAATTGTTTGTGGAGTATGTGAATGAACTGTGTTGATATTTCACCTTATCAGGTCAAAATTGGAATTTTCCACACTCTTAGCTGAGGATGGTAATATGCATATTTCATGGGTATAATAAATGAATCAGTCTATAATCATAAAGGTTAACTTCATTCTACAGACCCACTGAGCGTGTCTGCATGTAGCACTTTTCATGACCAAGTTAAGAGCTTTGCTTTTCTTTACGCTGAGCTGTGCATTTTGCTCAGGTTGTATCCAAATGTAGATCAAGGAGACAGAGACACGTACAAACTTTCATAGCCATGGTTTCTGAAAAATGTTTGAATTGATAACTTTATAATTAGGGATTAGCTTGAATTCTCACATAACCCATTCCCAAGACTGTTTTTAATGCTACGTTTCCAGAGGAAGAAAAGCTTATGTTCCTAACTTTTTTTTTTCCTGAAATATTAGTAAATGGCAAAGTCAGTTGAATGAAATTGTGATTTACAAATCTTGCTGGTTACTTGTGTGAACATTTCTGTAGAACACATTTCTAGAAGAGGAATTATGCCAAAACCTATTGCAGTACTCCAGCCTTTTGTGAGAGTCTCCTATTCTTTCCTTGTCCTTTGCAGTCTCCAGGTTGGGGCAAAGCCCTAACGTTTATAAAGTGCTGTTCAGCTGAGCAGAGAAAGAGTGCTATATTCCCCCCTCCACAGGGAAGCTTAGCAAAATCAAGAAAAGGAAGACTTGGCTCGGCACCTGTGGCTCAAGCGGCTAGGGCGCCAGCCACATACACCTAAGGTGGCGGGTTCGAATCCCCAGCCCGGGCCCGCCAAACAACAATGATGGCTGCAACCAAAAAATGGCCAGGCGTTGTG
>NW_003852406.1:28911678-28939793 GCF_000181295.1 Otolemur garnettii
AAAAAAAAAAAAAAAAAAGAAAAGGAAGACTTCAGGAAAAGGGGGTGTAGCTGTGTTATGGCAAGCTTGGAGTACCCACAGTAGATGTGATTGGAAACCTCTTTGGCAAAATAAAATAGTAGACATTTCATTATTAAAAGACCAGCTATGTGTCATCCTTTGGAAGCCGTCCTTAATTGGCCACGCCTTCTGTGCCTGTACATTCCACACATCCTCTCTGTCATCGCTGTGGGGAAGCTGCCCTTCCTGTGCAGTTACGTCCCTGCATGTTCTCGCCATTCTCTCTGCACTTACCATTAGTGCACTGTAGTAGTTCTCAACTCTGTGCTTCAGAATTACTTTGGAATTGTAAACAAGTAAATACAGATCACTGAGCAATGCTTCACTTTTTTATTGTATTGGAATTTTTTATCATAAAATTAAAAAGAAAAAGATGCTTTTAGACCTCCACAGACCAACTGAATAAGAATCTCCACCAGTAATTCTAAGATGCAGCCAGGGTTGAGAATCATTGCTATACCAGAAGAGGTAATTTGCTTGTTTGTCTTATATAGGATTCTGAATCCTTGAGGATCCTTCTGTCTCGGTGTCTCTGGAATGTAGTCCAGTGCCTGACATACTACTAGGTACTCAATAAAAATTTGCTGAAGAAACCACAGAATTAATGCATGGATGATATTATTCATCTACAAAAAGAATAAGGAGAAAACTAATGGAGTTTGTGTATATAAAGGTTTTTGTAAAAAGACCCAGTACACTATTTCAGTTTCCTTGAGGATAGAGTAAGAAGTTAGCCAAAAGACACAATTTCATAGACTATACAGTAGAAAGACTTTCTTGCCTGTAAGATTATTAAGCTATATCAATCAATAGATTATTTGTGAAAGCTATGAGCTTGCTTTCGTATCATGAGTAGTATAGGGATATTTTTCCTGTACATTTGAGATTGAAGCCAAATCCATTCATGTCCATTCATGATGTACATTTCTACACTTTGAGACCAGGACAGATCTGATAGGAGGTAGAATAACATAGTGCCAGGGTGAACTAAACTGGGAAAGAAAACTTACCTGAGGCTATTCTTGAATCACCAGAGTCTTAAATGGAAAAATATGGCTGGACATCTTGTATAAAGAGCAAAGGAAGGGCAGAAACACAAAAAAAGCTACAGAGCTGTACCTAGAAAGATCAGAAGCAGGTGGAACTGCTTTGCACCAGAAGGAACTGGTCAAGATGTTAGAACCAAGCTCTGGCTAGAGAATATTGTTGTGCTCCCTCTTTACTTGGTAGTGATATGTTTAGGGCTGGCCATGGCAGTGTAAAAGAAACTATAGAAGGCTTGACATAAAACTGTTAATAATGTTCTATGAAAAACGATACTGAACTAACCAGTGGGAAGAACTGGGCTAGGCAGATAAATTCATGCTTTTGTCTTTGGTTTTATGATTGCATGTTTTGCAAAATGTGTCTAGTTGTTTTGATTTAAAATATAATTGTATGGTGTAAATAAAGCTATGTCCATTTTTATTTTAGCTGATATAAAGGTAAGATGTACATATTGTTTAGTTTTCATTTGCTTAGGAGGAATGTCTGCCTTCAGTCTGTATGAATTTTATATATTAAAAATATTCACAGGATGACTAAAGATTAATCATAATAAAGCTATTAGAAAAAATTAAGACTTTAATTTCTCATATAGTATAAATTACCTTATGTAAAATGTGTAAAATAATTTAATTAGTATTTATTGTGGACTAGAAGAACCCAAGTCCTTAGTTTTGGACTCTTAATAGATTTGTTACCATGTCTTGAAATTACTTCTATTGCATTTTTAAACACTTTTTCATATGTTTAGAAATAAAAGTTTAATATATTTGTTCTTCATTTTACAAGGCAACATTAAGCTTTAAGTATGTGTAAGCCTATCTAAAGAGGTAGGAATTATACACATTACAGACTAACATAAAAATACAGTCAGCAATATTTTAACCTTATAATTTATAATTTGATTTAATCTTATAATTTACAATTATACAATAATAGACTTTGAGTTGCAGTACCATCGTAATTTAAAAGATAACTTAAAGTGTTCAAAAGAATTATTCATGTCATTGGACTTGCATAACTTTGCAGGAAAACTATATAAGGGACTATTAGCAATTTTATCATAGAACTTAGGAAATGAAAGAATGAGATTCATTAAATTTTAGAGAAAGTGAGTTACAAATTTTATTCCATGCTCTTTCACATTAACTAATTGAAAACCCCAAAATCAAGGTTAACAGGTTTTAAAATTCTGCTCCACTTTCAAACTACCCTTAAAGAGAAAATTTTACCCTTTTACTACTGGCGCTAATCCTTTTGTCTCTCATATTGCTTATTCTTGCCTCAACTAAGTTGCAATAATATCTTTGGTGCATATTTTTTTAAGACTGATGACAACACTTATGACCTCCCAAAGCTGCTCCCTTGGTGACCACTAATGGTTTATCTAGTGTCAAACAAGATCTTTGTTTTCTTGATTTTAGATAAATTTGCAGCCCACTGCTTCACCAGTCATGATGTCAGTTGTTTACATTTCAGCAAAATGTTTGTCGTAACTTTCAAATACAGGGGAACTGTAGACAGACGGTGTTTATCATGTTGTAGAGACTGTCAGAAATGGTTGGCCTCAACATAACTGAGTCAAGCCAAGTGTTTACATTCTCATCTACAAACTGTCAGGCCTGTTCACTGTGGTGACCAATTGCAGCACAAGGAGATGAATAGCACAGAATTTTCATATTATTTGCTGTATGTTGCTCTGAATTAGTCTTTTCCCGAAAAATGTATTTTATAGTGAGGATGGCTGATGCCTGAGAAGAAGCTATTCCAGCAGTGGAAATGGTAATATTACTTACTTTGGTTAATTAACCCTCTTTCAAAAGTGGAATGTGAAAACTCACGTGTTTTCTGAGGTGGTATTTTTTTCTATCATCATCTGACAAAATTAGGTCAGAAAATGTGCTGACAAGTTGCCAGAGGAGGAGTTCTCAGAAAGAAGGAGTGGTTCTTAACTTATGCAGTGGTCATGTCAACTGTTATAGCCAGTTAAAGACTGTTTCTCAATCTTAGGCTTTACTACATTGTTCATTGAGCAGGGGTGATAAAAGTATTTAAACAAATTTGGTAACACTTAGGATATGTCCATAGATTTTACTCATATCTACACTTATGCATCACTTAATAGAAATAAGTCTGAAAAATGTGGCCTTCGGCATTTATGTCCTTATGCAAACATGAGGGTGAATTTTCATGGACTGAGAGGTGTAACCCATCACACACCTGGGCTGTATGGCATGTATTGTTCCTAGGGTGCAAACCTGTATGGCTCGTTACTCTACTGTATACTATAGGTGACTGAAACACAAGTTACAGTTGTGTATCTTGCTATACCTCTCTATATTTAGGAAAGGTACAGTTAAAATACAGTATTATGATTTTATGGGAGCTACTAGTGTATATGTGGTCAGTTGTTGACTGAAATGTCATTATGTGGCACATGACTGTATATGAATATTGATATATTGAATTTTTAACAGCCCACTTCCTTTCTGATTACTTATGTGCCATTTCCTCCTCTGAAACACCTACTTTGCACAGCCAACCTTACTTATCTTGAAAACCAATGTCAGGAATCTCTGCCTTTAGGAACCTTTCCCCAAGTTTGCCATTTGATTTAACATCCTCGCCCAACTCTGGCATAGCTGTGTAATATAACTTATTTCTACTGCATGATAGAATTACTGATTTTCTCATTTGATTCATCTATACTAATACTAAGTTTTAAAAGGTACAGACTGTTTTATTTAACCTTGTCTTAATAGTGCAAAACAAAGTGCTTTGTGGATTATAATAGGGCTAAATAAACGAAGAACTCGGGGCATCCTGATTCCTGCTGTCGGGCCTGGCAGTTAGGGCCTGCTCTCACTTGTCCCTTCATTTCCCACCTCCCCAAATGCATCATTACTTGCTGATCACAGCAGCAGCATCTGCCTTGGGCCTAACTATCCATCCTTTCTATATTTTTTCGTGAAGTTGCTCCGATAAAAGGCCCCTGTTTTCCCTACTTACCTTTGTATGCTGTTTTCAAGATTATATTCAAGGTGCATTTCCTTCAGAAAATCTATGATTAATCCTTAATGCTATAGAGACTGTGGTAAGTAGAATAAGACCTCAGAATACTTTATGAAAAAAATGTAGGAGTGGTAGAGAAATTGCCAAATGAAAAGTTAGCACTAGCCTACAGACTTGAAAGAGAAAAAATAGGGCAAAGAAAGGAAAGTAAGTGATAGGAGCTTGCATTGGTCGTGTATTTCATCTTGCGGTCAGTGCAGTCATCTCTGTGACGAGAGAGAGCATTGCCTCAGAAGTGATGAGCTCAGCTACCTGGACGTGTCCCCGGGAATCACACAACTGTTTAGCCTCACTCATTGTCTCGGAAGCAGTGGTTTTGAGGGTTCTATCTCTAATCTTGGCCTCTTACAGATAGGTGAGAATAGTGAAACTGATTTATTGGTGGACCTGTCTGGAAGGCTGATTTAAACTTAGTGTGTTTTCTGTATCTGGAATCACACTGTGGAAGTTCCTTCCCTGCTGGATGAGTTGTATGGTCATGGCAGATGTTTAAGTTACTATTTTACTAAAGAAGAAAAAGAAGCATGAGGATTTCAAGGCAGTGCTTACATTATTCAAGTAGAATTTAATGGGTGTTTTTTTTCTCCCTTTGGTTACCTCAAAGCACAATTACAGAAAAGTTGAATATAGGTTAAAAAATTTTCATCAGGTAGAATCAGAAGTTAGTGGGATTACCATTTCTCAAACCCCATAATGGCAATAATGCTAATGCTTATATTTGCAGAATATATTATGGTTTCCAAAGAATCATTTTTGCCTTATTTCTCATATGAGCAAATCCTCTTACAGTTAGATGAAAGCTCATGGGCCAATAAGAATTGGGATGAGGACAAGGAAAGCAAGGGTACCTGGTGGGGGTAGGTGAAACCATGTATCCTGTTCTGCTCCATAAATGAGAAAACATGTATTGTTGGTGGGGAGGATTTTGATGATCTGTGCTTCTCTGCCATGACCCTGATACCAAAGGGGCAAGGAATCTGTTGTGTGAAATACTAAATATTGGTATGTAGGCCACTAGCTCTTCCGTGGGATGCTGAAGAACCAGAAGATACTGGGAAATAAATGAAAATATCTCTGAGCAATTTCATTAATTAGGTGCAGGCTAATAATCATAGTGAATGCTTACTCAGTGCTGGCTACTATTCTGAATTTTTAAGATGGTATTAACACATCAAATCCTCACACCATTCGTGTTATATTTAATATCCCCATCCTACAAACGAGGATGCTTGTCCACAGTTCCACAGTTATAAGTGGTAACTATGCTTTGAAAGCAATGGCTTGTCACCGGAGTCCACAGGTAATTACTATGATGTATTGGCTAAAGCAAACTGCAATTTCACCTTGCTGCCCTTTGCTTGAGCATGCAGCTGGATGTGACTGTCCTCAGTTTCCTCATCAGAAAGTACTGGGACAGTCTTCCCACATTCAAGCCACAGTGCAAGAGTCATATTTCAGCCTCAAATATATATTTTTAGGGAGTGTTATTCTAGTCTAGTAAAGAAAATAAGTGTCTCTTCTCAGTTTCCTCTACCAGCTTCAGCAGATGCTTCTAATAGATTTTAGTCCAAGATCTATGTGCCCTCAACTTTGGCCTATAGTAGTCGTAAGAAATCTCAGTATTCCTGGAATTTAACTTATTTATAATCAAGTTTTATACTGAGGTTTACTTCTACCCTAAATTTTTGTTAAATTCAATTAAGTAATTCCTTTTATATAGTCCAAAATTGATTTTTAATCTCTGTGGATTAAATTTAATCTCTTTGGATTAAAAATATATGTGTATGTTTAACTTTAAAATTCTTTGATTATAAGAAATATGACTTCTGGATATTTTTTCCATCTCTGTATACCTCCCTCCCTCTGTCTCTTGCTTTCTTACTTGCTTTTCCTTTTTCCTTCCCCCAGCGCCACAAATTGTTCTCTGTTTCTGTACACAATTAATATATGATGATTTCCAGAGACATGGCCCATTCACAGGAAACAGATATCTCTGGTTCCCCTGGTGCAAACTCACAAATTATGTGTAGGTACATACTCACCAAATTTAGTTATCTTGGGAAAACCATGGAAGATCAAACCCCCCCGAGTATGATCACGCAGGGTTAACACATTCATTGTAGTGCCTTTGGAAGAGATACTCAGGACAGTAGAAGCCAGTAGGAGATGGCTACTACATAAAGATGTTCTTCTCATTCTCTTATCACATTTAGATAATATGAGCTTGAAAGGTTCAGAATGTGGTTTAAAAGGGTGACAATGCCCTCTAGTCTTCCAATGGACAGTGACCAAAAAGAAAATTGGATGCCTGAGAGCAGGATTCATTTGCTCATTGAAAATCAAGGAATCACATGATTATTAAAATGTAAAGATAAGTTACAGCATGTAGATAGTTTAGTTGGTGGGTGAAGACTTTATTGTTATGTATCTTTCCTGTTACTTTGAAAAGATATTTCATCTCTCCACTAAAAGCACTAACATGTTTATTATGCAATATGTTCATATTAGAACATGTTTCTGCATTCTTGAAAACTGTTCAAAAGAGATCTTTAGGAAGTAAGCCATCCTTTCCCCAGTCCTACCAAATGCCTGAACTATGTGTCAGTCCCTACTCACAAGATGCTTCAGTCTAATAGGTGATTTCAGTCACATAAATACGTGGCAGTTAAAATATTTATAAATATAAATATATTTATAAATAAATATATAAATAATATATTATATAAATAATAAATATAAGTATAAATATAAATAATATATTTATATCTATATAAATAAATTTATAAATATAAATATTTATATTTATATATATCATAAACTGTATAATAACAGGTCTTCTTACTTCTGTCCTTGCTACTTTCAGGCTGCTCTTTATATAACACTCATGGTGATCCATAAGTCAAATCATAATCACTTCCCCCACTCATGACTCTTTAAAGGCTCCTCAATATATTTGGAGTAAAAATGAAAGTACTTACAATAGCCTGGAACACTCAAGATTTGCCCCAGTCTTTGCATCTCTGACTTAATCTCTCACGACTTTTTCTCCTTATTCTCTCTCCTCAAGCTTCATGGGCATGTTATTCCTCAAGGAATAAGAGCACTCTTCTGCCTTAGGATCTTTGTACTTAGTCTCTCTGCCTGGAAACTCTTTCTCCAGATAACCACACAGCTTATCCTACTTCCTTGAGATCTTTACTCAAATGTCATCTTCCTAGGAAGCCTTCTCTTACTACCTTATTTAAAATTGCAGCTCTTTTTGCCTCCACAGCACAGAGACCCTCTTTTCTATTTTATTTTTCTTTGTAGTCCTTATCACCATCTAATATGCTCATTTATATTATTAA
The DNA here is from genome assembly GCF_000181295.1 of Otolemur garnettii. Classification (NCBI taxonomy): domain Eukaryota; kingdom Metazoa; phylum Chordata; class Mammalia; order Primates; family Galagidae; genus Otolemur; species Otolemur garnettii. The sequence goes on from NW_003852406.1 coordinate 28,919,202, forward strand.
TGACTTTCTTCCCCCAACTAGAATGCAACTTTCACAGAAGTAGGGATTTTTGACTGTACTTAGTATTTGTTGAATCAGTCAACAAATAAAAGTTGAATCAGAAAACAAGGTACCATGAGAATACATAACCAGTAATGAATATCAAAGAACACTTTTAAGTTTACAGTGAAACTACAGTTTAGCAGTACAAGTAGGAAGTTTTTAACAGTTTTTCAGGCAGAGAGAACAGCACTGCCAAAGACCCAGAGAAGCACAGAAGAAAGTGTGATACTTTAGTTGTTTGTGATGGACGGAAAACAGCAAGGATGGAGAGTGGGAAGCAGTGGAACTGGAGAGATAATTTGAGACCTGCTAATGAAAGGTCGGATAAAGACAATGGGAATCCAATGAGAGATTTCAAGGAAGGATTAAAGTGATTTGGTTTTAGAAAAATCTTTTAGGCTGCAGTGTAGTGAGCAAATTGGAGGCCATGTCTACAGCAGAAAGGAACTATCTTGGATATTTAAGTAAAATGGTGGCAGCCTGAAGCAAGCTGACAGTGGTAGGGATGAGAAATAGAAGTTAAATACAAGGTGCTATGAGAATACGTTTGGAAAGTATTTATGAGAGAGTCAATATTGACAGTGAGGAATAAGAGAAAGGAAGACGCTAAACATGGAGTATGGATGGTGGTGCCATTCAGATTCGGGTTTATAAGGCAGAAAGTAACAAATTCCACTCTGGACATGTCGATGTACTTGTGGGACATCCAAGCAGTGTTGAGACACATAGTACTAAAAGAAAGTTATCTGTAGAAGTATGGGGTTTAGAGGAGCCTGGTCTGGAGGCATGGATTTGGGAATCATCAGTGCAGATACAATAAAGGAAACAGTTGAAATGAATGATAATCTGTAGAGTGAAGAAGGTAGGGTTAAGGAGGAAAACCTGAAGAATATTATAATGTAAATCAGAGATTGGCGAATTATGGCCCATGAAGCAATCTGGTCCAATATCTGCTTTTTAAGGGCCTACCAACTAAGATTGGTTTGGACATTTATTAATTGTTCTGTTTTACACAATATCCTTCATTTTGCATCTTGGCCTGCAAAATTAAAGTATTAATTATCTGATCCTTTAAAAAAATAAAAGTTTGTGGGTGGCACCTGTGGCTCAGTGAGTAGGGTGTTGGCCCCATATACTGAGGATGGTGGGTTCAAACCTGGCCCTGACCAAACTGCAACAAAAACATAGCCAGGTGTTGTGGCAGGTACCTGTAGTCCCAGCTACTTGAGAGGCTGAGGCAAGAGAATCACCTTAAGCCCAGGAGTTGGAGGTTGCTATGAGCTGTGATGCCATGGCACTCTACCGAGGGCAAGAAAGTGAGACTCTGTCTCTTAAAAAAAAAAGTTTGATAACCCTTGATTTAAAGACAGAGAAAAGAGCCTTCAAAAACAAAGATAAATGTTAGAATGGTGGAGGAATCAAAGAGTGAAGGGCCATGCAAGCCAGTGGGAAAGACAAGTTTCCAGATAGTTGGAGGAAACTTTGGATTATGTTAACACAGTAAGTTTATATACTGACACATCCCTTCTCCAAATATGTAAAAACAAAAGAAAAAATTTGAAGAACTAAGAGGCCATAGGCAGACCGAAAACAAAGTTAGCATTTCTGTGACCAGAAATGGAGTAGAAACAAGAAATAGTAAAAATGTCAGGAGGCATAATTCTGTAGGACGTCTGCCACAGAGGCAGACGGTAATGACTGCTGATTCAGTCCACTCTTGGACTAAAGGGGGATAATATCCCCTACACAGACATGTTCACAGCCTAAGGTCAGAGCATGGGTCTTTTCCACTCATGAAAGAAAGTTGAATAAAAACGGATGCTCTTAACAATAGCTTATAGAAAGCTTCAATTCTAGGAAGGAAAAGAGCACACAGCTTCACAACCAAAAATTGAACCAATCCACCTGCTCAGTAACTAAATCTGCATTATCTCCAGCATCACTGCTGGAATTCTAACCACTGAATTGCCATTTATGTAACTTGGAGCCCAGGCTGCCCAAGGAAAGCAACTATGAAGCTGCTGGTGAGTATAGGACGAGAGAATAGAACAAAAACCTCTCTCTAAAAGCAAGCCTGCAAATCAAAATTATAAACATGAATGAATCAAATGTTAAGAAAGATAGCCATGAAATAATTTGCAGAATTGGAATAAGAATTTAATATAGATTAAATTAATTTTAAAGAACGATATGAAAAAACATTTAAAGAAATATATTATGCTCAAAGAAATAAATGTAAGTACTTAAAAACAGTAGAAAAGTGTTTTAAGATAGACAGAAATGAAATCATAGGTAATATGAAGAAGAACTTAAGTCTAGGAAATAAAAATACAGTTTTTGAAATTAAAAATAAAATCTAGGCTGGAAGTAGAAAAGTAATAGCTTGGGAGATAATATTAAAGAATATACCTGGCTTGGCACCTGTAGCACTGTGGTTATGGCACTGGCCATGTGCACCAAGGATAGTGGGTTCAAACCCAGCCTAGGCTAGCTAAACAACAATGACAACAATAACAACAAAAAAGAAGCCAGGGGTTGTGGTGGGCTCCTGTAGTCCCAGCTACTTGGAAGGCTGAGGCAAGAGAATCACTTAAGCTCAAGAGTTTGAGGTTGCTATGAGCTGTGACGCCATGGCACTCTACCCAGGGCGAAATAATGAGACTCTGTCTCAAAAAAAATACACCTAAAACATAATAGACGAACACATAAAAAAATGTGAAAGAATAGTTAAAAGTAATAGAGTGTGAACTGTGGGGCTCCCGAATAGTTATCTGGAGTTCCAGAAGGAAAGAATGGACAGAAAAATGGAGTTAGCATTATTTGATACACAATACCTGAGAATTTGCAAGAATTTAAGAAAGACATGATTTCACATGGTAGTGAAACTGCAAAAATCAAAGGTAAGAGGAAAAATTTTCAAACTACTAGAGTAGAGACAGATAGATGTACAAGTACAGTTAGACTGATGGCCAAAAACAACAGCAATAGATTCAACATGCATGACTATCACCTAGGATTTTATGTCCTGTAAAACATGATTCAAGAGTGAAGGCAAACCCCATCACTACAAAAAATAAAAAAGTCAACCAGACATGGAGGCACATGGCTATAGTCCAGCTTCTAGGAGTCTGAGGCAGGAGTTTGAGTTGCTTGAGCTGAGGAATTTGAGGTTGCTGTGAGCCATGATGATGGCACTGGGAGACAGGAGGGAGAGAGCAAGGCACTGTCTCAAAAAGAAAAAAAAGAGAGGGAAGGTAAAATGAAGGCATCTTCAGATCTTCAAAGACAAAGAAAATAAGTACCATAGGCCTTCACTAAAAGAGCAGTTAGGAGACAAACTTCAGTGAGAAGAAAATGCCTTCAGAGGGAAGGTGTGAAATATGTAAAAATGGTAAGCCTAGAAGTTATAAAAGTATGTCATTGTAGGGTGGCTCCTGGGCGTTGTGGTGGGCACCTGTAGTCTCAGCTGCTCAGGAGACTGAGGCAAGAGAATCCCCTAAGCCCAGGAGTTGGATGTTGCTGTGAGCTGTGTGATGCCACAGCACTCTACCAAGGGCGATAAACTAAGACTCTGTCTCTACAAATAATATGTCATTGTAGTTAATTAACCATTAACAGTGTTTAAAAAGAGGCCGGCATGGTGGCTTACACCTGTAAGCCTAGCACTCTGGGAGGCCAAGGCAGGAAGATCCCTTCACCTCATGAGTTTAAGACCAGCCTAAGCAAGAGCAAGACCTCGGCTCTATTAAAAATAAAAAAATAAAATAAAAAATGAAACAGGCATTGTGGTAAGTGCCTGTAGTCCCAGGCCATTGGGAGGCAGAGGCAGGAAGATCACTTGAGCCCAGGAGTTTGAGGTTGCTGAGAGATGGGCTAATATGATGGCACTCTAGCTTGGGAAACAGAGCAAGACTCTGTCTAAAACACACACACACATGCACACAACCCTACTTATTTATTTATTTAAAAATGGAAGAAAAATTAACACATTAATCCATAATAAGATAGAAGAATAGTATGTATTTGGGAGTTAAAGTATGCTAAGGGCCTATGATAGACATGATAAAATAAAAAGTTTAGGAGAGTGAAGATTTTCAATAGGTTACTATTTCTATGAATCAAAATTTCTACACATGAATAATTTCATAATTATAAATTCATATTTTAGACCAAGGATTCAAAATCATATAAATCATAGCTGAGGCAAATATATTATAAAGAGAAAGATAAAAATTGCTTCATCTACTTTTGAAAATCAGTAACAGGGTAAAAGTCTAACAGTGGCTAGTTAAAATAGGCACCCAGAAAAAGAATGCCTATATTTTTAAGTATACATATAGAAAATCCAACTTTACAAAAAAAAAAAATTCTAACTGACAGTCATATATTAGTTTAGTCAATATGGTCAGTAATTTTGTTTAATTTTTCACAGTTTAAGGGGCCTGTGATGCATTATTTGAATGGTCCCCGTCACTTATCTTTTCTCCATGTAAACTTATGTTAGTGTTCACATATTTATTACTGAGATCTTTCAAAATCAGCTGGCAGTTCTCATTTCATTTTATAGAATCCTACTTATGTATTTGTAAGTCTTCACATGAATGGTTAAAAACAAAATCCTCCAAAAATTATAACAGCAGTCTTAAACATCTAAAAAGTACCTTTTCATACCTTAGTATGACCTTTTCTAAGCAGAATTTGGAACTGTCCTTATTTTCTGAGTATCATAAAAATACAGAGGCAAAAGTAACTGTGCATAAGTTACAAATAATATGTGAACAATATTTTAGTCACTGAGATTATATATTGATTTTGTTTCAAACAGAATCATCCATAAATGCCTAGTAATACAAATGAAACTGTCTTCCAATGAATAATGATCTTTTAGAGTTCTGCGAACTCTAAAAAATTTTGTCTGTACCTCTCTGCAGAAAAGTCCCAAATTTTACCGTACCTTATAGGTTCTTCTTATCACTTTTATCTCTTCTTACAGACACTATTCTTCTCAAGGTCTCATACTATGGCTTTCCATCCTCCCCAGAGTAAACTAGCACCATCTATACATAGCATACAAATGTTGTATCAATGGCTGGTGAATAATCTGAGTTTTTGTTTTTACTATGCCAGGAAAGCATCTTATTATATGTTACTGCATGTTGTCTTACAAAGCTATGAAATGTTTGCAAATTTGCTAGTAAATTCAAATAAGTAAAATATTTGAGTAATTGGACCATTAAGACAAAAAAGATTTGTGTAAAACCGTGTTGATGTTTGTTTTAAAGGAACTTTAAACCATACTTTAACATAAAAGAGTCTTATTTCAGTACTCACAGTCTTTCAGTCTTATGAAAGTCAGAAATTGATGGCTTATGTGAGGAAACTAAGGTGGGAAAGGTTAAGAGAATCCGCCAAGGTTACATACAACAATTGGGAGTTTAATAGTTGATTTATGTACCTCTTTTTTTTTTTTTCTAAGACACTGAAGTGGAAAGTATATCATCCTCTCTAGGGTAGATGACAACGTGCTGCAATAGTTATCTTTCGAATATAAAGCATGTTTTCTTAAAAAATACACAGTAATTACATATACCTTTGCTCTCAGAGCACACTGACTGTGCTTCTTTTACAGCATCTACTGTGTTTGGTTATTAACTTTTTTCCTGATACAGACCTACCTCAGTATCTGGCACTAAGTGGATGTCCAGAAACATTTACTGAATGAATGAATGAATGATTCCTCAAATGTAGTCTATCTAATTGCCTTTGGAATTTGAGTCCTACAGTTAGTCCACATTATCACATTTTCCTGAAACACATAGATTGTGAATACCTTTGTTGATTGTTAGTTGTTTCTATCAAATTTTCATAAAGGACAATCATTGACTGACCTGGGAACCAGTAGCTCCGTACTTCTATGGCCATGATATTGGACATGTCTTGGCTACTCTGAGAAAGAAAAACATCCATCCGTATCAAAACCTAGAATCAGGGACTTCTGTCTAATTCCAAGTTATCCTTACTTTGTGCAAATATATATTTCTGATTTGTTACTTAAGAATTTATAACTTCAGTTAGGTTAACTGATGAAGGTTATGTTAATTTGATATTAGCATTCTACATTGTATATCAAATCAGCACATTGTACCCTATAAGTACATTAATGTACACAGTTATGATTTAATAAAGGAAAAAATTAGGTTAACTGAGTATGAGCCTTTTTGTAAAGTGAGAAATATTTTTATAAAATAGTATTCTTCTTCAATCAAAAGAGCAAATAGACCACAGAATGGGAAAAAATACTTGGATGTCATATATCTGATAAAAGATAACCAGAATCTACAAAAAAGCAAACCATCAAGAAAACAACCAGACAACCCCATTTAAAAATGGGCAAATTACATGAATGAAAACTTTTCAAAGGAAGATATTCTAATGGCCAACAAACTCATGAAAAAAATGCTCAACATCTCTAATCATTAGAGAAATGCAAATCAAAACTACAATTCAGGGCTAGCACTCTGGAAGGCTGAGGGGGTGGATTGCCTGAGCTCAGGAGTTGGAGACCAACCTGAGCAAGAGCCAGACCCCATCTCTAAAAATGGCTGGGCGTTGTGGTGAGCACCTGTAGTCCCAGCTACCTGGGAGGCAAGAGGATCTCTTGAGCCCAAGAGTTTAAGGTTGCTGTGAGTTATGACACCATAATACTCTACCCAGGGCAACAGAATGAGACTCTGTTTCAAAACAACAAACTCACAATGCGCTATCACCTAACTCCAATAAGAAAGGCTTGTATTAAAAAGCCCCCCCAAACCAGATGCTAGTATGGATGCGGAGAGAAAGAAGCTCTTATATACTGTTGGTGGGACTGCAAACTAGTGTAGCCTCTATGGAAAATTGTATGGAGATACTGCAGAGAAATTCAAGTAGACCATTTGATCCAGTAATCCCCCTGCTGGGTATATTCCCAAAGAAAAAAAGGTAATTTATTAAAAGGACAGCTGCACTCAAATGTTTAGAGCAGCACAATTCACAATTGCAAAGATGTGAAAACAACCCAAGAGCCCACTAATACATGAATGTATTATATGCATGCTATGGAGTATTACTCAGCCACAAAAAGAAAATGGCAATCTAGTATCTCTTGTGACAACCTGGATGGAACTGGAAACCATTCTTATAAGTGAAACATCATGAAAATGAAGAAACCAACACATGCCCTCACTACCAAATTGGAACTAACTGATTAACCCTTAAATGCACATATGAGAGTAAATCTCAATGAAAGTCAAACTGGGCGGAGGGGTGAGTGATAGATAAATTCACACCATTGAGTACAGTGCACACTATCTGAGTGAAGGGCACACTTAGAACTTTGACTCAATCTTTACAAAAACAAATATGTAGACAAAATTTGTGTACCCCCTTAATATTTTGAAAAAAGTAAAAAACAGAAAAGTTTTCTAATAAAATTCTCATTTGAATTTTATGTATCTTGTTTGCTTAAAGCAGTGTGTCACTTTTATTAAAGATAAAAGTGCATTAAGGCAACTAATCTTTTGGAGATGTGAGAGGAGTTTGTAGGAAACCAGTATTTCATTAAGTTGTGTTTTTTTCATATACCACTTTAAAAACATTTTTATAGCTTTATTTAGTTATAATTTTATACCACACACCTCACTCATTTAAAGTGTACAATTTAACGGCGTTTAGTATACACACAGAGTTGTGCAGTCATCAACCACCATCAATTTTAGAACATTTTTGTTACTCCAAAAAGAAATTCTACACTCCTTAGTTGGCACTCCCCTGATGCTCCCATTCCACAGGATTTTCGTAATATTCACACTTATGGTTGAAATACTTATTTCCTCCCCTATCTTAGTATAAAAATCTCAAGTCTGCAGTTTTGTGCAGGTATATATGTGTGTCCTAACCATCATTTCTCTGTACAGTCCGTATTTTCATATTCTGCTGTACAGGCGAGCTCCAGAATTAGTCATTTGAATGTTAATCATTTTACTCTTTTTTCTTCAAAACTTAAAAATTAATATATTGCTTCAAGAGGAACTATTACTTTATTGCCAGTCTTGTAGCTGACTCGCTACCAGTTGAGCTAGTCATTATACAGTGATTAAAGAGGTATCTCCACCCAATTCAAATTGGAATAAGTCATACTGGATGAGCCTCTCTGTCTTCTAATTTGGAGGTATATTTAACTTCTTCTAATTAGGTATATTTAACTTTTATTTCTTAACCTAGTTTTCTTTTTCATAAATTTAGATGGTTATAAAAAAGTTAAGTTAGTCACAGTGCATTTTGGAGTTTTTAGAATAGAAAACCCCACATAAATGACAACTAATCTAATACATACATTCTGTTTGATAAATAGGAATGTTATATAAATCACTGTCAGAAATACATTATATGATTTATTTAATTTGTGTAATTTATACTAAATTATTTCTGGCACAAAGCATTCCCTGAATTAAAATCTCTGTGCACAAGCAATGAAGTGTGTAATACACTTTTGAATAATACAGTAAACAGCCTTATAGTCAAGATCAGTGATAAACTGGCATCCTAGAGTCTTAGCACACAGTGCATGCAGTTAGACTGCTGCATTCATTTTATGGAAGACTTTATAGACTTATCTAATTCCTTCACATTAAGTGTCACAGAAATAAATTTAATAGATTTCTTATCTAATTCAAATGGGGATTTAGATAAATCTGTGACTAGTCTATACAGCTTCTCTGAGATAGTCTTGTTATATCCTTTGTGTAACCTCTGTATACCTTTGTATACATTTCATATAACATGGATCATGGATGTGCTACCTAATTGTAATATCCAGGGCAGGAATGGATTATTAAAGTACAGCTATGAAGGGCTGATTTTTCTTATCACTTTAGTTTATAAACTAATGAAAATTACTTTTTATGATTTGATTAAATATGTTTCATTTTAGAGGTCTTTTCTGATAAAGCATTCAAATTAAAGAATTGAGTAGTATTTTATAATCTTACTGACTTTATAATCCTGATTTATTCATAAATAGAAACTAATGATGCCACACTAGAATGTGAGATGGTAAACTCCATGACGATATGGACATGTCTGTTTAATCTGTCTCGCAATAGTCATTTGATAAACGTTTGTTGAATGGACGCATGAAAGTGTTAAGCAACAGTGGGAAGTAAGACAGGAAGTACTAAAGTACAGACACGGGGATGATTAGTGTCCTAGTACTCGTCCAGGAAATAGGAATTATTCTAAGTATGTCAAAAAGTGGTATATTTAAAATAGGGATTTTATTACAGAAATTATTGAACAAACTGGAAAACCAAAAAGAAGGGACTGTGCCTAGAAAATAGTAAATGTTGGGAAGCTGTTCCCACCCGCCGTTACCACCATCAGAGCTGGAGGAGTGAAAGCTAGAATGTGGTATTATCCAAACTAGACTTAAGTCCACACGAGCCACTGGCAATGCTAGGACTCTGCTTCTGCCTTTTAAAAAATAATATTTCTGAGTAATTATAATGTATGTATGCATTGTATAAATGTTACATGTTGCAACTTTAAATTCTGTATCATGTTTATTGGGCAGAGTAGTCTTCATATGGTTCTCCGAGTAACATGTGCATTTTGGCATTTAAGGTATGGAGGGGCTGCAACCTTCTGATTGATTCCTTTGTAGACTGAAAGGTATTTAATTGGCATAAGAAATGTTTATTAATTCAATATATTTTTAATTAACAACTTATTCAGTGGCAGGCACTATTTTAGATATTAGGATTGTAAGGATGAGTAAGAAACAATTTCTTCCCACATGTTTGTAGAAGGAAATTTAATTTGTCAAAGCAAATCAAATTTTGCAGATAAAATATAAAAGTTATTTTAAGTGCAACTTATAATAGATAAGTAAATTTACCTGATTTTTCACTCACGTCATCATGTAAATATATTTTAATTATGTATATCCAGTATCTCAGTGTGTATAGAAATTTTTAACTTAACAGTTTTGATCGTCCAGTTTACCTTGAAATATCCCTAGTTCTTCCTATCAAGTTGTATTATTATTTAAAAACAGAAAAAACTGAGTCTACTGACTGTTTCACAGTGCCACACACAGGCCATTAAAATTTGTTAAGTATATTTCTTGGCAAATTAGAGAAAAGATGACTGGTCAAAAATAGACTTAATAAAATGCACATCTGAGAAGGACACGGTCATCTCCATGGGTAGTTAGTACTTTACAGAGTTTAGCTGTATATACTCCCTCTGAGTTCATGAATGCTGTCTAGCACTTGGGAAACACGAGCATATCACCATACAAAGATCATTATTGAATTCCAGCCTTCTCTTTGAACTGTTTCAGGTGCTCTATGTGTCGGTTCACTTCATAGTGACCTATGATGTAGCCCCTGCTGCTGTGTTCATAGAAGAAATGACAAATTAGTATCCACAAAATCCTTACAGAATGATTGCACCTATATGATGAGGTCACAGAAGTCCTTGTAAGTTCAAATTAGGGAGAAACTAAAGTAAGCTTTTTTATTTGGAGTATATAGCAAGCAATAAAAGTTGTTTTTCCTAGGAAAAAACAGTATATCTTCTGTTTCTTCCTTCCTCCCCTTCATATGTTAGTCTTTTATCTTTTTCATGAAATTAATATTTTTGAACAGTGACGGCTAATTAATGACAAATACAGTATGATCTGTACAAATTTCAGTCCTAGATGGAAATACCCAATAGTCACTGTTTTACTTACTAAGGTTATAGATTAAGATTAAAATGTTTTAAAAGTGTTTTTAACTTCACATTGTAAAAAGGAGGACTTAGAGCTCTCTCTTTTCTGTTTGAGCCTTGCCTGGGTCCTGTGACTGCCATAGATTCATTGAGGACTTAGATGTTAGCTTGAAAATATTAATAATTTCAATAGTCTTTTTATGCTGGTTTCCCCAACTGAATTCTAAGCTCTTTCTTTTATTATTATTATTATTTTTTTTTTTTGGTGAGGTTATTTGTGAATTACTATTTTGATGATGCTATATTACTTTTTTCAGGAAGTTCCCTTATGTTTTTCTTTTCTCACCCGAGCTTTTTTCTTTCTAAGTACTTTCAAGTAAGATATTCTGTACCTGTACCAGACCAGTTTGTATTGCTTAAACCCTACATCACACAGAAAAGGTGGAAAATTGACTCTTCTTTCTCCCTGGCTCCAATCTGTAGCCGGTCCTGTATCTTTTACTTACAAATATAGCTTTCCTCTCTGTAGCCCTTTTGAGTCATCTGATGCTTAACAATGGGGATACGTTCTGAGAAATGTGTTCTTAGTAGGGTGACGAGATTTTAACATCGGTAAGGCGGGACAACATGGCCGGGGGGCGGGCCCGGGGACCAGGCAGGGCAGAGCCTGACAACAATGCAAACTTTGATAAGCAGTTCTCGATAATCACTTCTCAGCAATTATTTGTTATTACATTTTAACATTATAAAATTAACAAAAATAATATAAAACTCATATTCTGGCGAAATAGCGACATGGCAGCCGAAAACTATATATTACCTTCCTGTTCTCCTGCCCGTTTGTGCATTCTTTCCAAAAATTGGGACTTTTTAAAAACGCCGGGGGATGCAGGACAAATTGTTGAAAAGCGGTACGTCTGGTCACCCTAGTTCTTAGGCAATTTGCTGTGCCAAGTCACAAGGTCCCTGAGTGAACTTCCACAAGCCTACCTGGCATGGCCACTACACATCCAGCCTCTGTGGGACAGCCTGTTGCTCCTGGCTATAAACCTGAATAGGATGTTACTAGACAATACTGCAGGCAACTGTAACACAATGGTAAGTATTTGTGTATCTAAGCATAGAAAATGTACAATAAAAAAGTACACCTTTATAGAGCACTTACACAAGAATGGAGCTTAAACAAGACTGGACGGCAGTCCTTTGAGGGAGGCGGTGAGTGAGCAGGGAGTTAATGTGAAGGCCAAGACATCATTACACACTACCATAGACTTTTTAAACACTAGACTTCTGGCAACACTACATTTATTTGGAATTTTTTTTTTCTTCAGAAATAAATTAACCTTGACTCACTATAAATTTTTATCTTAAAAATTTTTAAATATTTTTAACTTTTTGACTCTATTATAATAACACTTCATTTAAAACACAAACCCATCATACAGCTATGTAAAATTATTTTATTTCTTTTTTTTTTTTTTGCAGTTTTTTGGCCAGGGCTGGGTTTGAACCTGCTACCTCTGGCATATGGGGCTGGCACCCTACTCCTTTGAGCCACAGGCGCCACCCTATTTTATTTCATTATATCCTTCTTCTACAAGTTTTTTCTGTTTAATTTTTTTTTCTTTTTTTGTTTTCAGACAGAGTCTCACTATGTCACCCTCAGTAGAATGCTGTGGCATCACAGCTCATAGCAACCTCTAACTCTTGGGCTTAAGCAATTCTCTTGCCTCAGCCTCCCAAGTAGCGGGGACTACAGGTGCCCACCACAACACCTGGCTATTTTGTTTGTTGCAGTTGTCATTGTTGTTTAGCAGGCCCTGGCCGGGTTTTAAACCACCTGCCTTGGTGTATGTGGCCGGCGCCCTAACTGCTGAGCCTCAGGTGCCAAGCCCTATTTAAATTTTTTTATTTTATTTTTTACTCTTTAAATTTGTTTGTTAAAAATGAGGACATAAACACACACGTTAATTAGCTGAGGCCTACACAAGGTCAGGATCATCAATGTCACCGTCTCTCACCTCCACATCTTGTCTCACTAGACGGTGGTCAGGGGTGGAAGCACACACAGAGCTGTCATCTCCTATGATAACTTTCTTCTGCCAGACCTCCTGAAGGACCTGCCCAAGGCTGTTTTACAGTTAACTTTCTTTTTTAATTAACTAGGACTGTCACTGATGGTTTTGAGACCCTGACCTTTCTCAATTGAAATACAGTAACCACCAATTTGCATTCTTTGTTTTTGTCTCTGCCTTCTCCAGTCTTTCCTCTATGTAGCTTCCAGGGCTTATTTTCAAAAATGAAAACCTAAGTTTGTCAACTCCTGTTTTAAAATCTTTTGCCAGGTGTGGTGTAGTCCCAGCTACTTAGGAAGCTAAGGCAGGAGGATGGCTTGAGCCCAGGAGTTTGAGGCTGTAGTGAGCTGTGATTGTGCCACTGTATTCCAGCCTGGCAGACGGAGAAAGACCCTGTTTCAACAACAACAACAAGAAACCTTCTGATAGCTTTCTGTTGTTTTATAATTAAATTCAAACGCTCTCTTTGCATGCAGGGTTCCCTCCTGCCCCTCTAGCATCATTTCCCCACTCACAGATCACAGTGTCACTATTTGCAGTGGTTTATAGCCTCTTGAATGGTCCCTGCACCCTCTTATCTCTCTGTTCCATACATGCCATCCCCTAGAAACCTAGCTTCCTCCCATCCAGTCCATTTGTCTCCTCCTGCACTCCCCCATCCAATATACACTCACCTTCCCACCTTACCACATAAACAAATACTTTTACTTAGATGGCTTCTTGTCTTTGAGGCTCAACTCTTGTGCCCCTGCTCTAGGAAGTGTTCCCTGACATACCTCAGATCTTCACCCAAACAGTTGAGGTACCTCCTGTATAAGCTTAAGGTGAACCTGTGTCTTCATCATACACAGGACTTATCACACCATGTGGCACTGATCTGTTTTCAAATCTTTATTTCTCAGTAGAATGGGAGGTCATTGAGGGCAAGTCCTGGTCCTGTGCATTTCTGTTTTTCCATCATTTAGCACACACCAGGCACTTAGTTGGCAGGCAATAAATATTTGTTAAAATAAATCAAATGGGTTTTTGGCTTGCCTTTCAGTTCATTCCCTGCCTTCAGGCAAGCAAATGCCTAAACACTCAAAACAGATGTTTGTTTAGGCCAAATAGCTCACTGTACATGAGGGACCAGCTGGGCCGATTTGGTGATACCAGAAGGAAAGAGTTGGTTCTGGGGATTACGTCACAGAGTTCATCTGTTTGGAGGGAGAGGTTGGTGTTACGCTGAAGTGTTGCAATACTAACAGAGACTCACTGTTTGGTTGTGTTTGCTCTCACATATCCCAAGTTTATTGTACTCACATCAAGGACCAGAGGAATTGAAAAAATAGAAGGATTTTTCTTCTGAAAAAACCCTGTCATTTATATCATTTCTTTCTTTTCTTTTTTCTTTTTTTTGGGGGGGCTATCCTTAGATTTGTCTTCTGAAAGCACCAACTATTTATTCCTTATGTATTCTAGGTACTAGATAGATTGTTGACTGAATTGAAGTAATAACAAGCCTGTTGGCCAGGCACTGTGGTGGCTCATGACTGTAATCCTAACACTCTGAGAGGCCAAGGCAGGTGGAGTGCTTGAGCTCAGTAGATCAAGACCAGCCTGAACACAAGTGAAACCCAGTCCCTACTAAAAATAGAAAGACTAGTCAGGCACGTGTAGTCCCAGCTACCCAGGAGGCTGTGGCAAGAGAATTGCTTGACCCCAAGAGTTTGAGATTGCTGTGAGCTATGACACCGTGGCACTCTACCCAGGGTGACAGAGTGTGTCTCAAAACAAAACAAAACCAAGGCTGTTCATATATGAACCTAAGACAATGAGTTAGAAAATGTGCACAAAAATCTAGTAAGACTACAGATCACAGACTTTTGCCAAACTAACCAAATGATCACCTTCATATATTCTATGGCTTGTCTTTGTCTCATGTAATAGTATTTAAAGCTTTCATAAAGGAATTTGAGTATTTTCAAGTTATTTTTTAGTTTAAAATTCTTGGATTCTGTAATTCTTTTCTGTCTTATACCATTAATTCTTAACTACTTGAATAATAGCCCTTTTCAAAGCTTCAGTAGCTTTTCTCTCAGGAATAATACAGAGCCATCAGTAATCTACAAAATTTTAGTTCATTATTTTTATAGTGCTGTCATCTGTCTAGGAAAACTTCTCATACACTGTAATTACACTCACCTTATGGACATTTTAGTTCAATTAAGCAGTGCAAAGAGGCAATATTGTGTGGAGTCAGATATATCTGGGTTTGACTCCCAGATCAGTACCTACTGTTTAATATGTATAATTGTAAGCAAGTTATTTACTTTCTCTAAGCTATAATTTCCCCTGTAAATAGAAACAGTGATTCTATTACCCCCACACATTTGTGATATTATATAAAAATGGTTCTTGCAAAGTATCACTTAGGAGAGTACTTGGTTGGGGGATGTGTGTGTCTTTGAACTCAATAAATATTGGTGGTGTTTGTTTTTTCAATGTACCAAGCATATGGAAAACAATGGTAAGCTCTGCCCTTCTAGACAATTATATAGGCAATTACAATACAGAGCAATGACTATTATGTTTGAAATTCAGGAGGACTGAACCCAATCTAGAGGTCAGAGACGGCCCCTTTGAGGAAGTAATGTAAAACGGAGACTGGCAGGGTACTTATGAGAGAAATCATACTGTAGCACAGTTTTAAGATACCACAAAGATCCCAGACGTGTCCCTCAAGAACATTAAGAGTCTACTGTTATGGTTATCACTTATCATTGAACAAAAGGAAAGTGAAATGTGAAGTTTAGAAAAAACAAGAATCTTCTGAGTTAGAAACTAATATTTATTTGATGACAGTACGTTAGGTACATACTTAGCTGGAGACATGGGGGTGGTTGAGAATATGAAGATGATGGTCACTAACATTTATGCAGATTATTTAATCTAAACAACCACTTGAGATGGTAATTATGAGGCCTAGTTTCTGAATAAGAAAACTGAGGCATCAAAAGATTAAGTAACTTGCCTAATGTTATGTGGAAGTAGAAGAGTTAAGATTTTAACCCTGGCAGAATTATCCCATCAGCCATGTTCTGAGCCTCTGTGCTAACAGCTTCTGAATACTGAGTAGGACACAGTCCATGCCCTTAAGGAGCTCACAGACTAGAGAATAGTATTGTTCTGGAGTCCAACTGCTAGGGCAAGATTTATTTTGCAATCACAAAGTTAGCAACCCTAAATGGTCTTTTTTATCTGATTCCCCCCATACAGTACGTCATTTCTGCCTGTGTTCTCAGATTGCTACTCTCCCCTTCCCTGCTAAAAAAAGACCTCCTGGTATTATATGCTATTTAATGTTTAGAAATGAGTATTTTCAGAGGCAGAGATCTTTTTTAAGGATCTTTGTATATCTTTTCTGTATATAGACTTGCATACTGACTTAAAACTAGGATCTATTTTAGACTCCACAATAAAAGCTTTGTGTAATATCAGTTAATTATCAAATTTTCCTTCAAGTGCCTTAAGAATGTTCCTTGCAAAGAGAAAGGGATTTATATTGCCTTTTTATAAAGAAATCAGATTCTGTAACAGCCCATTGTTCTCTAGGCTTAATGACTTCTTTGAGTTTTGTTTGCCACAAATAAGCAGCATTTTAAACATTTTAGTTCACCTTTAGTATGGGTCTTACTCTCACTACCTGAAAGTAGTAGCATAAAGTAGTTCTCATGTTGGAATTCAATGGGACAATATTAATGCTTCAGTGAACATTTGATCATGTTTACCTTAGCAAAATAAAAAGAAAAGCCAGGTATTCTAAAGAAGCCCTTCACAGTATTTTCCACAGAAGAAGGTATTGCTTGCAACATTATAAGGGAGAATAGAAGCTCAGCATTGTTAAACTGTCATCACTCATGACCGAAGTATAGGTTAACGTGGGTACCTTCAGGTTCCCAAAATCTGAAGGGCTGCTCATTTTTGCCTTCTTTCTTGCCACATTTTGTGCACCGATCAGTCTCATAGTAACACATTTTGCAATGATTTTGCCTTCTGTGTTTCTCCCATATACCTTTTAAATGCTGGAGAATAGAAGGGACTAACCCAGACAGCAGGCTCCAGATAATCCATCTGAGAAAACTCTGACTTTGCCTATCACTAGCCATTTCCCTCCCTTCATTTCCTCTAGACTAAATTAAGCAGACCCAGTGCATGCTGGCAGGATCGTTTCTAAAATCAGCTGTGTTTGACTTTCCTGGTGCCTCATCAAAAGGCTTTTAACCCATCTACTTTTTGAAAATAATTTATTTTGCAGAATATCTTATCATAGGCACAAATGGGAGAAGGCTGTGAAGTAGTATTGGTGCTGAAGTTAGAATCAGAGCCCATGGAGATGAGCTCCAATTCTTTACCATCTAGGAAGGAAAGGGTTTTGGAGAAAGTATGGAAGGCCAGTGAGGCTCGAGCTGCAGGGAGTCTGTCTGGGGCCACCTGGAGTCTTTTCTAACACTGGTCACACATTTCCTCCCCCTTTCCCAAGGCCTGCTTCCCTCCTGCTGCGTGCACAGTTCTTTCCATTTCCTGACGGTCTCAGGAACTGCACCACCAGTTAAAAGAACTACTCATATTTCAGTCCCTCAGAATCTAGTTAGCTCTTTCATTTCCTTTTTATTTACTTGTGATGGTCAAACTTACATTCTTTTTCATTCTCTGAGTCTGGATTATTTCAAGATGTTTTGTTTGTGTGTGTGTTTTAGGTACTAGTGAGGACTAATATGAGACGCCTTAGGATGCTCCTCTATTGCTAAAAATAACCTTACCTTATCTTCAGAATAGTATTGAGCTAAATGCCACCTGGTATTCTAGACTCAATCTTGTAACAGAAAAAGGATGTAAATCAAAAAACTTAAAAAATCTAAATAAAGACAATAGGCTAATTAAGAGTGTAGTACTGATGTAATTTAGTAGTTTTGATCAATGTACCATGTTTATGACAATGTTAATAAGTAGGAAAGCTAGATAAAGGCATATAGGAATTCTCAACTATCCTTTCAACTCTTCTATAAATCTAAAATTATTTTAAAATAAAAAGTTTTAAAAACTTTTCCTAATAGTATTAATTCCAAGACTTCACAAATTTGGGATATTTAGTGATCAGTATACTAAAAGCCAAACACATACCTCTGGCTCTTTTTCCACTTGGATTTTCCCACCACGTTCTTGGTGTAAACCCATCACACACTCAAGGTCGGGTGGACCTAGACTGACTCCACAGATGTGCCGCCTCAAGCTTTGTAAGCTTGAGGAAGTAACTGCTGCTCTAGGATTGGTTCTTACCTGCATCACGGAACACTGAGTCCTACTTCCCAGGGCTGTTGTGAGGGCTTGGATAGCAGAATGGCCCTGGACCTGCACAAGGTAAGCCCTCAAAATGTTGCTCTCAGTAGCCCTCCAGGATGATACTCTGAGAAAAGCAAAATTAGGGTTCTTGTTCTCTCCTTAAGTTTGTTTCCTCTTCCTAAAGTTGCTTTCCCCCTCCCTTCTTAAGGATACAGAAAGGGCTGGGTCACTACTTTCCCTGAGAATAGGGCAAAAAAACCCTGACTCTGAGATAAGGAAGGAAGGACATAAGTAAAGATGGTTGGCAAAGGCCTTGCCGTTGGCTATCACATCTCGGCCTGCCTCTCCTTGTCAGCACAAACAAGCGCCAGGAGCCTCTTCCACAACCTCTCTGCCTTACTTGTCCCCTTACCTTGACTTCCCTAAACAGGTGGGTATGTTTAAGCCTTTTCCTTCTCTCTCTCTCATTTCTTTTTACATTGCATTCACTTTTTAAAATTTCAGATTACTATAAGGGTATATACAATTAGGTTCGTTGTTTGCATTTTTTGAGGTAATGTCCAAGTTGCAGTTGAGCCCTTCACCCAGGAGGTGTGCCATATGATTACTCCTACATTGTCCCTGATAGGTGAGAGCTTACCACACTCCCAACCCCATCCCTCCTCTCTCCCTACTTGAATTTAATTGTGTTTTTCTCTCATGCAGGCATGTAGTTGTTCATGTACTAATTTTATGTGAATATTGAGTACATTGGATGCTTGCTTTTCCTTTCTTGTCATACTCTACTTAGGAGGATATTCTCCAAATCCTTCTGGGTAAATACAAAAAATGTGAAGTCTCCATCATTCTTTATAGCTGAATAATACTCCATGGTATACATACACCACAGTTTATTTATCTATTCATGGATTGATGGTCACTTGGATTTTCTTCCACATCTTTGCAGTTGTGAATTGAGCTGCTATAAACATTTGAGACCAAATTTCCTTATGGCAAAATGATATTTTTTCTTCTGAGTAGTATTTTTTCTTCTACCTTGTAATGGAATTCTGGGATCAAATGAAAGATCTACTTTTAGCTTTTTGAAGAACTTTCTAGAAAGGCTGTATTAGTTTGCAGTGCCACCAACAGTATATAACTGTTCCCTTCCCTTCACACCAACACCAGCGTCTGCAGCTTTAGAACTTTGTGATGTGGGCCATTCTTGCTAGGGTTAAGCGATACCTCAAGGTGGATTTGATTTACATTTCTCTGATGTTTAAGGACAATGAGCATTTTTTCATGTGTTTGCTAGCCATTTGTCTGTCTCGGGGGAATATTCTGTTTATGTCTCTTGCCCAGTAATAAATGGGGTTGTTTGTTCTTTTCTTATTGATTGGTTTGAGTTCTCTATAGATTCTAGTTATTAGGCTTTTGTCAGATTCATAACATGTGAATGTCTTCTCCCATTCTCAAGGTTGTCTATTTGCTTTAGTTGTTGTGCCTTTAGCTATGTAGAAGCTCATTACCTTGATCAGGTCCCATTTATTTATTTTTAGTGTTGCTGTAATTGCCAATGGAGTCTTCTTCACAAAATCTTTTCCCAGGCTGATACAGTCAAGAATTTTCCCCACACTTTATTCTAGAGTTTTTATCATTCCATGTCTTAGATTTAAATCTTTTACTCATGATGAATCAGTTTTTCTAAGTGGTGAGATATGTGGGTCCAACAGTCTTTTACAAGTGGCTAACTAGTTCTCCTAGCACAATTTATTAAATAGGGATTCTTTTGTCCAGTATATGCTTTTGTTTGGTTTATCAGAGATGAGATGGCAACATGTTCTCTCTTCTGTTCGACATATCTATATCTCTACTTTTGTGCCAGTATCATGCTTTGATCACTATAGACTTGTAGTATAACAACATGATTAGTCCAGATTTGTTTTTATTCCTTAGAATTATATTGACTATTTGGCAATTTTTCTGGTTCCATTATGAAATGAAGAACTATTTTTTTCAAGTTCTTTAGAGTATGATGTTGGTGCTTTAATGGGGATTGTATTAAACCTGTAGATTGCTTTGGGTAGTATGAACATTTTAATAATGTTGATTCTTCCCAACCATGACAATGGTATGTTCTTCTATTTGTTAACAACTTCCACTTTTTTTTCCTCAGGGTTTCATAGTTCTCTCTATAGAGATCCTTCACATCTTTTGTTAGTTATATTCCAAGGTATTTCATTTTCTTTGAAGTTACTGTAAAGGGAATTATGTCTTTGATATGACACTCAGCTTCACTAATGTCGCTATATATGAATGCTGCTGATTTGTGGACATTGATTTTAATACCCTCAGACTATAATTCTTGATCACTTTTAGGAGTCTCATGGTTGAGTCCCTAAGGTTTTCTTTTCTTTTTTTTTTT
>NW_003852406.1:28940173-28956666 GCF_000181295.1 Otolemur garnettii
CTGCCACCTTAGGTGTATGTGGCTGGCGCCTTAGCCGCTTGAGCCACAGGCGCCGAGCCCCACGGCTGGGTTTAAACCCGCCAATCTCGATATATGGGGCTGGCACCCTACTCACTGAGCCACAGGTGCCATCCCCCTGAGGTTTTCTAAGTATAAGATCATATCACCAGCAAAGAGCGAAAGTTTGACCTCACTGTGGAGAATTTCCCAAGCATTGTGAGAGACCCAGACACATACAGGTACTAGATAGTTATAGAACTCCAGGACAACTCAGTTCAAACAAAGCATCTTCTAAACACATTGTAATGAATTTGGCCAAAGTCAAAATGAAAGAGAAAATTCTGAAAGCAGCCAGGCATAAGCAACTTTTTAAGAATAAGGGTGGAAACATTAGGATAACAGCAGACTTTTCAGCAGAAACTTTATAAGCCAGAAGAGAGTGGTCACCTGTCTTTAACCTTCTTAAACAAAGCAAGCAACTTTCGGCCTAGTATTCTGTATCCTGCTAAACTAAGCTTCATATGCAATGGAAAAATAAAATATTTTGCTGATGTACAAACATGAGGAAATTTACCACTACAAGACCAGCTCTGCAGCAAGTACTCATACCTATTCTATACACAGACCATCACAATGAATGACCAGCAAAGTAAAGATATGCAGAAACTAAAGGACAAAGCCTAGCTTCCACAAAGGCCTAAGTGATAAAACTAAGCAATGGACCTCCACAAAGTAAGATGAACAGAACTCTACCATACTTATCAATTCTCTCAATAAATGTGAATGGCTTGAATTGCTCACTGAAGGGGCACAGGTTGGCTGACTGGGTAAAAAGGCACCAGCCAGGTAAGTGATGTCATCAGGAAACACATCTAACCTCCAGGATAAAACAAGACTCAGGGTGAAGAATTGGAAAACAATATTTCAGGAAATCAGAAAAAGGCAGATACATTGGGCATCAAACCAACAAATTGAAGAATGACAAAGATGGACACTGTGTACTGGTCACAGGAAAAATACGACAGGGAGACATTTCAATCCTAAGTATCTATGCACCCAACTTAAATGTTCCCAGTTATATAAAAGGAAGCCTAGCCAGTCTGAACAATATGATATCCTGCAACACCATAGTAACTGGAGATTTCAGCACCCCACTGGCAGAACTGGACCAATTCTCCAAGTAAACAAAGAAGCAATGGACTTGACATGGCTTTAGAAGAAATGAGGCTTTTCTTCTCATTGTGAATTGATGAGCTTTTTCTCCTCTTAAGGGAATTTCTGATGTCAGAGAGCTCCAGAAATTAAACTATGCTTTTATTCTTTGATGCATCAAATATTTATCAAATACCCACTTTTTGCTAAACCCAAAATAAATATAATCCCAGCTGTTAGAGAGCTCACAGTCTGGTTTGCAATAAAGTAAATAGATACTGTAATCAGTATGAACTGGTTTACAATTAAATAAATAGAAAAATCAGTACAGAAGCACGATGTTATGATGGAGTGAAATTAGAGTACCGTAGGAACACTCCTCCCTCTTTCCTTGCACTCTTCAGGAGGAAGAGCCTTGAGCTCTAAGATCCCGCCATCTGGGAGCTGCTGGGACAGAAAGGTTTTGCAGTGTTACTGGCACTAGTCCATCTAACCCTCTTGCCCAAAGCAAACTGTCTTTGGTCTCATAATCCCAAATTTCTTTTGCCTTCAACATTTAAAACATCCAGAACATTTGAGGTACAGAGACAAGGGAAAAAGGAAACTGCTGTGGTAAGATTCCTCAGGTCCTGCTATAAACAAGCAGGTAGACCTGGAAGTTGGAAGAGGTGGGAATGAAGGAGCTGTACAAGGAGCCTCCTGGATAGATCCTCCATCTTTTAATTTGAGAGCATGATAGTTCAGAAGAGGGTGTTAACACCAGTTGTATCCTAAAGAACTAGTTAAGGAAATTATTTCTTCTATGTACATGAAGCTCTTAGTACATCCCCTCATTATAACATTTATCTCACTGTATTGCATTTATCTATTTTTAAATCTACCTCTCCCTCAACTGTGAATGCTCAACCCATTTGTGCTCACCACTTGGCAGCTTTGGAGACCTCGAGGATAGAGAAAATCAAGATAACTTTATTGTGAGTTTTGTTGGATTGTAGTAATGATTTCTACACATTAATCTTTGGTTATCTATCTCGTAACAGCTTACAAAGAAAGCAAAAAGCAATCAGATCTTGCGCCCTGCTTCTTCCCTTCAGTTACTGCACAACCACCTCTCACTCACCCTGCTCCCTCCTCCTTTTGTACAAATGGGTCAGAAATGGCACAATTCAACTCCCCCTAGGAGAGTGTTCCAAGGGTCCAAGTTCTAATTAGCATCACAAAGGGATTGTTTCAGCCTCTCAGCCACTTAACCCTATTACCTAAGCCTTCAGACTATAGCTTATGATTTCAGTCTTTTTGGCATCACGTTCCTACAAGTTTATATTTTGCTTTTGTGATATCCTTGACTCCATAACCTGGGTCCTGAGCATACATATTTGTATTGATTATGGGAATAGGAAGAAACTAGCAGGTAGGAAGCTTATAAAGGAACAAACACAGAACAAGGAATATATCAGTTTGTTATATGTGCTTTTTATAAGCTAAGATTAATAATGATGGTAATGGAAGAGTGAAATGATGTCCTTTCAGTGTTAGGAAAGTTTTAAACATGAGGAAAAACAATAAAAAAATTCACTCTGGGATCTTCTCATCTCCATCAACTGGGCTACTGATTTCTAAATGTATAGACTTGCCCAAACTACTTGTATTATCTGTAAACATGTCTTAAAATGCCGCAGATGCTCAGAACAAATCTGGCCTGTACTGCTAATGAACATGCGAACGGTTTTCCCCATCTGCCACCTCTGTCTAAAAGGCTAAGAAGGCCTTCCTCCCTGATCACAAAGAACATAATTATTGTCTATAGAGAAGTCAGGTACAAAGGCCACCAGTCTTTGCAGGCCACCAGAGATTAACAGCTGCCTCTTTTTTGATTGGGAGAGGTAATAACAGTTACTCTGGTTAATAATTGGATGGATTCCCTGCCCATGTAATTCAGATTGAGGCTGTCATTTTTTGCTCGCCTCTAGCTAAGCTGGGTTATTAGAACAGAGCCAATAATCCTATTAGTCAGTTGTCAGTCTCTCAGTGGGAAAGAGCAGGGGAAGGCAGAGCTATTAAGGTGTTAAGCCAGGTAGGTAAGGAAAGCCACACATTTCATCTTTAGAGGTATCTGTTCTTTTCTTTTTTAGAAAGTGAAAGCAAGATTTATTCACAAAATATAGAAAGTCTGACTCCACAGACAACAGAAGCAAGTTCTCCCTGCAGTAGAGAACTGGGCAGGTATTTTTTTCTTTATCAAATGAAAATTATAAAGCTCTTTATGAAAGCGTTTTGTTTTACATATCTGGATGCAGAGTTGTTACAAAAAATGTAAAAGCGAGAAGGAAAGATACCTTATTATCCTTTAGGATGAGATAGTTTCACTCAGTGAAGAAACTTTGCTTGGTATCTACAGTGATGCATCCTGTGCTCCTGTTAGGAACACAGAAAGGAACATTCAAGCTTTGCAGTCTAGTAGGTGGACACAAATAATTTTAGGTAAGGTAGCAAGTGAGAAGAGCCACAGAAGAAATACAGTTAGATATACAGAGAGTTTCATCTTTAGTTGAGGTGATCAGGAAAGGCTTAATGGAACAAGCAGCATTTGATCTTGGTCTTAAAGGATTAAGAGATAGTGTTTGAACATTATGAATTCAGAAAGTGGCAGTTTGAATGGAGAGAATGATGGGTAAACATTTTTAGTATACTTACTTTTTATGGATACTGAGGGGGATGAGGACAAGTATGTGTATAAGATGGTGTGTTTGAAGAGCATCCAGCTTTGTGTGGTGGGGGGTACTGGGGAGGGAACTGTCATGATTTATTTTCTAACAGACAATATCAGAAGATACAACTACATAGGTTTCTCCATCGATCACATATTCATAAGACATTATTGGCTCAACAGTGAGAAAGCCACGCCTGTCTTCTCTATAACAGTATCCCCTTCTGGGTATAACTAGTTACTATTATTGTGTTCACTTACAGTGCCAAAGAGAAAAACGCAACTTGGAAAGAGAAAAAAAAAACAAAAAAACCCTGGGCAGTAGTCTAGATCCACATTTCTATAATGGCCTTCCACACAGTGGAGAAAGACTCATGAACTTAGAGTCTTGCTTTCTCTGTCCTTGTGAAAGTTTTATGATTGAAAGAATTTTGTAATTCTACAACCTTAGTTTTTTTTTTTTTTTAAAGTATATTCCAAAAACAAAGAAAATGAAACATTCAGGATTGGGACAGCATATAAAACGGGTTCCTAGATGACAGAGCTCGTCCACTTCCCCGCATACAGTTACCTTAAAGTACGCAGTGCCCCTTCCCACAGTTAGACTCGTAGTTGTCTTTTCCATTTTGGTTCAGTAATTTCCACCTGTTCTACCTCGAAATAGGTGTGGACATAATCATTCTAGGTTGTACACATTTTCTGTGTATACACTTTTTCACAAGTAAGAAAGCTACTTTCAAAACCCACTTCTTTTCAGAATTAAAAAATTCTGGTCTGTATTTGTTTTGGAATAATTTTTTTTCCTTTTTTAAAAATTTGTTTTATTTTTTTGCAAAGCAGCATAGCAATGATTGTGTTTGTAAGATTGCCTGAGGTTGAGATCATCACCATAAGTATAACTTGTATATTAGTAAACAAAAAAGAGAACAGGAGAAGGAACTGGTTGTTGATTGAGGGAGGGAGCCACCCCAGTTTCTAGAGGTTTCACTTTGTCTGCGTTTCTCCTTCCATGCAAATTCCCCCTTACCTTAGTCACATAATAGGCCTGTAGGAATGAGACTGAAGGATTTCCATCAAAATAGAGATCTGGCTGCTTCTTGGCAAGCCAGAATCTGTCTGCATATGGATTTGGTTCTACCTAACCAGGGTTTTAACATACTTTATATTTAGAAATATCAATACTTTATATTAGACTTAATATGTAAAAATCCACTAACTGCTCTCTTAGAAAAAAATTGAATGATCTGGCCACACCTGGCCAATATTCTGTCAATATTCTAAAACAATATTCTGTCAATATTCTAAAACACTCAAGGTAGGGCTTATACACTCCACCATTCATATGAACACCTATGTGAACACCTACTGTGTGCTGGGTATTTTCCCAAGTGCTAGAGTTAAAATTGTTTAAATTGCTTTTATTTGTATAAATATACTGGGTAAACTGTAATTTTGCTACATGATACAGTACAACTTCTGTAAATTGACCACCCAAGGGACCATAACAATCTGGTCATCATCCAGAGGTGGTCAGCAGAAGGAACTAGGCCTGCTGTACTGATATGTATGTTTGCTGCATGTCTGGTCTGTGAAAATTAGGTCAGCTTAAGGAGGTGGTCAGTGTGGAGAGGTGTTAGCGATGGAGGTTCTACTGTATTGTGTAGTGGTGAAGTCAGGACGTTTAGTGTATCCATCGCCTGAATATTGTACATTTAACCCATGAAGTAATTTCTCGTTTCCCTCCCCACACCCTCCACCCTTCCAGGTCTCCGTTGTCTGTTGTACACACTCCACGTCCACATGTACACAATATTTAGCTCTCACTTATAAGTGAGAAAGTGTGTTGTATTTGTCTTTCTGGGTCTGAATTGTTTCATTTAAGATAATAACATCCAGTTCTATTATTTTGTTGCTAAAAAAGGCATGACTACAATCTGTTTTATGGCTGAATAGTGTTCTGTTGTGTATATATGCCACATTGACCGACTTTATTCAGTCGGTCACTTTTCTCCAAATCTTCATCAACATCTTTTATTTTTAATCTTTTTAGTAGTGTGATTCTGGCTGGTGAGAGATGATATCTCACTGTGGTTTTAATTTGCATTTCTTTGATGATTAGTGATACTGAGCACTTTTATATGCTGATGGCCATTTGTATGTCTTTTTTTGAAAACTGTCTCTTGGTGCCCTTCGCTCACTTTTTAATAGAGCATCTAGTCCTGTTGTGGCAGTAAAGCATCGGAAGTGTGAAGAGAACAGCATATGGGAGGTGCCTCATGACTGGCACAGCAGGTTAGTGTGGTGGAATAGAGGAACAGGAGATAGGGAGCTTTCTGCTTCCTTCAAGTCTACCTGGATTGTTGTGTGAAAATTATTTCCTTTTTAGATTTGCATGTAAAGTGTTCCATATCACATGCTTGGCAAGTTTTTTTTTTCTTAATTTTAACATTTGTGTGGTTCACCACTGAGCAGCTTGATTTTTCCTTCACCATGAGGTAAGCAGTCATCTCTGATGACACAGGATGGTTTCCCCCTCCTCTGTGTAGAGAGACGGGGAAAGGTGCTGTCATTCTGTCAGAGAACGGGATCTAGGGAACCCTGTGATCCAGGTTGTACTCACGTGCCTCTACCTCGTGTTAATCTATCACGTCTCACAGGGCATGTTTGCTATCTGAAATAAATCCTTTTGTTTGTTCCTTCTGTTGCTTATTCATTCATTTGTCAGGTATTATTTACCATTCCTGTTCTGTGCCAGGGCAGGGGCTGTAAAGATGAGTCAGATGCTGCTCTTGAGGAGCATAGAGACGAGAGAGGGGAAACTGTGAGCAGGGCGGAGATAGTGGGATAAATGGGAGCGGACACAGGACACAAGGGAAGTTAGGAGGATACTGAGGAGTATTTCTAACTGGTCACGTCTACAGAAGAGAGTCCTGAGGTAGCTTGTTGCATTTTTATCCAGAAACACACAAAACCACATTTCTTAATTTCAGGGAGATATTTGTGAGACTTTTTATTTCATAGTTGGCTTTGCTTAATTTTTTTTGAAAAGCTATAAATAATAGTTTAAAACTTCAAAATTTCAATATTCAGTAGTTCATTAGTAAAAAAGTTGGTTTTGAATGGCATTTATCTGCCTAAAATTGGCTTATTTTGCTCTGTTTAATGTCTATTAGAGCCTGGTCTTCAGTTTTTTGAGAGGTCACATCCATGTAGCTGGCACTGCATAAAAGACTTTGAGGATTTTTTTAAAAGGCATAAATGTATACATTAAAATGGTCTGCTTTTACTCAATCCTTTTCCCCTTCACTTCTGCAGTGTTGACCCAGTTCCCTCCCATTGTGGAAAGCCCACAGGAATAGCCACGGTGCTGCTGTTTCCCTGTGGGCAGACCCATAACTGGTGCGTCTGCTCAGCTTGAAGCGTCGTATACTTTGTCTTAGAATTGAGAGATGTTGATCCATAAAGGCTACTCCTAGCGTATGCCCAACATAGCTGCATGTCACATGTACCAAATACATGGGCAAAAATGTTTCAAGCAGTATTGTCCATATTCCACTAAAATGGAACATGAGGGAGAGTTTAGTTGCTGTCTTGATGGTTGTTAAGAAGGTTCAAGGTGAACGTGTCCTTCAGTCTTGAAAAACTGACTCTCATTCTTTTGTCATGAAGCTCAAATCCAGCGAAGAACCATTCTATGAGGCAAATACCATAACAAGAATGGAGGATTCCTGCCTGGGGTCATACCAGAGAAATTATTAACTATTTGCATTTTCACAGTTTAACCATGTAAAGTATCTTTGTTAGTCATTCAGTAACCACTGGGCACTTACTGAGGACATTCCCCATGCTAAGTGTTGGGCATGTGGATGAGTCAGACATGGTCTCTGATGTCAGCAAGCTCAGAGTTTGGTGGGGATACAAAGATGAAAATCTAGAGGATCATCTCTTCTGGGAAGAGAGAGTATATGCAAAAGCACAGAGGCATGGAGGGGTATGGTTTATATAGGGATTTGGTTGAGAGAAGCCCCTGCTAGGAGGCTATTGGAGAGGGATCAGATTCTGAAGAATTGTTCTAAGTTATTTGGGCCTCATTCTGCAGACAGTTAGGAAACAGTGATTGGAGAATTTTAAACACAGATTGGCATGATTACATTTACTCTTTAGAATATTTGCTCATTGCATATATAAACATCCAGGGCAGAACTACTCAAATGGTGTCCATGGGCCAGTGCTAGGCCACTTTTACCAGAATACAATGAGATAAATACACAAATCAAGAGTAAGTTTTACCAAATCAATGGAGTAATTTTATGTCTGTTGCATCTAATACAGTAAACTGACCACTGTAGGGACTGTAGCAAACTGATTAACATATAGAGGTGGTAAGATAAGGCACTGGGCCTACTGTACTGATGCATGTGGTATGTGTCCAGTCTATGAAAATTAGGTACACTTAAGGAAGTGGTCAGTGTAGGAACTATTTGCATTTTGATAGTTAAAACCATGGAAGTTCTGCTGTATTTTAAAATGTGGGCTCCTACTTAGCTCATCTTTTATTTTCCGTTTGTTCAATACTTTATTTTATGGTATTTCACAAAAGTATCAATCTATAATAAAACATTTTAAAAACAAAAAACTGGTTTTTACATAGAGAGTTTGGGGAGCAGTGCTCTAGAGAATATATTGGCTAGGGTAAGCCTGAACCCAGAAATGCTAGTTAGGAGGTTGCTGCAGTACCTTAATCCAGAGAGTGTGGGCACTTGACCTGATGTCAAGTGCACTTGATGTGGACACTTGAGCTGATGTGGGCACAGCAAGAGGCGTGGGTATAGACGGCAAGAGCTGTGACACAAGTAATTTTGTCAGAACCTAGAGACCAAATCAGTGTGAAAACTTAGAGAAAGTGTTTAGATGAGCAGATCTTTTAAGACTCTACTAAAAGTGCCTTACCTTATACATTGCTACAAACTTCTCCATGCCTGTTTTACCAAGATTTTTCATTTATTTTTTAATGTGGTTATGCGTTTTTAATATTTTTCAATATTTCATCTATAATTCCTATTTACTTTGTGTCTAAGAAGAAAGGAGGGCTGTATATATATATATATGTTTATTTTCCCATCACGACCCAGACTCCCTCTGCTATTTTCTCTACACTTCAGATGTTTCCATGGTTTCCTAGGCCTCTCATACAAAAGTATGGGTGTGATAACCAGTCTCTACCAAATTAAATATAGAAAACATTTGTACATACAGACGTCCTCAAACTATGGCCCGTGGGCCACATACGGCCCACCTAGGACATTTGTCTGGCCCACCGGGTATTTTGCCGCCGCTGCCTGTCCTGCTTAGCAGCCGACTCATCCCGGGGTCTGCAGTCTGGCCTTCCAACAGTCTGAGGGACAGTGAACTGGCCCCCTGTTTAAAAAGTTTGAGGACCCCCTTATATGAAATTCTACATTACACAAAGCTAAGTTATGGTATTGTAAATCAAATGAGTGATCTTCAGGGAGGAGGGATTGACTGCAAAGGGGTCATGAGGAAATGTTCTGGGGCGATGAGAATGGTTGACCCTGGACAAGCATTTGTCAAATTTGATTGAACAGTATATTTACCATCTGAGTCTTTTACCCAACTTTAAAGTAGACCTCAATTTAAAAAAAATTTTTTTAACCAGAAATAGCTGGTACACATGTTTAATTTCCATGGTCATTAGGAAATGGCAAATGAAGTGAAAACCAAGTTTTGGTGAGAATGTGAAATAACTGAAATTAGCACTGTACTGTGGTGTGTATGCAAATGTTTCCAAATATTTTAGATTGCTGTTTGGCTGTAGCTACTAAAACTGAGCCTGTGTACACTGTGTGACCCAGCATAGTATTCTCCAAAGTTTCAAAGTAGAAATAACCTAAATGTCAGTCGGCAGGGAATTATTTAAGGTTGTGGAGAGTCAGGCAAAGGAATAATACACAGCAAGGAAAGTGAAACAGAGGCAGCAGCATGGATGAGTTAGAAATAAACAATTGAGCAGGAAAAGCTGGATACAATAGGATATATACAACATGATTCTATTTCTATAGGTTTGAAAAGAAGGCAAAATGAATTTATGATTTTAAATGTCAAGATAGCCTTTACCTTTTGGAAAGTGCTCCCTAGTGAGTAGCATGGGTACCAGAGATACTGTGGCATGCTACAAAGCTATATTTTTAAATTTTGGAGTTGTTACAGAGTGTGTTCAACTTGCTAGAACTCAACTAGCTATACAGTTGTGCTTAGTGTATCAGAGGTTATTATTTTCTAGTTATATCGACACCTTAGCATAAGAAGGAATGGTAACAATGTGACATTTTTTTTTTTTTTTTTTTTTTTGAGACAGAGCCTCAAGCTGTCCCCCTGGGTAGAGTGCCGTGGCATTACAGCTCACAGCAACCTCCAACTCCTGGGCTCAAGCGAGTCTCCTGCCTCCGCCTCCCAAGTAGCTGGGACCACAGGCGCCCGCCACAACGCCCGGCTATTTTTTGGTTGCAGCCGTCATTGTTGTTTGGCGGGTCCGGGCTGGGGATTCGAACCCGCCACCTTAGGTGTACGTGGCTGGCGCCTTAGCCAGTTGAGCTATAGGCGCCGAGCCACAACGTGACATTTTTAAATAAATTACTGACCTCTTAGATTGTGCAATTTTCTGATTAGTTTTATTGCAAAGAAACATTTTCCATTCTAAAATTATTAAGAATGACTTCTTGTCTAGCTTTCACAGTGAACTTATTATAGTCACAGAGTATACTTTATTGTGTACAAAAGAGGAAAGAATTGACGTGCTTACACTGCCAAACTGCAGACACCAATAATTGATAATTGCTCAAAACATTAGAAGAATCAGACAAATAAATTAGAGAGAGTCTATGTATACTTATATCTTAACCCGCTCCCAACCCCAGAAGAAAAAAATACCTCTATTTTTAAAAGAAGTTTTGAGCGTGGTGAACTGTAGACTGCTGGAAGAAATGTAAGGTAGTGTTGTAATGGAGGGTGTGCATTAGTTTGCTTGAGGCTGCCATAACAAAATACAAAAGTGGGTTACTTAAACAAAAGAATCGTATTTTCCTACACTTTTAGAGGCTGGACGTCCGTCCAAGGCCAACGTTTCAGCAGGTTTGGTTTCTCCTGAGGCCCCTCTCCCTGGCTCATGGATGGACTCCTCTCCCTGTGTTCTCACGTGGCTTTTGTACTGTGCTGCCATGCCCCTAGTGTCTCTTTCTCTTCCTATAAGAATAGCAGACCCTCCCCTACCAGCCTCACTTCTCTGTAACTGAATCACCTCTTAAAAAATTTATCTCGGCTCGGCACCTGTGGCTCAAACAGCTAAGGCACCAGCCACATACGCCTGAGCTGGCGGGTTCAAATCCAGTCTGGGCCCACCAAAACAACAATGATGGCTGCAACCAAAAAAAAAAAAAAAAAAAAAAGGCATTGTGTCGGGCGCCTATAGTCCCAGTTACTTGGGAGGCGGAGGCAGGAAAATCACTTGAGCCCAGGAGTTGGAGGTTGCTGTGAGCTGTGATGCCACGGTACTCTATCCAGGGTGACAGCTTGATGTTCTGTCTGAAAAAAAAAAAAATTATCTCCACATACAGTTATAGTCTGAGGTACTAGGGGTTGGTACTTCCACATAGGAATTTTGGAAGGTTATAATTCAGGCCAAAATAGGTTTTTGTCATTTTTTATATAATACAGTGATTTTGCCTTGAAAACAAACACAGTGTAGCATAGAATCACTCTTCCCTCCTCATGCAGAACTTGGAGAAGGTCCTTCCTACAAGAATTGTATGCAATTCAGACAATGAACAGAAATAACCATAGGTTTAGTTCTAAAGTGAATACTTAATATTCTCCAAAAAATAACTGAAGTGTTAAAAAAAGACACAGCTAAAATGGTTATATATTAAATTTTTTACATTGCTAAAGAAAAACATTCTAGTAGAAGATATCTTTGTGAAAGTTGATGTATCTTGTTAGGTGGTAATTACGATTATAAAATGATGTGGTTTTATAAGTATTGCTAAAAATTTCTATTTTTTTTATGTTTTTTACCTCCACCTGCAGTGTTTTATCCCTTCCCCCTTTCTTTTGCCCATTTTACATAAAACTTCAGCTCTCTCAGAGAAGAATATACTGGCCCTTTTCCCAGTATATAGTTGTTTCCCCCATTATGCTCATAGAGGTTTTCTTTATCTTCAATGTACTTATCATAATTAAGATCATCTTATTTCTAATTATCTGATTACTATTGGCCCCACCCACTAAACTTTAAGCTTCGTGGTGGACAGCAGCTATGCCTGTCATGTTCACCCTGTTGATCTTTATTACCTAGCTCCAAGTAAGCATTGAACAAATATTTATCGAATAATTGAACCGACAGAATGTATCAGACTACAACTAAATATTTTATTTGGTTATAATTTTATGTCTGGGAAACTGGGCTAACTTCTGTTTGTATTTCTTTCTAGAATGTAGCAGATCAGATTGCATTTCAAACTGCTGGTGGATTAACAGCCCTCGAACACATCCTTCAAGCAGTAGTTCCAGCCACAAATGTGAACGCAGTTGCACGAATTCCTCCTAAGTAAGTATAATTTCTTAATCTGTCTTTTATGTTTCATTTGTGGGCCATTTCTGCCCTATGGTTTCCATATGGGGGACTGCAAGAAAATTGTGTGTTCAGGGTTGACTAGCAAAAGCTTACACTTGCCATTAGAGAGAAAAACAGAGGCGCTCAACTTCACTTAGAAAACTCAATTGAGCCTAAAAAGCCTTATAAAGGAAATCTCTTTGGTCTATCACCTGCTCTAATTCTAAATCAAGAAGAATTGATGAACTTCTGGGCAGTTCTAACTGTTTTCAAAGGTTGAACAGAAGTAAATTGTAGTAACAGAGAGCCAGCTTTTTGTGGTGCATGTAAACAAAGGTAAGTAAGTATTAACACATTAACAAAAGCCTGAGCTGTGAAATTTGAAGACGTTTCTAACATATAGGAAGCACAGTCAGAGGCCAAGACTGCCATAGTCTAGAGTCCAAGCCAAATTGCTGGGAACTAAATTGCACTTTGGTCTCGAGCTGAAGATTACTCTTTGTCATAAGGGTCCTGTGTAGCATTAGACCTAATATCTGCTTCCGTCGTCTCTTAATTCACCCTTTAGCCCTGGCCCTAGGCCATGGTAGCAGACAGTTTGACTTCTGGAGTATTGTGTTCCTGGGTTGGAACATGCACAATTTCTGGATGTTTTGTGGAGACTCTTTCTTATATAGCTGTATGAGTTCAAATAAGACATTTTAATAAAAGTTAATTCATTCCACTAAGAAAACTTATTATAGTATTGAGCATAGTAAAAGTGAACGTTTCATTTGTCCATTGGATACAACAGGACATGAGTATGCTATCTTTTTTCCTAAGAGACATTTTTGTAAAACAGAAATGGCATTGAATTTGGAGTCCAACAAACCTGGGTTCCAGTTTTACTTCTGTCAGTTATTGGCTGGGAGAACTTGGGCAAATGCCTTAATCTCAATGCATCCCTTTGCTCATTTGGAAAAGTAAAGATAATCTGCTTTACCTCACAGTGCTACTGTGGGGATTAGTTGAAATAATGTATGTGAGAGCTCTTTGTAAATTGTAGAGTTTTATAAATGTTTAAGTGGGAGCTTTTAAGATAGTAGTCTTGCCTGGTTTAAGACAGTGTTGTATACTTGACGTGAGATGTTTTTAAGTACAAAGTTTTTGACACTGAAGTTAATTTGTGTTCCTTTGCTCTACTCACAAAGTAGTGATTCATGAAGGAAGGCACAGGTTATTCTTTACATCATAGTTATTCTATAAAGTAGGAAGCTCCACATTGGGCTAAGCACAGTGGCTCATGTCTGTAATCCTAGCACTCCGGGAGGCTGAGGCAGGATGACAGAACCTATCCAGGTCAGGAGTTTGAGACCAGCCTGAGCTAGACTGAGA
The DNA here is from genome assembly GCF_000181295.1 of Otolemur garnettii. Taxonomy (NCBI): domain Eukaryota; kingdom Metazoa; phylum Chordata; class Mammalia; order Primates; family Galagidae; genus Otolemur; species Otolemur garnettii. Next base: position 28,954,033 of record NW_003852406.1, read on the forward strand.
CCCCGCCTCTACAAAAAATTGGGAAAAATAGCTGGACTTGGGAGGCTGAGGCAGGACAATCACTTGAGCCCAGGAGTTTGTGGTTGTAGTGAACTATGATAATGCCACTGCACTCAGGTGACAGAGTTGAGACACTGTCTCAAAAAAAGAAAAGAAAAAGAAAGCTCTATATTAGGCAGTTACAGTGAGGATAGAGGTTTTTCTAGCCCAGAATGGACTTCATTTTCAGGGTGTTGCTGGGTCTGTTGTTTTATTGATTGTATTTTAACTGGCAGGGAGGGAGAAAGGAATAATAACTATTTTAGGTAAGAAAGGAAGTTGTATTTGTTTCTTTAGGACAGTTCTTTGATAACTTTTAATAATTCATGCCATTTATCCTAAATACACCTAGAGTTTTTATTTTGTTTCTTCTTTTCTTTCTGGTAGGCTTCAGTATGCATGACACGAGTGCTCTGGCTCCTAGCCTGAATTAAATGTGTGTTTTCTAAAAGCATCTTTGTCATTGTGCAAAGAGAAATTTGTTCTGGTACTTATCTGTGCCTCATCTTTAGGAAGATGTTTCCACAGTTCCTAAAAAGTAGTATGCAAGAATTAGCACTCTCTCTTTGGGAAGGAGCCTTGGAATCCTGAGGGTCCAGACCAGTGCCCCTCATCTGGTCAGCACCAGCAGACCACAGGTTGGGATTGAGAGTGTGTTCCTTGATCTCACCTTAGACTGATATATATTCCTTCCTCAAAGAGGCCAGCACCCAGGGATGTGGGTATCTGGCATTGACTCTGGGATTCCCCTTTTTTGAGCATAGCCTCCACACCATCACTCTCCTTTCTAAACCAGCCTCACTTCTCATCACTAAAGGATTAAAGTGGTGAGACTGTTACACTGTTTACTCAGATGGGCAAAAGAAACTTCATAACTATAATATTTCAGATTCAGATGTAGAATCAGAGTGTATTGTCACTGTTGGGCACAAATTAGTGGCTTAATTCAAAAAATACTCTGTCTCAGTTTCCTTCCAACTGCCCTCCTACCCAAATTCCCGTCTTGGCCTTGGGCTTTCCACAGTCCCAGGGTATTCCTTTTGCTCTCAACCTGTCCAGATTCTTCCTTTGCATCCTAATGAGTTCCCATCCCTCAACTCCATGAACCTTCTGCCACCTTACCTCGTGCTATTTCCTGCCTCCTGTGGCATTTTATGGCTCTTACCTAGAAAGACTGGTTAGAATATCCTATTTAATTTTTCTGGGTGATAAACAGCAAAGGATATGAGACATTTAAGCCACTCTCTAATAAGGGTTACGGTGTTAGGGCCTGAAATCCTGTGATGTGTCCCCATCTCTGCAGCCCTGAGCTCTGTGTGAGTGTGTAAGCCAGCTCTCTGCTCCCCTCACCTTCCTGCCCTTGTCACATCTCACTGCATTTAGTACCTTAGTGGTTGTGTGTCTTCATCCTATACTTACTGCCGCATGACTTCCTTGAATGAGGATTTGCTTCTAACAGCTTTTTTTACATATGAAATTGAGAATTGTATCTGCTTTTAGAAATAACTTTGTGAAACCTTTGCAAATCTTCAATGAGTTGTTTTGCTTTTGTTAGACCAGGGAAAGCCCATAAAACTGCTTTAATCATTTTCAAGTTATCATTGAGAACGCTTAGTCAGGATGTAGAGTTTCAAAATCATCTTATAAGTGAGTTCCAATAAAATTGTTTTTGGTGCCAAGAAAGATCACCCTGAAACAAGACAACTGGCATTTTATGTTGTGTGTACTTACAGCAAGACTCATTGTTATTCTGCCTCCAAATGTTTAATTGCAGAAAACAAGTACAAAAGAATGAATGACATATTTCTAGCCTTTTTAAAATTTAGAGTAACAATATTATTCTGTCATAGCTTTCAATACTTGAAAATAAATGGTGCCTTTTAATTTTCTTTGGACATAAGGAATATGCTGTGAAATATGATGGGTCTGCTTGGACTAGAAGCTGTGACTAAAGCTTTGTGTGATACTTTTATAGTGTGTTTACATAATAGCAACAGCAAAAGTGAGAGGTGGTACTCACTGGCACTCTGAATCTCTAAGCCTGTCCCGGCAGCAGCAGACGTTCATCATTCACAAGGGACCCAGCAAATCTCGCAAGCCACAAAAAAGTGTCTCTGGGCTGGAGTCTCCCCCGGGTTGCCTTTTACTTATTTGGCATTCCTAACTCCTGGCAGATACTCAAAGACAATATGGGGCTGAATAGTGAACTCCCTAAGCTCCTTCAGGTGGTTCTTTGGTAAGGTGACCAGATTTTAACATTGGTAAAGCAGGACACCATGGAGGGTGGGGCCTGACAACAATGCAAACTTTGATAAGCTGTTCTCGATAGTCAGTTCTCAACAATTATTTGTTATTATTAAAGTTTAACATTGTAAAATTAACAAAAATAATATAAAATGCATATCCTGGCAGAATAGCCACATGGCAACCAAAAACCGTATATTCCCTTCCTGTTCTCTCATGTTCACTAGCTTGTCGTGCATTCTTTCCAAAAATCGGGGCTTTTTAAAAATGCCTCAGGACACAGGACAAATTGTTAAAAATTGGGACTGCCCCACCAAAAGCTGGATTTCTGGTCACCTTAGTCTGGGGGGG
>NW_003852406.1:28956785-29007647 GCF_000181295.1 Otolemur garnettii
AGTTACATTAACCTCTTCATTCCCAAATGGAGTTACATTAACCTCTTCATTCCCAAATGGAGTTACATTAACCTCTTCATTCCCAAATGGAGTTATATTAACCTTTTCAGCAGCCAGACGTATATTGCCTTCCCATTCTCCCGCTATTCCCTAGCTTGTCATGCATTCTTTCCAAAAATTCAGACTTTTTAAAAACTCCATGGGATGCGGGACTAATTGTTAAAAATCGGGACTGTTCCACCACAAGCAGGACGTCTGGTCACCTTATTCTTTGGGAAACTAACTAGGTACTGGTTTCTTCTCTGTCAGCCTTGCTTATTTCTTAATTGCCCCTCTGGACACAATTTTTTTATAGAAGTAGATTCATTTGCATGAAACAAAGCAGACAGCCTGGTATAATGGAAAATACAGAGGCTCTAGAGTCAGGTCCAGTCTTAAATCTGTGCTTTGCACTTATTAGCTATGGAACCTTATACCAAATCATTTGTTAAATGGTAAGACTGATATGTGTGCCTACCTTTCAGAACTGTTAGGGGGATCTAAAGTGCATGTGTGTAAGTCCCTGCATGAAGAAAGCACTTATTACCAGTGGGTTTTTTGTGGTTATTGTGAGCTTTAAATCCCTAAATCTTTGTTACTTTGGCTTCTAAGAGCTGTAATCCATTAATTTTACATGGCTATTTGATTTTTCACCCTAAATTCAGAGTTCATCCTGGTAAATTTTAGCCCAGTCTGTCAAGATCCTTTTTGGATCCTGATTTGACCTCCAGTTTAGTTTCATTTTCCTCAACTGAGCTTTATCCCTAAAGTTGATGTGTAGGACATATATATATATGTGTGTGTGTGTGTGTGTGTGTGTTTTAATCATTAAAAATATCAAATTTGTTGTACTGTCATCTTTGCAACGAGTCTGTAATTTCTCGAGATCAGAAACATAGTAAACATATTATTTGTAAATCATAAGACATCTTAGTCATATTGTTTGAATACATGAATGAATTATTTCTCCCAAGAATTAAAGTAAATCAGTGAAGGAACACACGTGGCAAACACTGGATGCTGTGGACTTACAGTATGGTTACATCTTAGCCAGATATGGCCGCCTGATTCTGACCACTCTGCTAGATGGATGTATCTGTGACTATTGCCTGCTCAAAGGCCAAAGAAAATGCTAGAAATATATTCTCTTTTTGTGTGTCTCTATGGTATTTTAATTTTTAAATAAATTTTTATTTTTAATTAAGACATATTTGTAGGAAACATGTAATGTTTTGGTACAAGTATACGGTATATAATGGCCAAATTAGAGTAATTGGGGTTATCCACAACCCCAAGCATTTATTATTTCTTTGTGTTAGGAACGTGCCAATTCGCTCTTTTATTTATTTTAAAAATACATATCATCAATAAATGGTTCTTGACAATAGTCACCCCATTGTGCTGCCAACTGCACTGTATTTTTGTACCTTTAGCTGTCTCCTCTTCATCCCCGTCTCCCCACACTATCCTTCTCAGCCTTTGGTAAGCAACATTCTCTTCTCTGTCTCCACAAGTTCAATTTTTTGTTGTTAGCTCCTACACAAAACATGCAATATTTGTCTTTCCATGCCTGGCTTATTTCACTTAGCATAATGTTCTCCAGTTCCATTCATGTTGCTGCAGGTGACAGAATTTCATTCTTTTTGTGGCTGAATAATATTATGTATATAGGCCATATTTCCTCTGTCTATTCATCTATCGATAGACACTTCAGGGGATTCCGTATCTCAGCTAGTATGAGTAGTGCTGCAGTCCATATGGGAGAACAATATCCCTTTCATATACTGGTTCTTACGCATATGTATCAAGCAGTGGGATTGCTAGATCATATGGCAGTTCTATTTTTAGTTTTTTGAGGAACCTCCATGCTGATCTCTACAAAATCATACTGTACTTATTTACATTCCCATCAACAATGTACTGTGGTTCTCCTTTCTCCACATCCTTACCAGCTTTCATTATTGCCTACCTTTTGGTTGAAAGTCGACTGGGGTAAGATGATTGAGCTTCTTCTAGTTCTAGTTAGCTCCTTCTATATTCTAGTTATTGATCTATTATCAAATGTTTAGTTGGGAAATATTTTATTAGGGTTATCTTTTCACTTTGTTGATTGTTTCCTTTGCTATGCAGAAGCTTTTTAGCTTGGCATGATCCCATTTGTCCATTTTTGCTTTAATGGTCTGTGCTTTTGAGGTCTTATTCAAGAAATCTTTGCCCAGGCCAATATCCTAGAGTATTTCCCCAGTGTTTTCTTCTAGTATTTTATAGTTTCAAGTCTTAGACTTAAGTTTTTAATCCATTTGTGACAAAAGGTATAGTTTCGTTCTTCTGCAGTTTCCCAGCACCATATGTTAAAGAGAATGTTCTTCCCCATTGTATGTTCTTCTTGGCACCTTTGTCAAAAATGGATTGACTGTGAACATGTGGGTTTATTTCTGGTTCTCCATTCTGTTCCATTGGTCTGTGTCTGGTTTTTCACTGCTGTGGATATTGTAGCTTCAAAGTGTGATCTGAAATAAATAATTTCAGAATGTGAAATCAAATGTGATTCTTCCATCTTTGTTCTTTTTGCTCAAGATCCCTTTGGCTATTCTGGGTCTTTTGTGGTTTCCATGTTATTTGGGGGATTATTTTTTCTGTTTCTCAGAAAAATGTCATTGGTATTTTGTTAGGGATTGCATTGAATCTATAGTTTGCTTTGGTAGTAGCAAATTTTTGGACATTTTAACAATATTGATTCTGAATCTAATCTATGAACATGAAATATCTTTTCCTTTTTTATGTCCTCTTCAGTTTCTTTCATCAATACTTTATAGTTTTCATTGTAGAGATTTTTCACTTCCTTGCTTAAGTTTATTCCTAGATATTTTATTTTATTTGCAGCAATTTTGAATGAGATTACTTTCTTGGTTTCTTTTTTAGATTGTTTGCTGTTGGCATATAGAAAGCTACTGATTTTTGTATGCTTATTTTGTATCCTGCAACTTTATTAAATTTGTTTATCTATTCTAATATTTTTGTGGAATCTTTAGGTTTTTTTAAATACAAGATCATGCTATCTGCAAATAAGGATAATTTGCCTTTTTTCTTTTCAGTTTTGATGACCGTTATTTCTTTCTCTTGTCTAATTGCTCTAGCTAGGATTTCTAGTACTGTGTTGAATGAATAAAGGTGGTGAAAGTGGTCATCCTTATCTTGTTCCAGACCTTACAGGTATGGCTTTCAGCCCATTCCATGTGATTTGTCATAGATGGATTTTATTGTTTATGATATGTTCCTTCTATATTCAGTTTTTTGGGTGTTTTTATCATGAAGGGATACTGAATTTTATAAAATGCTTTTTTGGCATCTATTGAAATCTTGCAGTTTTTGTCCTTCATTCTGTTGATATGATGTATCACATTTATTGATGTATGTATCGGCCATCCTTGCATCCCAGGATGAACTTCACTTAATCATGAGGAATGAGCTTTTTAATGTGTTGTTGAATTTCTGTTGCATTTTGTTGAGGATTTTTGTGTCCGTGTTCATCAGAAATACTGGCCTGTGCTTTCCTTTTTTTGTTTTGTCTTTGATTTTGGTATTAGGATAATTCTGGCCTCAGAGAATGAATTTGGAAGTACTCCCTCTTCCTCTATTCTTTGAAATAGTTTAAGTAAGGTTGGTTTAAGTTCTTTTTTAATGTTTGGTTTTAATTCAGCAGTGAATCCATCAGGTCCTGGGCTTTTCTTTGATGGGAGACTTTACTGATGTTTCTTTCTCACTGCTTGTTAGTGGACTATTCAGGTTTTAGGTATCTTCATGGTTCAATCTTATCAAGCTATATTTAATCTAAGAATTTATCCATTTCTTCTAGGTTTTTCCATTTATTGGGGTATAGTTGCTCATAATAGTCTTTAATGATATTTGACTTTCCATGGTATCAATTGTAATCTCCTCTTTTTCTTATTTATTTATTTATTTTTTCTTTTGCAGTTTTTTGGCCGGAGCCAGGTTTGAACTCACCACCTCTGGTATATGGGGCTGGCGCCCTACTCCTTGAGCCACAGGCACTGCCCTGGTTTTATTTTTTTGATTCTTTGTTCTTCTTTTCTTGGTCTGGTAAAAGTTTGTTGATTTTATTTTTTTTAAAGAAACGCTTATTTCTTTTGTGGTGTCTTTTTTTAGTCTCAATTTGATTTATTTCTTTTCTGGCCTTTATTATTTATTTTTTTGTACTAATTTTGGGTTGGATTTGCTCTTGCTTTTCTGGTTCTTTAAGATGCATTGTTCGGTTGTTTATTTGAAGTTCTTTTACTTTTTTTTTTTTTTGAGACAAAGTCTCACTTGTCAGAGTGCTGTGGCGTCACAGCTCACAGCAACCTCAAACTCCTGGTCTTAAGCAGTTCTCTTGCCTTAGCCTCCCAAGCACCTGTGACCACAGGCACCCACCGTAACGCCTGGCTATTTTTTTTTGGTTGCAGTTGTCATTGTTGTCTAGCATGCCTGGGCGCAGCTCGAACCCTCCAGCTTCAGTATATGTGGCCGGCACCCTACCTACTGGTGCTGAGCCTCTTTTACTTTTTTGTTGCAGGTGTTTGTTGCTATAAAATTCCTTCTTAGTATTGCTTTTGTAGTATCCCATAGGTTTTTGTATGTTGTATTTCCATTTATTCAAGAAATTTTTTTATTTCCTTCTTAATTTCTTCATTGACCAGTAGCATTCAGGAGCATATTGTTTAATTTCCGTATGTTTGTATATTTTCTAAAACTCCTCTTATTGATTTCTAGTTTTATTCAATGTACTCAGATGAGATACTCAGTAAGATTTCAATTTTTTGAACTTGTTAAGACTTGCTTCACGACCTAACTAATGGACCCTAACAAGGTCCATTCTTGGTGTTGTCCTTATCACAGTTTTGGGATTAGAGTTCACTGGTAGGAATAAGATTGCCCTTATTTCAATCTATGAGAAAAAATAGGACTGCTTGTTTTTCTGTAGCTTTAATAAAGTATACTTATTTATTCATATCAAACAAATTAGTAAAGTTTTTTATAATTTGTATAGAATATGCATTTATCTGCCTATGGTAAATCAGTCCTATTCATATAAAGCAGTAGTCACTGAATATAATTAACAAATTTAGAATGATGTGAAGTGAAGGTTTGCTCACTAGGAATATCATTTACAATAAGATATCACAAATATGCTCTCCAAAATAAAATAAAACTTGTGACTTTATGTAGTTTAGTCACTTGGTAATATTGATCCTTTGGGTTGATAGGGAGGCAGAAACTAATACTGTCCTCAGTGCCAAGCACTGTGCTAGCAGCTCTGCACATTATTGCCTTGTTCATTCCTCACACTCACCAGCAACCAAGTGTGTGGCCTACTGGATGATGAGGCCTGAGAGCAGTCACATTTGGGGTATGACTACACCTGAGAGAGCCGTGCTATCCCTTTTGAAAGAGCGAATGTTCAGAATCACTCTCCTGTGACTGTTGATGTTTTGTCCCCAAGCCTTCTATTTCCTTCTCTTGATCTTGTGCACAGGCTGAGGTAGTTCATTTTATAGTAGAAAAGAGATATCCAATTTTGTTCCAGAAACAAGTAAGTAACCTAGCACTTCCAGTCCTGATCCCTAGGGAAATTATTTTCTAGCAGTTCCCTAACTGGAGTCAGCTGTGGGTATGGGAATGGCCTTACCTAGAAGCCACTTGAAATAGATCAAAGAAATTTAAAGTAACAGAGAATGAGATGTATTAAATTATAAATATTAGTAGTAGTAGCCTACTGGGTTACCTTAGTGCTGTAGCCACCATGGTAGTATACATAAGACTCTTCATAAAAAGAAATGTTTTGTTACATATTGAATGTCTATAAACTTAGTTTCCTTAGAGGCCTAGCCTCATGTGCTTGTGTCTTAATCTCATAACTCACTTGTAAGCCTTTGCCTTTATCTTCAACTTGCAATACGATCCCAGCTTTCAGAGTATTCTGTATGATCTTCCTTCCCTGTTATCTTTTCTTCTCTTCTTGACTTGCTATAGTCAGCTCACTTCCTATTTCTTATGTCCTTTTTTTAGGATATTATAAATATTCCTCATTCTAAGTATTGCACCCATGCCTAATCACTTATATTTTAAGCCAGGTAATGCTACCTTCAATGGCCATAGCTGATTAAACTCTAAAGGGAGGATATTTGACTCAAGAGCAATCAATCTCTAAAACAGCCAGCAATGTAGGATTTATAATCTAGTAGAAAAAGTTAAACGGGGCCAATCAAGTTTCTCTCTCAAGAATTTACAGTTGGGAAATTGTTAACACTTCAAGTCATTTTTTCTTGGATGTTTGCATTTGAAAAATCATGCAGAGTCACTTCTGGGATGGCCATTACAGGACTCTGTGCACTCCAAGGTTAGCAGGACTAAGGAAGGCTGTTTGGGGAAAAAAAGAGGAGACCAGAACTGCTTCGTGGGAGAGAAGGGAGCTGGAAATGAAGGCAAGTCTAGTCCACAGAGCTGGCATTGTTCCTACCCCGTGAGGTATGGTTATTCATTTTCTTCTAGTTTCATGTGAAAGTTCCCAATTGCCTTATAATAAATGAGTCTTTTTTACTTGAAATATTTTGAGTGAATTTCCCTTCTTTCGAACCAAATGAGCCTGACACTTTTAAATACATACAATATTCTTTTAACATAGATTGTGTTGACAATATTTGACTGTGCTATATAGCGCCTTCCTTCTGACCTCATACTTTTTTCAGAATTCATTATGTTGAGAAAGAATGAATGAATGTCCACTAGTTAAAGTAGGAGTGAAGAAAGGAAGTATGCTGTACCAGTTCTCTAGGGTGTAGTACTTTATAAATATTAAATGCTTGTTCCTACAAGCTGGGACTGGTTGAATTTTTTTTCTACTAACCTCAGTTTGGAGAATCTGTACTGAAATGAAGTACATTAAACTTGCTTTCCCTAGATACTAAGGTAAACATTCCTAAGAATAACATTTCTAGAGTGAAGAACTTAACCTTAGAATCAAATATAAGAAAATATATTATGTATAGTTCTTGAAGAACAATATATAAGTTCTAAAAGAACAAATAATACACTACACATATTCTTTGTAGCTCTCAAGTATTACTTTCTTCGGGGTCCGTGGGTCTTGGATTCATTACCATCATTAACTTTATATGTAGGAGTTTGAATGATCAGGAGCATTGTCTTATATTCACAGCCAACTGAAACACATCCTGCTCTCTCAGACTTGACCATAATGGGCAACTTAATAAAAAGTTTTTTCATGAGGGACTTAATCATTTCTCTAGTAATTTTTCTGAAATTAGAAGCCAATCCCTATTTTGAAGGTGAGGTTAAGATGTTTGGAAGGTGAGATTTTAAGAGCAGGATGAACATAGGCCTCTCTGTCTCTCTCCCTCTCTCCTCTTTACCCCTCTCTCTTTCCCTCCCTCCCACCCTCCCTCCCTCCCTTCCTTCTTTTCTTCCTTCCTTCCTCTTTCTCTCTAACCTTTGGCTATATGATATAACTCATACCTTTAAACCTACAGCTATAAGGTAAAGCTTTCTCCTACTAAAGCATTATATAAGGTATCTACATAATAAAAACATTTGCACCCCCTTAATATTTTAAGATAAAAAATTAATAGAAATTTTCAAAATTTAAAAGGATAAAGCTCTATTATGTTGTTATATTATACCTTTATCATTAGATTAAATGGTGCAGTTAAACTGTGGGAAGAAAAAGATAAAGCATTTGTAAAATTCAAATGACCCATTATTGGTGAAGTCTTTTTGTAGTGCTTAAAAGAATGAAGAAAGTTATTGGTTTATGTCATTTCCAGGCAGGCTTTTTTGGGAATCGCAGTATTGTTCCCTTCAGGGAAACCATGAAGTATGTCCATACTATCTGTCTATGACTTACTTGCATTGTATGGTCTCTTATTCCTCTCTTCTCACTGGTAAGAAATTCAAAACTTAATTCCAGATCAAGATGTTTTACCTGGGGTGTCAATACATCTACTATAGAGTGAACTTATACTTGTTAAGGAAAAATTGCACTGATGGGTATTTTCTGATAAAAGCAGCAGTGTCAAGACTATTTTAATGTAACCCATTTTACATTAAGGCATTTGATTTCATGTAGAGCTATAAGTGTATTTATTTAACAATCATAGTCTTTGCATTTTTCACATTCATATAAGTGAAGAATCTAAGACATAAAGAAACTAAATGACCTACCGTCGTCGTCATTTTATCTGAGCTAGGAATGAGCATCCTATTCTGGTGTTCTTCCTTTTGTCCCCTATTTCCCACATGGTATCATCAAAGAAAGAGGTTATCACTCTGTAAGTATTTGTTGAATTTATTCTGCACAGACATACAAGGTCTAACAATTAAGTTGGCTAACCTGCCACCGTGCACTTATGTTGGCAGCACCATACAAATAACTCAGTAAGGTTTCATAGTCTTGGTATAACAGGGTCTCACAGTTGTGCTTATGTTGACATGTGGGGGTGTCTTGCTAAGTGGCGTTCATTATAGTTGTTGTGTGTTTATGTGTGCTATTGCAAAAACATTGGAGCTTGAATTAGAACAATGAACAAACATTAAATTTCTTGTTAAACTTGACAAGAGCAAGAGTGAAATTAGGGGCATGTTAGTTCAAATTATGGGAATAATGCCATGAAGAAAACAACAGTGTACAAATGGACTAAACATTTCTCTGAAGAGAGAGAAACCATCACTGATGAAGAGAGTCAGGGCAGCCAGTAATGAGTAGAACTGATGAAACATTACAGAAATTCATCAAACTGTGTGCCAAAAACATTGGCTGACTATGAGAAGCTTAGCAGACCAAGTAAACATCGATAGAGAAACAGGAAAATCTTAAATGAAAATCTTGGCATGCAAAAGGTGTGTGCAAAAATGGTCCTGAAGGAGCTCACTAGTGAACAAAAGCAAAGGGGAATTGAAGTTTGCCAAGACCTTTTGGAGAGGCAAGATGCTATTTTGGGCCTTGTCGTCACTGGTAATGAAATGTGTGTACCAATACAACCTGAAACAAAGCATCAAAGTACACAATGGAATCCTACATGATGACAAAATTACTATCCAAATCAGGAGGCAAAACGATGTTACTCACCTTTTTTGATATCAGAGGAATTTTTCATTATGAATTTGTACCAACAGGATGAACAATTGACCAAGTTTACTATTTGAAAGTGTTGAAATGGTTATGTGAAAAAGTGAAAGGAAAACAACATGAACTTTCATGAACAACTCATGACTCTGGCATCACAACAGTGCACCAGCTCACACAGCACTGTCTGTGGAGGAGTCTTCAGCCACCAAACAAAGAACTGTATTGGAACACTCTCCCTGCTCACTTGATCTGGCCCTCAATGACTTTTTTCTTTACCCAAAGATAAAGGAAATACTGAAAGGAAGACACTGTCATGATATTCAGGACATCAAGGGTAATGCAATGACAGCTTTGATGGCCATTCCAGAAAGAGTTCCAAAGTTGCTTTGAAGGATGGACTAGGTGTTGGCATTAGCACATAGCTTCCCAAGGGGAATACTTCAAAGATGACTGTAGTGATACTCAGCAATGAGGTATGTAGCACTTTTTCTAGGATGAGTTTGTGAACATAATTGTCAGACCTTGTATGTATGATTTTTGTCTTCAAAGAGCTTACATCACAGTTGGGAAGATCAATCAGTAAAGTATTCTATGCTACATAACAATACAAAATCAAATTATTTAAGCTATAAGCAGAAAGTACTACTTAATTTCAAAGTTTGAGTCTATGAGGGTCCTTTATTATAGAATTGGTATTCATGGGTGGATGATGGCTATACTTTTGTTTCTGATTTGTGAACATAAAACTTTCACTAATTTAGTAAAAGTAAAATATCATTTCATTGATACAAAAAATACCATCATTCATGTGAATTGCTGGGGGAATTATTGTTTTGTTTATTTGTTTAGTTTTTACTTTTTGGTGAGGAAGGTATTGTTTGGTTGATTGGTTTTGGATTTTTTATTTAGGGTTTTTTGGTACTGGTTTATTGGTGTGAATATAGGAAATGATCTATGTAAACTTAACATAGGATTTACTTCCCATAAGTAACAGATGAAAATGGGAGTTGGAACCCAGGTACCACGTCATGTGTTCACTGTATCATAGGCCCTCAATAAAAACTAATAAAATATTATTTGCCTCTGGGGTGATATTTAGAATACTAATTCATTGTTAATAAATAATTTCTTCTAGTTGGGATTATTTTAATATAATTTTAAATATCTATTTTTAGATCAAGGTTTACTAAAAGTGAGTAACTTTCCCCAGGAGACAATAAAAGTAAAAAATTGTTTTGCAAGCTAATTAACCATAGTGATTGATAAATGCTCTTCTCCATTTGACATATTGAGGCATTTTGTTTATGTCTCAAAAGCTTTACAGAGATCGTTACAGTTGACAGCTGTTGTACCACTAATAAGATTAAAGTAAAGAAATTAGTTGTGTCAACTTTAATCTGCTGTTTAACACTGCGAACCACCTGGGGTCTTCTCCAGAGCCAACATTTTTAATTGTGAATTTAAAATTACATAACCAGATCCTACTCAAGAACATGTCTAAAGACTTGCTAGTCATAACTGTCTTATTATTAATAAATTTGTTAACATTAAAAGTAATACTATAGTACTAGAGTTTAAAATCAATGTACTAACTCAATGCTCACCCTACATTTTTAAATGTATTGTTGTTATCTTTGAAACATAACACTTCCTCAGCGGAAGAGATTCATTTGAGGAAATGCAGAAAGTCTAATTAGGTTGGTGCTTAAAATATATATGGTTTTCCATCTAAAATTAGAATATGTCTCTGTGGAGCAATTAAATTGCCTGTTCTATTTGTACTAAATTCACCGATGAAACAGAAACCCTTGAAATAACACATATGGTTGAAGATTTCTTACTCCATACTTTGAGGCATCACTATGTTAATATAATAGTTTAATTTTAAAAGTAATTTAGGTGTTATTAAGATGATACATTTTATGACACGATATGCAGTATAATAATTATTTGTGATTGTTTTGTTGAGTGTTTTATCCAAACTCAAATGTAGGATACATATAATTAATATTCCCACACTGAAGATTGTTTGGTCGGAAAGCATTATTAGCATCCCTTAAAGACCCTGTGTTAAGCTGATTTGCTATTCCAGTGTGTTGGCTCATCCCACTATCCCTGTCCACACTGCAAGGACAAAGTGGGAGGTGGGGAAAGCAGTGTGGATTTACACCAGTCATCACAGTGCCACAGGGAGAAATTTTTCTCCTTCAGCAACAGCTCACACTCTGATCTAAATTGTATACTGCAAAAACAAACAAATTAAAAAAAAAACCCTTTACCCAAGAAGATATACAGATGGCATGTAAACACATAAAAAGATATTCTTTAGGAAATGCAAGTTAAAACCATAGTGAGATACTTGAACTTACCAATTAGAATTGCTTAAAAAATAAAACCAAGTGATATGAGCAGGTAGAGAATTTGGAGCTCACAAAAATGTCAAAACTGAAAAATTCCTTTAGTTTTAAAGAAACTTTAAATCTTTTCCTAAATATAAAATTTTTCTGCATTATGCATCTGTCTCCTAGTTTCTTGCTAAGAACACTTTTTCTTATTAAACAAGACTTGTTTATCTGAGTATACTAATTTAATATATTTTAATTTTATCAATAAAACAGTAATATTAAAAATATTTCCATGAATGTAAGACTACCTATAGGATTTCTTACAAACATATTTTTTCATGTCAAATACTATCTTTCTCTACTTTGTCTACTACATTTTATTCTTGTCAGTACCATATATTTAAAAGTCATTTGGAATAAGAGACCCAATGAACATTATTAAAATGAGACTCCATTGAAAAATTTTCTCTCTTGTTAAATAAATAACTTTATAAACGTAACCATATAGCACTTTGTTTCTATTAATAGTTTATAAGCACTCTACGTTGTTTTATAATTTGAAGTTCATTGTCTGAATAATATATACAAGAATCATCCTGCATTCTATAGAAGCGAACTAGGAGATAGATCTAATGCTATCATTTATGTTTGTAAGTGAGAGCTGTTTTTGCTTGTTTTAAAATTTTAAAGATCATAAACTTTCTATATATTTTCTAAGCTGAGAAGTATGACTTCTTTATCTCTTTTAGGAAAGGAAAAGAGTATCATATTCATTGATTCTATCAGTCAGGGTGGGTATATTTTTGAGTTCTGTGGAGCAGGATGTGTTTCAGGTACTGTGGACACATCATGGACTAAGACAGTTCATAAATGTGCAAAATATTTGAATAGACATTTTACCAAAGAAGGTACACAGATGGCATGTAAGCACATAAAAAGATATTCAACATCATTAGGAAATGCAAGTTAAAACCACAGTAAAATAATTGAACATACCAATTAGAATTGCTTACAAAATAAAATCAAGTGCTGTGAGTATGTGAAGAATTTAGAGCTCTCTATATACTGTTTCTTATGCACAATGGTACAGTCAGTCACTTTGGACACAGTGTCTAAGTTTCTTGGAAAGTTAAACATATACTTAGTAAATGGATCAGTAATATCGTGACTAGGTGGTTACCTCAAAGAAACATAAAAATGTATGTTTCAACAAAAACCTATAAATGAATATCTATAGAAGCTTTACTCATAATTACCCCCAACTGGAAGCAGCCCAAATATTCTTCAGCTGGTGAATGAATAAACAAGCTGTGGTACACTCATGTAATGAAATAGTACTCAGCAATAAAAAGTAGCAATCATCTGAAAATGAAAAAAGTCAAGTTCCTGACTTCAAAGCATATTACAAGACTACAGAAAACAGTGTGGTACTGGTGTAGAGACAAACATATACACTGAGGGAACAGCATAGAGTTCAGAGGTAAACTCGTGCATATACAGTCAACTGGTCTTTGACAAGATTACCAAGAACATGCATTGGGGAAAGGATGTCTTCAACAAATGGTCAGGGAAAAACTGGATATCCACATGCAAAAGAATGAAATTGGGCCCTTATCTTCATATATACGAATCAGCCTCAAATGGACTAAAAAATTAAACATAGACCTAAAATTCTAAAATTCCTGAAAGAAAACATAAAGGGAGACTATGTTTTAACTATGAAACTATGTTTCATTCTTGGTAATGAATTCATGGATCTAATACCAGAAGCACAGGCACCAAAAGCAAAAACAAGTGAAGCTACATTAAATGAAAAAGCTTCTGCATATCAAAGGAAACAGCCCACAGAGTGAAAAAGTAAGCTACAGAATAGGAAAATATTTACAAACCATATAGTAGATAACAGATTAGTTTCAAAATATTTAAGGAACTTACAACTCAATAGCAAAAAGGTTAATTATCCAGCTAAAAAAATGGGCAAAGGACATTCCTCCAAAGAAGATGTGCAAATGGCCAACAGTTATGTGAAAAGATGCTCAATATTACTAATCATCAGAGAAATGCAAATCAAAACCACGTGAAATATCACCTCACATCTGTTAAGATGGCCATTATAATAAAAACAGCAAATGTTTATAAAGATGTGGAAAATCGGAAGCTTCATACACTGGTTAGAATACAAAATAGTGCAGCCACTATGGAAAATGGTGTGAAGGTTCCTCAAAAAACTAAAAATTGAATTACAGTGTGATCCAGCAATCCCACTTCCATGCATTTATCCAGAAGCACTAACATCTAGATCTCTGAGATATTTATACTCCTATTTTCATTATAGCACTATTCATTGGATCAGAGGGGTGGGCAAATAAAACGTGCTGTGTGCATACGGTGAAACATTAGCCTTTAAACAAGAAGGAGCCCTGCAATATGTGACTAAGTGGATGAACTTTTGAGGACATTATCCTAACTGAAATCAGCCAGTCAGAGGCCAAATACTACAGGATTTTGTTTACATGAAGTATTTAAAATAGTTAAACTCACAGAAGCAAAGATCTGAACCATTGTTGCCAGGAGCAGAGGAAGAGGGAAAACTGGGAGTTGCTAATCATAATGTTCCAAGATGAATAAGTTCTAAAGATTTGCTCTGAACGCTGTGCCTAACCATGTGTTGACAATATTGAACACTTACAAATCTCTTGTAGGTACATCCCATGTTCAGTGTTTTAATCATAATAAAATAAATATAATTTTTTTAAAGGGACAGACCACTGATATTTGCAAAACATAGATGAAGCACAAATGCAGTTGTGCCATGTGAAAGAAGCCAGACTCAAAGACGACGAGTGGCCTGGTTTCAGTACAAAAAGGGCAGAACTATAGAAATAGAAAACAGGGCTTGAGAGAGGGGTTGACAAAAAGGGCACACCCAGGGGAAATTTGGAAGGTGATGGGCTGCTCTATCTTTATTGTGGTGGTGGTTTCACAACTAAATACATTTGTCCAAGCTCAAAAAAAAAATACACTAACAAAAAGGTAAATGTTAACAGTGTATAAATTGTATTTCATCTTTAAAAATTACGTACTAAAAGAGTAAAAAGAGTACATGTTTTATAAGGGAAAGAAAACTAACATCAGATTTTTTGATAGTAATGCTTTATTTCAGATTAAAATGGGGTATCGTTTTTAATACATATTCTAGAAAAGAAGAAATGTGCCAAAGAATTTCCAACAAAACTGTCAAAGGCACAGACACACTTGTATCAGCATAAGACATGCAACAAACTTAGGGAATATTGGGATGAAGAGCCCTTCCTAAGGAATCTACTTAGGAAGAGAATAAGCTTCAGACAAGAAAATGAGTGCAGAAACGTAAGGACTGACAGTGAACATAACATACACAGTTACTTACAGTGCTGAAACTCACGAAGATTAAGAGGGGGAGATTATAGTAAGAAATGACTGTATGTTCTGACAGCATAGTTAGTACAATGATAGTAAATTAGGAGTGGAGAGTATGACACATGCCAAAATATTTTCATTTGTTTTCAGTAATCATAATGGGTGGTGGTATATTAATATTGGGGGGGGGGGTTGTTTGGGGCGGGGGAGGGGGGTTTGCAGCTTTTGGCCAGAGCTGGGTTTGAACCTGTCACCTCCGGCATGTGGGGCTGGCGCCCCACTCCTTTGAGCCACAGGCGCCACCCAATATTGTTATTCTGAAATTCTTGTGTGTTATAATGTAGCATAAAGCAAATGAGTAATTATAGATATTCTAATTCTTTTTTTTTTTAATTGAATGGTAACTATGTACATTAATGCACTTCTGGGGTACAGTGTGGGGTTTTGGCATGATATTCTAATTCTATCATCCTCTGTGCTCTTGAGCACCTGAATTCTCCATGTGAAAGGAGAAAGAGAGCTGTTATATAAATGATATTAATGAAAAAAATCCCTTAGTCCAGACTTTGAATCTGATATATAATTATGAATTCATATTTTGTAGGGGATAGGAGGCTGGGAATGGGGGGAGTTTCCTATAATCTGCTCATGCTAAAGGGTCAGAAACAGTGACCATCCTAGTAGCTTTGAGAATCCTGCAGGCCAGATTATGGATGTGAAGTATTGTTTCCTGTTAAAGTAAGCCAGTATTCCTTGGATTACAAGCTGACTTCAGGTCTGGGGCAGGAAATGAGCCTGAAACCTTTTTTCATTCTACATAGACTAAAGTTCTCAAACATTACAATGCTCCAGCCCAAGAGGCATAGATGGCACAAATTGAGCTTTGCTATGAATAAGAATTGCAATAAATTAAAACCCATCAAATATGTCTAAATTCATGATTTTTTTAATTAACGAATTTCCTTTATTAGAGTAGTTTTAAATATACAGAAAAATTGAGCCAAAAGTACAGAATTTCCACACATCCCTCTTCCCTCCCTGCCTTCCGTTTCTCCTTTTTATGGGTGGGGTGGGGTGGGGAGCATCTTCCAGCACCATTTTTTTTTTTAACCCAACCCTGCCTTTCCCGTGCGGCGGTGGCGGGGGCTCAGCGACTCGGCCAGCGCGCGGGCTGCGGGCTGCGGGCTGCGGCTACGGGCAGGGCTGGCACGCACCGGACCCTCGGCGGCGGCGGCGGCGGTGGCGGTGGCGGGAGGAGGACAAAGGAGGATCCAGGGGAGGAGGCTCGCGGGAGGTGCGGCCAGAGGCGGAGGATCCCCAGCACCATTTTTTGAAAAAAACTATCTTTTCTCTCTTGGATTTCAGTTGACTGTATTTGTGTGGGTCTAATTCTCTTCCCTCAGTTCTGTCCCCCCATTGATCTATTTGTCTAATTTTTCACCGATCACATTCTCTCAACTGCTGTAACTTTATTATAATACTTGAAGTCAGGTAGAGATGATCTTTCAATTTTGTTCTTCAATATTGAGGTGGCTATTCTAGGTCTTTTGCTTTTCCAGACAAACTTTAGAATCAATTTGTCAGTATCCACAGAGTAACTTGCTTGTATTTTGATTTACATTGCATTAAATCTATAGATCAAGTTAGGAAGAACAGACATCTTAACATTGAGTCTTTCTATCCATGAATATACAATTTCTTTCCATTTATTTCAGTCTTTGACTTCTTCCATCAGAATTTTGTAGCTTTCCTCATATAGATCTCATTCATATTTTGCTAGATTTATATCTAAATGTTTCATTTTCAGGTGAGCCTTAATGTAAATAGTATGGTGTTTTTTATTTCAAATTCCAAAAATCAAAATTGTGGTATATGTACACCATGGAATATTATGCAGCCTTAACAAAAGATGGAGACTTTACCTCCTTCATGTTTACCTGGATGGAGCTGGAACATATTCTTCTTAGCAAAGTATCTCAAGAATGGAAGAAAAAGTATACAATGTACTCAGCCCCACTATGAAACTAATTTATAGCTTTCATATGAAAGCTATAACCCAATTATAGCTCAAGAATATGGGTAAAGGGAAGGGAAGGGGACAGGATAGGTGGAGGGAGAGTAATTGGTGGGACCACATCTACGGTGTATCTTACAAGGGTACATGTGAAATTTACTCGGTGGAGAATATAAATGTCTTAACGCAATAACTAAGAAAATTCCGTGAAGGCTATGTTGACCAGTTTGATGAAAGCATTTCAAATTGTATGTAAAACCAGCACATTGTACCCCATGATTGCATTAATGTATACCGCTATGATTTAATTAAAAAATAAATCCACCATGTTAAAAAAAATAAGAAATTATAAAGAAAAAAGAAAGATTAAGGGGAAATCTGCTGCCTAAGACAGACTTATAAAGATGTGTCAAGACTATGTTTTAGAAACATAGTAAAAAGAAGGTACGACTAAGCTATGGATACACTTATAGTGCTAGAATACACACTTAGGTGATAAAACATAATAAGGAAGGAAGTGATCACTATAACTGTGAGAATCCTAGGTACTCTGGAAGGAAGGAGAGTTGGATAAGAAAAACTGTGGGGGTAGGGGGTGGGGAGGGCCTCAGCGCCCATAGCACAGTGGTTATGGCGCCAGCCACATACTCCAAGTCAGGAGGGTTCAAACCTGGCCTAGGCCGGCTAAACAGCAATGACAACTGCAATTAAAAAAAAAAAATAGCTAGGCGTTGTGGCCAGCACCTGTAGTCCCAGCTACTTCGGAGGCTGAGGCAAGAGAATCACTTACACCCAAGAGTTGAGGTTGCTGTGAGCTGTGACGCCACAGCGCTCTACCAAGGGTGACATAGTGAGACTCTCTCAAAAAAAAGAAAAACTATGTGGGCTTCTTGGTAGCAAAATTCTGGATCTAGAGGGTGGTTTTAAGGATGTTTTCCTTAAAATAGTTAACTAAACTATCCATTTGTGTGTTTTCCATATCTCTGTTTTATTTCTTAATAAAGTTTTTTTTTCCTTTTCTTTTTGAGAGAGAGTCTCACTTTGTTGCCCTCAATAGAGGCACACCAACCTCAAACTCTTGGGCTTAAGCAATTCTCTCACCTCAGCCTCCCAAGTAGCTGGGACAGGTGCCCGCCACAATGCCCAGATATTTTTTAGAAACGGGGTCTCACTCTGGCTCAGTCTGGTCACAGATCTGTGAGCTCAGGCAGTCCACCCACCTCGGCCTCTCAAGTGCTGGGATTATAGCATAGTAAAGGTTTTTAACCAAAAAAAGGGTATGCTATATATATCTTGAAGTCAGAACTAGTATCTAATTTTTTTTCATTGTTGCCCATTGCACTTAGCATCGTACCTAGGCAGAAGTGGTACCCAACAAATAGTAGTTGAATGAACAATCATACCATTTTAATTCCCCTTTTCTTACACAGAGTTGGTATATTAAGACATATGTCCTTTCAGAACTGCTTACAGTGAACAGCTTAACATAATAATTTTTATAAGTATCACTCTTGTCTTCAAGCATAATTAACAGGGGCGGCGCCTGTGGCTCAAAGGAGTAGGGCACTAGCCCCATATACTGGAAATGGCGGGTTCAAACCCAGCCCCAGCCAAAAACTGCAAAAAAAAAAAAAAAAGATATTCCACAGTTGTACATTCTTCAGTATTCTGTTTGAAACAAGGAAGATAGTTGACCCTTCATTAGACGTCTCGAATGAACAGTGTGTGCACAGGGTGAGGGCTCCAAAAAGGATGAATCAGATGAGGATCTTGCCTAGAGGTAACTTAGACTAATTAGGTACCAGAATGTAGTTTTCAGTGGTTTGATCAAGTCTCAGTTTTCAGCCTGTAGAATTGGCACATACAGCTTTCTTGAAGGCCATTTCTGCAGGGCCAGGCTTAGATTGCAGATCTCACTCTGCAAATGGGCCACTCACGTGGGGAATTCATTTAAGACAATAAAATTCTAACCAGCTCAGATCTCCCTGGTTTTAGGTAATTCTTTTTAGTAATATGTAAAGTATTTATTTATTTATTTATTTATTTTTTGTAGAGACAGAGTCTCACTTTTTCGCCCTCGGTAGAGTGCAGTGGAGTCGCTCCAGCAACCTCCAACTCCTGGGCTTAGGCGATTCTTCTGCCTCAGCCTCCTAAGTAGCTGGGACTACAGGTGCCCTCCACAACGCCCGGCTATTTTTTGTTGCAGTTTGGCCGGGGCTGGGTTTGAACCCGCCACCCTCGGTATATGGGGCCAGCGCCTTTCTCACTGAGCCACAGGCGCCTCCCAAGTATTTATTTTAGTTCAGAGGTTCATGAAGACAAAGCATCATTTAAGAAAGATTGAATACATATAAACTATATATCATTTATTAAATCCTTAATGCAAGCTGAAGATATTCAGTGAATTATAGTATGCATTGGGGCTCTGGTTTTAACATTCATCCCTTCCCTAAAGAATTGGTGAGACTCCAGATCTGGATCTTATGGTCCAAACTAGATAATCTTCTTTCCTCACACTAATTCTACAGCAGATTCTAATCATCCTCTGTGTTTTATAAGAATCTACCCGTTCACTACATTTATCCATTTCTGGTCCTTCCCTTTCTTACATGAGGGCTAAAACAACAGTTGATAAATATGCCAAGTCTCTCTTTGCAACTGTGTTTATGTGATTTTAGTACTTGTGATTCTAGTACTCAGCAGAATATTGCCATACAAGAAGGCATTCACTCCTCCTGCCCACGTATATTTTGTGAAATTGCACTTGACAGTTGTTTTAAAATGGCTGCTTTCTTGACTCTGGCGTAAGACAATGGATTTTGGTGAACAGTGTTTTCTGATAAGTCTTAACCACTGCAAATTGCTTAAGGATATAATCTATGTGCTTTCATATTATTAAGCTCACCTAGGTGGCAACAACTTGGAGCTTTTCTATTTAACTGTTTCATAATGTCCTAGGTGGGCACTATGCTCATAATTCCATTATTGTCCTTTTCCTATATAAATATGTTCCTATACTTACTGCCAAGAGACCCAGTTTTATGATGTTTTTCTACCTTCTGTTTTTCAGAGGAAACATTCTCGGTGAGAATGTTTAACAGACAGAAAAATTCACTCGTGTAGTCACAGTATTTTGAAGCAGAAAGCCTTTATCTCAAACCCCTCACCCACAGCGAGTGGTTCTGCTTTTGACAGAATGGACAGTGAGATTTTAATATCTTCTTGGGAGATACTTTCAAAATCTGGGGCTTTTCTGTTTGATGTTAAAAAGTGCTTCTAGTCATTTGCGTTTACAATTACAGGCAAAGCAGTTTGGATAGACAGACCACCCAGGCTGGGTTCATACAAGTGAGCTTTCTAAGACAGGTGCTCTTCAAATAAGGTTGTCTTTCAAACACGTTTTACTGAGTGAACAGGTTTTTCCTGACCCTGAGATTTTTGGTCCCCTTGCTTTTTTTCTTCATCAGAAAGTGGTTTCTCTGCAAAAGTTTCTTGGGAGAGTTTTGTGAGCCTAAGATTATATGGATGTACTTTACCAGTAAATGAGGGTTTTTTGTTTTTCTTGATGAAAGGCACAGAGAGCATCAGGACATCATCCCATAGGACATATTATTTGCTTGTTTATGCCTCATAATAGCCCACAAAAGATTTGAAACAAGTAGTAGAAATTCTGTTGAATGAAACAGAAAAATGGAAATTAAAAATCAAAACCATAAAATATACAGATCAAAACCAAAGGGAAAATAGGATATAAGTATAGATTTATAACATTCTATACATTATTCTCAATGTAATCCCCCCATGTGTATTTTTTAAAGCCTTTAGGGATGTATGATTTATATAGTAACTCTACTATAAAGCTACTATATGTAAGACAATGTAACATTGATACAAAGACAGAGTTATTAGACTAGGAAACCTGGAAATATATCCTACATAGACTTATGATAAAGGTGACATTTCAAACCTGTGGGGAAAGAATAGAATATTCGGTAACCTCTTTGTGGAAAAAAATAAATTGAGGCTCTTGTATCATACCACGTACCAAAATAAATTCTAAATGAATTGGCAGTGAATTATATAATCATAAAAGTACTATGCACAGTGATAATTCATAAAAGAATAAATATAAATGGCTAGAAGGTAATACAAATGAATAATTACCTCATCTTGTAATGACAATCAGAAAAAAAACTTTTAAAACATAAGACAGGCAGAAAACAGAAAAACCGTAAATAACTTATCAGGCTACGTGAAATTGGTCAGCCTCAATACATACACAATCCCTTTAAAATAGCATAAGCAAAATAAAAGGCAAATGACAAAAAAATTCATGATTTACATTAACTCTTTGTCATGTTTATAATGAAGGAATCTTTATAAATTATTTTTAAAAGATGAAAATCTCCAATAAAAATTTTAAAATAAAAACAAAATTTTAAACAGTGAACTAGAAAAAAAATTATTTTTCTTTTCTTTTCCTTTAAGATAGAGTCTAACTCTGTCACCCTGCGTTGAGTGTTATGGCATCATTGTAGCTCACAATAACCTCATACTCTTGGCTTGAGCAATCCTCCTGTCACTGCCTCCCAAGTACCTGGGACTACACATACCTGCAACTGTGCCCAGCTGGTTTTTCTATCGAGTGTAGATGGGTTCTTGTTCTTGCTCAGGCTGGTATTGAACTCCTGAGCTCAAGTAATCCACCCACCTCAGCCTCTCAGAGTTCTAGGATTATAGGCATGAGCCAACATGCTCAGCTGTGAACTACAAAAATTAACAAAATATGGGTATAAATAGCAACTTTATTTTGGGGGGGATAAGTAAATTTCTACTTT
This sequence comes from Otolemur garnettii, assembly GCF_000181295.1. Taxonomy (NCBI): domain Eukaryota; kingdom Metazoa; phylum Chordata; class Mammalia; order Primates; family Galagidae; genus Otolemur; species Otolemur garnettii. Next base: position 28,978,563 of record NW_003852406.1, read on the forward strand.
GTACTTTATCACAACATCAATTTTATATTATGGATTTAAGTGCAAAATTTATAAAAGTATCCAAAGTAAATTTAAAATAATAGTTTTATAATCTTGAAGTAGAATGGCCCTTCTAAGTCTAACACAAAACCCAGATGTCCTGAAGAAAAAGTTTGGCAAATTGTATCAAATAAAAATCTAAAAGTTCTTTATGATCAAAAAAACTTGAGAAGTAATTTAGATAGCAACAAACTAGAAATGTTACATGTAAATATGATCAAAGAGTTAACATCTTATCAGTAAAGAAGTTTATAAATCAATAAGAGAAACAAACACTGACAGAAGAGTGAAATAGAAGGTGCACGATGATAATGCAGGAAAGTATAAACAGTCATCGCAAAGAAACTGAAAGAATCCTCCATCATGCTACTAATAAAAGGAATAGGATCTTTAAATACTGGATTTGTTTGTCTGTAAAATTGATAAAAATTTGTCCTACATAGACGGCCTAGTATTGGTACAAGCAGGGAGAAAATTTCTTTTGTTTTTATTTTTTTTTTTTTTAATCATCACTGTGTACATTAATGTAGTCATGGGGTACAATGTGCTGGTTTTATATACAATTTGAAATATTTTCATCAAACTGGTTAACATAGCCTTCATGGCATTTTCTTGGTTATTGTGTTAAAACGTTTATATTCCAAGGGTACAAGTGAATCTTTCTAAGAGTAGAATGTGAATGTTTTAAAACAATAATTAAGAAAATGACATGAAGGCTATGTTAACCAGTTTGATGGAAGTGTTTCAGATTGTATGTGAAAATCCCGCACTGTACCCCAGAAGTGCATTAATGTACATAGTTACCTTTTAATAAAAAAAAAAATTTATATTCTACATTTAGTAAGTTTCACATGTACCCTTGTAAGTGCACCATAGGTGTGGTCCCACCAATTACCCTCCCTCTACTCATTCTCCCTCCTCCCCTCCCCGCCCCTTCCCCATATTCTTAGGCTATAATCCCTAGTTTCATAATAGGACTGAGTACATTGGATACTTTTTCTTCCATTCCTGAGATACTTTGCTAAGAAGAATAATTGTTACAAATTCCTTTTACTAGAGGGTTGTTTGTATTTGACAATTTCTATTAAAAGCCTTAAAAATGGGGCAGCACCTGTGGCTCAGTGGGTGGGGTGCTGGGCCCATATACCAAGTGTGGCAGGTTCAAACTTGGCCCTGGGCAAACTGCAACAAAAAAATAGCCAGGCGTTGTGGCAGGCGCCTATAGTCCCAGGTACTCGGGAAGCTGAGGCAAGAGAATCGCTTAAGTCCAAGAGTGGGAGGTTGCTGTGAGCTGTGACGCCATGCACTCTACCAAGGTTGACAAAATAAGACTCTGTCTCACACACACACACCCCCCAAAAAAGCCTTAAAAATGGCCAGGCATAGTGGCTTATGACTATAATCCTAGGACTTTGGGAGGTCAAGATGGGAGGATTGCTTGAGCCCAGGAATTTTAAGACCAACCTATAGCAAGACCCTATCTCTACATTAGCAGGGTGTGATAGCAGGCTCTTGTAGTCCTACAAGTTGAGACAGGAGGATTGCTTGAGCCCAGGAGTTCATAGCTGCAGTGGGCCACTGCACTACAGCCTAGGAAACAGAATGAGACCCCATCTCTTAAAAAAAGATAAAAATAAAATAAGATAAGATAAGATAAGAAAGTAAAAAAAGTCTACAAATCCTTTTACCTAAATTATTATTACTAGAATTTTATTCTAAGGAAGCAAGCAATGTGTTACTTCCTGAATGATTTGTCCAGCAGCTGGTATAAGCATTGATTGTGTTATTAAGCCGCACAGCATCTCAACCACCATTCTATGTCTGCAGAACTCCCGAGCATATGAAATGGCTTTCCCAATATAGAACTTGAGAATGCCAAATACTACTTCCCATTCTTCACTGTGGCTAGGATGTAGGCATGTGACCAAGGCACAACCCAGACACTAGAGACTTTTACTCCAAATCTAGTAAAATAAAGAAGCAAGGACACCCCCAGTTCTATTTTTTGAAGAGTTGGAGGCAATTGTATTTCGTTCCGAAGTCACAGTTCAGACTGACATACAGCACCCTGTGTTTGTTTGTTTGTTTGTTTTTTCAGCAGACCAGTTCGGTGTTGTGTGCTTTCGGTGTTACTCCTGGAATTCTAACTCCTACACCTGAGTATTATAAGTTCTTTGATGTACCCAATAGCCTATACATTAATTTATTTCCTATTTAAATCAACCAGAGCATTTTTTGCCCCCGCTGGCTTGCAACTAAGAAGTCCAACTGTGTTAAAACAGCTTTATTTGTAACATTAAAAATTAGACACAGTAGAGATCAGTTGAAGTAAATTTTATATCCATAGGATGGCACTATTCAACCTTTAAAAATTATGCAGTATTTCTAAGTTTGAGGATTTTAATCAGAAAATGAATTTAGAATAAGACTTCAGACGTTCAAAAAGTTGTTGGAAAGGGCAGCGCCTAGGTCTCAAGGAGTAGGGTGCCAGCCCCATATATACCAGAGGTGGTGGGTTCAGACCTAGCCGTTGCCAAAAACTGCAAAAAAAAAAAAAAACGTTGTTGGAAGAAGACCCCTGGATTAACTAAAAGCAATACAGCAGATCCACGGGGATGCTGCTCGCTCTGATGCCAACACAAGTTAGGAAGGAAGTACTCACCCCTATCTCCCACACCCAGGAAACCATAGTTTCCTTTGTGCCTGTGATTGGCACAGTTTACCCCAGTTCTTGACACCCAGAAGCTGGAAAATGGATCTGGTAATGCTGCTATAGAAAAGCCTCACAGGCTTCGGCACCCATAGCACAGTGGTTATGGCACCAGCCACATATACCGAAGCTGGCGGGTTCGAAGCCGGCCTCGCCCTACTAAACAACAATGGCAACTGCAGCCAAAAAATAGCCAGACATTGTAGCAGGCGCCTGTAGTCCCAGCTACTTGGGAGGCTGAAGCCAGAGAATTGCGTAAGTCCAAGAGTTAGGGGCTGCTGTGAGCTGTGACACCATGGCACTCGACCAAGAGGGACATAGTGAGACTCTATTTCAAAAAAAAAAAAAAAAGGAAGAAAGAAATGGAAAAATGGGATAAAAATACACATTTATAAAAAAAAGAAAAGACTCGAAGTGCAAATATTGAATTTTCTCTTGATAATATTTTACTATTTCTTTGTGCTTTTCCTTAACAAATTTTTAATTATTCTTATAATCATAAATACACATTATTCTTTAAATAGAAAAGCACTCCTTTGAAAATTTAGACATGTTACCAAATAAATGAAATGGGGCTTATTTACATTTGTGAAGGATTTGCTAGATAAACCCTCTGGTGTGTTATAAGTGTATTACATGTGGGCCAAGGTTTTCCTGTTCACTCCTCAGAGAGTCTGAGTAAGACTGAGAACAGGCTTCTACCAACTTAGAGTTATTTTATTGTTTAAGCCAGTGTGCCATGAAAAAATTTGGGAGGTACCATTATCCTGGAAATGTGCATCTGTAGCACGCTTTAACTTGATTCAATTCATTTAAAACATACTCATTAAAAATAATAATAAATAATTTTATGACTAATACCCCTAAGAAGGACTACCATGTATTAAGTACTTAATCATCTGCCAGGCACTGTCCTAATTACTTTATATCTATTATCTCAGTTAATTTTCATGACAGCCATGTGAAACTTAGGCATTATTACTCTGCTGTTTTAGATGAGCGAATGGATGCCAAAATGTTAAATTAGTAACTGGCTAAAATCTTGAATGAAAGAAGTGGCATTCTAATGTAGGTGTTGTCTTATTTGAATATCCCTACTCTTAACAAGTATACTATACTGTGCCCATTTTTTTGGAAACCTATCAATTATGTAAAGCAAAGTACTTATGTAATCATCAGACAATGATACAAGTAGAACAGGGGCTTCTTCACCGTCTCACTCCCATCAGAGCGTCGTTTCCAAGAGCGCAGAGAGCTTGTCTGTCTTAGCCCCTTAGCACACTGCTTGGAACATTATAGAAACTTAGATATTTGTTGCATGAATAAATATTCACATGATGATTGTTAGACTTGTGGTTCTCTACTCTGGCTATACATCAGAATTGCCTGTAGAGCTTTAGAAACATTCAAAAAGTCAGGAGTCTACCCCATCTCCCAAATAGCATCATCAGGGGAGGAACCCAAGCAAGCATATTTATTTAAAGATCTCTAGGTGATTCTAATGCTTAGTCAAGATGCAGAAATTATACAACAGTGGTTCCCTTGAATGTGTATTAGAATTACCTACAGAACTTGTTAAAAGACAGATTGCTTGACCCCCACTTCAGGAGTTTCTGTCTACTAGGTCCGAGGTGGAACTTGAGAATTTGCACTTCTAACAAGTTCCTGGGTAATACTGATGCTCTTGGTCTGTGGATCACACTGTTAAGAACTACTATCCTAGAGGATTGGTCCTAAGGGACCAAACCAGAACATTTTTACTTAGGACTTAAGCAGGAGCTTTCGTCAGGCCAAAATAAATATTGATCATTCAAGCAACACAGGTTTTAGTTGTAGTCTTCAAAACACCCAGGAGAGTGCCATAATCATTGAGCTTATTGCTCCAAAAATTTCTTAGAACAATGGCATACCAGTTTGCTAATCCTTAGTGAGAAACATTTCTTTGGTCCATTTGACCTTGAGCTGTTTGAGCCCACAGAGGCCACTTTCTGCCCTATAGGAAAGATAGCCTCATCTGTCAGGCACTCTGGCTCCATGTCAGCAAAGCCTCCAAGCAGGTATGGTGTTCAGTCCCCAGAACACCTCCCTCTTGTTCACAGAGAAAACCTCCAGCTTTTCCTCATGACTTCTCTCTTCTTCAGTGATCTGTCTATATTAGACCCACAGGAACTGTATTAAAGGGCCACAGCATTAGGAAGGTTGAGAACCACTGGTCTGTATCCTAAACCAGGAGAGCTAGCAACAGGAGCTTTGACAGAGTCTTTTTTCTGGTATTATTTGAAGAACCAAAGTTCGCAGATGGTATCTAGTCTTAGAGTATTAAAAAATTACCAGACAGGCTCAGCAGCGCCTGTGGCTCAAGTGGCCAAGGCACCAGCCACATACACCCAAGGTGGCAGGTTCGAATCCAGCCCAGGCCCACCAAACAACAATGACGGCTGCAACCAAAAAATAGCCAGGTGTTGTGGCGGGCGCCTGTGGTCCCAGCTACTTGGGAGGCTGAGGCAGGAGACTCGCTTGAGCCCAGGATTTGGAGGTTGTTGTGAACTGTGATGCCACAGCACTCTACCCAGGGGGACAGCTTGAGGCTCTGTCTCAAAAAAAGTACCAGATAGGCCAGTGTGTTTCCATTATCTGCAGGTGCACCTAATAGAAATGCACAAGAGGTGTTCGGTACCAGTGAACACCAGGCTTTGGATGAAAATTCCAGGCTTTTATGTCTTGCTGTTGTGCCCTGCACCTAATAGTATTTGGCTTGGTTTTTTAGAGTGACTTCCATGCCTGGTGCTTTTTTGCTATGTCTTTTATACATTTTTAATTGTTTGGAAGAGCTGCTGGGGTTTTACAAATGATGTTTTTCTCTTCCTTTTAGGTCTGTCTGCAATGCAATCAATGTTTACAACCTCACCTGCAGTAACTGTTTAGAAAACTGCACTGATGTTCTGTTTAGTAACAAGATTACCTTCTTAATGGACCTCCTGATACACCAGTTGGAGGTATGTAATATTACTGCTTTGTGTTAGAAGCTGTTAAGGTTTGAGAAATAGTCCCTATGGAAAAAACTAAAAGAATTCAGCTTATTTGCTCTCCAGATTTAAAAAAAAAAAAAAAAAGTTAAGATGACAGGAGAGTAAAGAGGGACTGGCAGAGAAACGTAATAATTTTAAAATTTTATAGCAGATTCTTCTAAGTTCTGATATTTAATGGATGGTAGACTTGTAGCACTTGTTGAAATCACAACTTACTGAGTTAAACTGGGGCTTTGGAATCATGACCCAAAGTCAAACCTCTAAAGCGACAGCAATGGGAGTTACAGAGGGAAGAAATCTGGGAATGACGCAGAGCCGCAGAGCCTCGTAGCCAGGTTAAGTAGAAGGGGTCAGTTTACAGTGGACTTTTGTTGGTTATTTAGACTTTAAAAAAAAGAAAGAAAGAAAAAGTAAACTCCTCTGTCAGAAAGGGGCAAACCTGTTCTACTTTGAAATGGGAACAAGCAGCCAATTGTCACCTTAAATTTTACTTCAGGTCACAGATATTGAATGAAGTAAGTTCAGTATAATAGCTAAAGCTTCAGGTCTGTCAACTGTAGTCACCAGCAGTTTCCTGGTGAAATTTCTGAGCCCCTGAGCTATTGCCACAAAATCACTTCCAGCTTCAAGTTTATAACACAGATATTTCAGAACCATTTACTTTGACTCAACACACAGATAAAATAACTCTTCCTTAAACTACATGATTTTTGCTATCTTTCCTCCACCAACTGGTTAATTCCTACACATTTTCCAGATATTAACTGAGGCATAATGGCACCTTCTTCATGAAATCTTCCCCAACCTGTTTCCCCAAGCCCAGGTTAAATATACTTCTTACATGATCCTAGGCATGACATCTCTTACAGAATCGATCACATGGAATTATTTATTTACTTATTCATTTTCCTCACCAACCATTAAATCTATAGGAAAGGAAGTAACTTTTCACTATCTCCAAGATTCTAATGCAGGCCTGGCACTGAGGAGATTCAACATGTAATTGAATTAATATATGAGTGAAATGAATTTCCACACATCACAAGCTGAAAATTGGAAATCAGATTATAAATCCCTTACAGGCAGACATATTGACATTGAGAGGGGACAGCAGTGAGGGAAAACAAACCAAAACACAGAAGTGAATGTTACACAGCATTAGTGATAGCAGCGAATCGTCAATCAAAGGCTAAATTATATGTGGTTTCATCTACAAAAGAAGGCATTAGACTGGGCATGGGGGCTCACACCTATAATCCTGGCACTTCTGGGAGACCAAGGCAGGAAGATCTCCTGAGCTCTGGAATTTGAGACCAGCCTGAGCAAGAGCAAGACACCATCTCTGCTAAAATAGAAAAACTAGCCAGGTGTTGTGGCAGACACCTGTAGTCCTAGCTGCTCAGGATGTTGAAACAAGAGGATCACTTGACCCCAAGTGTTTGAGGTTGCTGGGAGCTATGACACCATGGCATTCTACTCAGGGCAGCTGAGTGAGACTCCATCTCCAAAAAAAAAGGCATTTATATATGGATAAGACGCATTCTGTGTTTATTCTGCTCTTTGAATTTTGCCCATTTTAGCAAAAAACAATTCTATGAAAAATAGTTGAAAGCACAAGGAGAAAAGACTTAACATTTATTGAATGGCCTTATTGCCCAGGTATTTTAATATATATTGCAAAAAAACAATTCTATGAAAAATAGTTGAAAGCTAGCACAAGGACAAAAGACTTAACATTTATTGAATGGCCTTATTACCCAGGTATTTTAAAATATATTGCATCATTTAATTTTCAAACAGCATCTTAAAGTCAATATTATTCCATTTTGCAGATGATGAAACTTGAGTTCTAGAGAGGTTAACTTACCCAAGGCTACATAGATGTTAAGTCACAGAACCAAGAATTAAACCTAGGTTTGTCAAACCCAAACTGAGGGATATTCTACATAATAATCATTTTCAAAAGTTTTAATGTTGTGAAAGATAAGGAAAAAGTGAAGAACTATGAAATGGAGGAGACTAAGGAGTTAAGTGTAGAGTTGGATCCTAGACCAGAAAGAGAACATTAATGGGAAAACTGGGAAATTCAAGTAAGATCTATAGAAAATTACTTTGATTGGCTCCGTGTTAATTTCCTCCTTTAAATAATTATACTATGTATGGTTTTGTAAGATGTTACTAGTAGGGGATACTAGGTGAAAGTAACTCTCAATTTTTGCAACATATTTATTGATTTTTAATTATTTCAAAGTGAGAATGAAAAAAATATATCAAAACCTTATACTCTCTAACCATTTTATATCACATCATCTGGAAAAGTTTATTCTGTGAAACTTGTTCCAATGTTGACAATGGAAGAAGAGACATTACTTTGAACAGCGTAAGTAATGAAAGAGAATGAAATGGGAAGAAATGAACAAGAAGGCTACAGAAAAGAATCTTAACTCTTTACTCTTTTCTTGTCAAAAGCTATTTTTATTGAGGAAATTAGTGTGGAAAAGTTCATTTATTCCCTCACTTAATGATGATTATGAACCTGTTATTTCCAGTTCCAGAGAAGCACAAGATATGGGGAACCTCTCGGAAATCCTTGCATAGGAGTAGGAACAGAAATATAGGTGACATGTTTTCTTAGTTTGAGCTGCCAACATAACACCAAATACTAGGTGGCTTATAAAAGAAATTTATTTCTCACAGTTCTGAAAGCGAGAAATTCAAAATTAGGATGCCATGAAGGTCAGGTTCTGGGCGGACCCCTTTCCAGCTTGCAGACTACTGACTTCTCACTGTATCCTCACGTGGTGGAAAGAGACTGAGTTAGTTATCTTGCTTCTTTTTTAAGGGCACTAATCCCATTTATGAGAGCAAAGCCTCCCACAGCCCCATCTCTAGATATCATCACATTAGGGATTAGTTTTCAACATATAAACTTTGAGGGGAACACAAGTATTCAGTCTCTAACACATACACTAAATGCTATGATGGCAGCCTATAGAGAGTGCTGCAGGAACCCCAGGGAAGGTGTTCAGTATTTCTGTCTGGGATGTCACAGAGTAGGGACATTTGAGATCTAGTTCTTAGCTTCTCAGAGTAGATGTCATTTATTAAGTGCCAGTCATGTGCCAGGAGCCTGTAAGTACCTTGGTCATTTCCCTCTTCTTTGAAAGCCCACGTTTCCTTTGAATAATATTCACTTGCTTATGACCTCAAGGTTTCTTGACATTCATAAAAGCTCTTAATCTGTCTATCAATGAATTTGACCACATTCTGTGTTTATTCTGCTCTGTGAATTTTGTTCAGTTTGGACCTGGAATCCTGGGACATTTGTTTGCCAAACACATTTATCCCTCCTTTCCTTATACGTGGTACTTCCTAGTTTTTTCAGTTCCTTCGATTACTTTATTTTACTGCTGTCAGTTCTGACATTGCTGTGGCAGTGTTTGTGGCAGTGAGCAGAAGAGGATGTTTCTCATTTTCAGTAGTCAGTGATGGTGATCTTCATGTTTCTGGAAACCATTTAAGTACATTTCATGTAAAAGTGTTTTCATTTTTCTTCCTAACTGGTTGTAATATACACATAACTGAAATATGGACCAATAACTTGCTAGTGTCCTTTAAATAGGGGTTAAGAAATAGTCATTGACACATTTTCCAACAGGAATAGAAAATAAAAGAAGCTAATTAAATGTGATCTGATGTTCTTAATAAGACACCTGATTATCAGTTACTTCAGCATTTCTGGTTCTTTAGTAAATCCAGATGGTTTAGAAGACATTTTTTTCCAATCCAGCTTCTTGCAGTTGTTTTAGCACTCTTGTATATCATTTTAATTACTATTTGCAAAGCATTGTACAAATGCCAGGGTGACAGAGGTCCTTCATTTTAGAAGTGCACAATTAAGGAAGGAAGAAATTGCATGAATAAATATTAAAGACGAAGAGAAACCATGAGAAATTCTGTTACATCATCAGAGCTACAAAGTAGCCCAAGCAGAGTACCTAGCACATAATATATGTTTGTGAAATATTTGATGAATGAGTAAATTCTAACCTGAGGAATTAAGGAGGCTTTTGAGAGAAGTTAGTTTTGATTATACCTTGAATATTAGCAAAACCTTTACAATTCTGGGTTTACAAAAGATGAATTAGTGATGTGACACTAAAAATACATGCTTCCCCTCCCCCTTGAGTTATAGATGAAAAGTAGTTTTTATTTATTTCAGGACAGTTCTTACTTGGAACCCTGCAAACCAGTTCATTTAGACAAATTTCCCCTGGGAATGAAAGCTAACACCAATGTATTACTTTCCATAAAGCATGGAAGTTTTAAAATATGTTAACAATAATTTCTTACATCATTCAATAAGTGATTGTTAAGTATCTCCTCTGGGCCTAGGTCATAGAATAGTGGCACTTTAACCTCAAGATGTCTTCTTGGAAGACCAGATATGCACATTGGGAGACAATAAAAAGACCTGGGGAAAGGGCAAGAATAGGAATTCCCAGTCTTTGTTCCCCCACAGAGATACTTAACAACAGTATAAGGACCAAAATACCTTTAAGAGATCTCCAGAAACCAGTTAAAAAATTGCAGTACACCAGGGAGTCTCAAAGCCAACAACAGCCACATTGACATGTGTAAAAAGAGCTATTTCACTTGGCCTATGATCACCTCTCTAAGCCAACAGTTTAGTGCCAAGAGAGAATGCTCTGACTTGCAGTTTCTCTTGGGATGGGGTGGGGCAGGCAATGGCATATGGATTCAGGGGCCGCCTATAGGACTGATTTCTGCAATGCCTGATTCAAAGCTCTGAGAAAACCAGCATAGTTTGCATTCCTGGTAGCTATTGAGTCCAAACAACAGAGGAGTAGCTTGCTCCAGCACCAAAGGGCCTATAATACCACACACTGAGGTTAGTACACTTTGGCATGGTAAGGAGAAGTCACCCAACTCTCAACTTCTCTTTTGTGAGGGAGGGAGAAGACTAGAGTATGTGTTCAGGGTTTCAGCTTTTTAGAGTGCTGCCTGAGAGATTGTATGTCTTGTCTGACATGTAGTACTAACAGGAGGCCATGCCAGCATATTTTTGATACTGCTGGAAATAGAGAGCAGGGAGGCTTGCTGCTGTAGAACTAGAGAACATGATGTACTGCAGACAGACACCAGAGGGAGCAAGGGATTATGATCTCATGAAAACAAAAGCAGCAAACATTTCTAATTGAGAAATTGCTTACATAAGCCCAAAGAAATTGCATCTCCCTAAAAGATTTTAGAGGCCTCTAGAATATCTAGCTAGGCTGGTTAGTGAAGATTTTTCCCTGTATGAGGCCAGTTCATAAAGACTGGGATTGATGGCTGTTTTCTCAAGTGTATAGATCCCAACAGAATTTCTTAACACACAAAGAAACAGGGAAACTTGGCCCAAACAAAATAATAAGACAAATCTTTAAAAACAACCCCAAAGGAACAAAGGTATATAAATTACTTGACCAAGAATTCAAAATAATATTATAAAAGTGCTCTGTAAGTTCCAGGTAGCAATGCATGAACAAAATGAGAATATCAACAAAGAGAAAATGTAAAAAAGAACCAAACAAATGTTAGAACTGAAGAATATAATAAGTACACTGAAAATGTTATGATAGGGGTTCAAAAACATGGGTTTGAACTGCATGGATCCACTTATATGCAGATTTTTCAACTAAAAATTAAAAATGTAATGTTCACAAAATGTGAGACCCACATACATGGAGGGCTCATTTTTTGTATATGCTCTCCTTTGAGGCCAGCTATTGGACTTGAGCACAGATAGATTTGAGTATTGCAGAGTCCTGGAACAAATCCCCTGTATATATATATACAGGGGATATATATATATATATATACATACTACCAAGGAGGTGATTGTACATACAATGGAATATTATTCACCCTTAAAAAAGAAGGAAATCCTGTTATATGTTACAATGTGAATGAACCTTGATGACATTGTGCTAAGTGAAATAAGCCAGTTACAGAAAGATAAATACTATGTGATTCCACTTATACGAAATACCTAATACGATCAAAGTATGGAAACAGAAAGTAGAATAGTGGTTATCGGGAACTGAGGGGTGAGAAGAACAAGATTTGTTGTTTAATAGGTGTAGAGTTTTAGTTGAATGAGATGAAAATGTTCTAGAGATCCATTTTGCAACCAATGTGCTTATAGTTAATGATACTGTAATATCTACTTAAAAATTTATGAGAGTACATTTATATTTTCTACCATTAAAAAATAAATCAGTGAAATTACTGCTGAGTGATTTGAAAATAGATTGATAGGCTTTTAATGTTGGACAAGATCAAAATTCTAAATAGTTCAATATACTGATGAGCAAATTGAGATGTGGAAAAGGGATCATCACTTAGCTACTTCATGGCAGAACCATGACCTGGAGCCTAGTTTCCTGAGTCTGTCCAGAATTCCCCTACTTATAAGCTAACTTGATGTGCCCTCTCCTTATTTCTGTGACTTTAATTTTATGTGCATTTAATATTATTCACACAGAATATACTGGAAAAAGTCATTTAATTAAAAAATTTATAATTTCTTGATGCTTTATTGCATTTTGAAAGGCATTAAATATTTTATTAGCAGTCTTATTTTTAATGCACAGTGACCTGTTCTTTATGAAATATTTAAAGAATAGGCTGATAAGTTTTATGTGTGTATTTTCTGTCCAAGGAGATTGTTAATTGGAAAGTGGTGTACAAACCTTAAATAATTGATACGATACTGTTACATGAAAGAGGCTGTTGGTGAGCTCTTCAGAAGGTGACAAAAAGCTCTAAATACAAAGGAAATCTCTAAGTACAGCCCGACAGCAAGAGAATTGTTTTTTCACTTAGTCACATACAGAACCATTCAGGTGCCCGTTTGATTTTCATTATTGCAACAAGGCTTGAAACTCTCCCTTCAGAACATGGACTGCATAGTTAATGACATGGGAGCAAAAACCCTTCAACACTACAGGTGACAGTACTCTTCCTGACACCAACTGCATCTTGTTTCTTTTTTTCCTGACTCTATGGCACTTGCTGAGCTTCTCTAGTATTCCTCGCTTTTTCCTTCATCAAAAATATAAACTGTTTATGTGTCTACCATGCTATCTTATTGACAACACGGAATTTTAAGACTAGAGAGGAGACCTTCATACTATCTGATCTGTTTCACTCCATTTGTTTTACACATAAGGACAGTGGACCTCAAAAGAGGAAAGGACTAGATTATGGGTAGAGTACATGCCAAAGTTCCACGGCTCATATTCATATATAATATGTAAATTCAGTTCTGCTAAATTCCCAATGAAGCACCCTTTCTACTTTCTCTACTGCTAATTTAAATTTGGTGAAAACAGTTAAGGGGTGATGTGTGTATGGAGCTTTGCTCATAAAGCTACATTCAGAATTCAGTTAATAAAAGAATATGGGTCAGGTTATAAGTGCAATTGCCTTTCTACTGTAGTCATATGAAATAAATTAACACATCTTCCATAACATTAGAGAGTTTATCCCACTGGTTTCAATATTGATAGATACAGCAAATGAAATTACTAAAGATATAAAAAGTTTCAGTAAAATAATTAACGAACTTGATTTTATATACAAAAATTCCTGTGTGTATAAAACATTAGAAAATATACATTCTTTATAAGCACACATTGAAAATTTACAAAAATTAATTATACATCAGGCCATGAAGCAAGTCTTAACCAATTTTTAAAGAATCAATATAAAAGAAGAGCCAGTTCTGCTTTACATATGACTGAATAAGTTTCTATCAGGCTGACCCTACTGAAGGTATGAATATAGACTTTGGCTAAAGAACATAAAAACAAATACCTAAAGGCACTAGAAATCAATGAAAAGTAGACAGATTCTGATGGCTTAGATACTTGGAATAAGGGTAGAGCTTTGGGTAAGTTTCTCCATTTTATGGCTTTTAGCCTGATGCAGGCTACAGTTGGTGACACGTGGGTTTCCGAGTACTCCCATAGAAAATCCACAGTCTTTTTTGCCTAAAGAACCAGAGGATATAATTCAGGGCAAAGATAGCTGCTAGAATGTGAGAAGTATATTCGTAATGAGAAAGCAAGACAGGGGTATCTTCTATTTATAAAATATCTGAATGATCCTAAATGTATCAAACATGTGAGAAAGAGTCCACATATCTTAGCTAAAGTAGAAGAGTTTTGTCATCTGAAAAAGTTAAATCCCTAATAAAAAGAAAGTCAGAAATATAGGTCAGAATCCAGACTCTCTACAACATAATATCCACAGTGTTCAGAATTGTGCAACATACAAAGAAAAAGAAAATATGACCTATTCTCAAGCAGATGACACAGATATTAGAATTACTATAGTAACACAACTTTATGATTCAACCCAGTGACATAAAGGACAATATTCTGATAAAGAATGAAAGATATGAAATATCACAGAAGAAATACAAAGAACCAAATGGGAATTCTAGAACTGAAAAATACAGTAATTGGAATTAAAAATATATGAATTAATAAATGAGAGGGAATAATAAAAAATAGAAACATCACCATTATAATCACTAAAGTAACAAATATCACAGGACAGAATCATTAATGGATGCAAAAATTAGCAAATACATGATGAGAAACAGTATATTTGCATAGTCTCAAAGCAATCCCTGGAATACTAGATACTTTTTTTCACAAAGGGGCAAAATAGAAGCTTTACAATAAAGACGTTGCTTTAATGACCTATCAAGACTAACAGGACATACTGACATACTTTACCCTCTGATAATACATGCTTAGAAGCCCACAGCATCACTTCTGTGGTATTCTTGCCAAAACTGTATTAACCACCATCTAATTATAAGAAAACATCAGACAAACCCCAAATTGAAGGACATTCTGTAAAATAAGAGGCCAAAACTATTCAAAATACAAAGACTGAAAAAGAGATTAGAAGAGACTTAAAGAGATGCAACAACTAAATTCAATGTGAGATTCTGAATTGGATCTTGGGCCAAAAAAAAAGGAAGGTTAGTTTGGAAACTGGAAAAATTCTTACAAGGTCTATAGACTAGTTTCATTGTTTTCTATTGATCTTAATTTCCTGGTTTTGTTAATTATACTATAGTTGTGTAAGTTGTTAAAATAAGGGAAAGCTTAGAAAGTCTAAAATCATTTACCAATGGCTCATTGATTTTGAAGTTGTATCAGTAGAAATTAATCCAGTATAAATAATAGAAAGAATTTTAAAAGGAATAGAGCCCCAGGAACTTGTTACAATATTAAACAATGTAATGTCACTGGATATCCAGAAGAAGAAGAAGAAAGACAGAATGGGGCATAAAATTTTTTTTAAATAAAAATTTTTCCACATTTGGCAAAAGATGTAAGTATGGAGATTCAAGAAGCTCAGAAAAGGAAGTCAGATTGCAGATGACATAATCTAGTATTTAGAAAAACCTAAATAAAGACCTTACCAAAAAAACTCTGATAAGAGATCCAATAAATGAACAGTCAACATACAAAGCATTTCTATACACTAGTAATGAAATAGCTGAAAAAGAAATCAAGAAGACAATTTCATTTACAATACCTAAAAAATAAAATAAAATACCTAGAAATAAACTTAGCCAAGGAGGTGAAAGACCTCTACAAGGAAAACTACAAAACACTGCTGGATGAAATTGAAGAAAGCACAAACAAATGGAAAGATATCCCATGCCTATGGACCAGAACAATTAGTATTGTTGAAGGTTCCAAGACAAGATGGCTGACCAGAGATACCAGCTTCCAGAAAGAAGGAAAAGTTTTAGGTGAAAAAGAAAAAACAATCATAAAACAAGAGTAATTCCAGTGGGAAAGTGCTAGAATCTACAAGAGATTCCATGGGAAGAAGCAGAACAAGAAGGAGCAAGATATGGGCAGAGGACAACCCCAGAGAGACTTGTTGCCCAGCAAGAAGAGTAGGTGGAAGGGTTTGCTTCTGCATCTCTGACAGCAGGAGGGCTCCTAAGCTGGTGGAGAGACTTTGTACCCAAATGAGTCCAGGGACTACTTCCACTAGTGGGCTGGGAACTGTTTGTAGACAGGGCACAAGGCTCTCATTCCTCCTGGGGCACTTCCCTCCCTGGCAGACCCAAGCAGGCACCATATTGCTTCTCTACTCCCTGTGTGCCTTTGATCTTCCCAGGGGCCTTAAACTCCTTAGGTTTTGCCCTGCTTATTTCCATACAGATGTTCCCAAACTCCAACCCAGACTACAGGATCCACAGGGGCCCTGGTCCCAGATGACTTGCTTGGCTTCAGAGACTAGACATATTGGCATACACTCTTCTGACCAGACTGCTACTACTCCTCCATATAGACTTTTCTGTCTTTGCTCTGCCCCACAGTTCCTGTGGCTGCTGAGAGAGAGATTTGAGGCACAACACTGAGGTTTCCACAGACTGTGGGACTCAAGCCTCTCTGCTTGGGGTCCTGTAGTGGACTGAGGTATGCTCAGACTATGAGCTCCCTGTTCACTGGCTTGCCCTGGTACTGCATGCCCACTTGCCCCACAGCTGGGCAAAGCCTGAGGCAAAGGGACTTTGAACCTGTTCAGGCACCCTGTGGGCAACTCTGGTCAAGCGTGCTTATCTCTGGCATGGTCTGAGATTGACCTACTTGTTCTAGAGAGGTGAAGGAGCCCATGTGGGCAGATCATGGAGGTGAGTGCAATGTGGGTTCTAGCTGTGATGTGCTCACAGGATATCCCTTCCCCAATGGGAGCACTGCAGTCTCAGCTCAGGCTAAGATCTTGGGCAGGGAACCTTCCAGCCCATAGCACAGTTGCAAGGGAGCTCAACTAACCTGGGCTTCAGCCTGACAGCAGTTGCTGAGGGTCAGAGGGGAAGACTGTGGAGCAGAGGGCAGGGAGAAGAGCGAGACCCACCAAAGGCTGTTAGTTTGCCAATCTCTGATAGACCTGCCTGCATAAATAGACTTTCTGGCTTGGGGGGAGGAGGAACTTCAACCTACCCCTGGCAGGGCTGTACCTAGAAACCTGGGAGCAGACCTTTAATCTAAAACAGAGAACTTGAGGGCAAGCTCACCAAATCCAGTTGTGCCCAGTCATACTCCCCCAACTCATTTTGGCTGCACAGAGATTAATGACTCATTTGAAGCTCCATGGCCCACCCACCACTTGCAGAATTCAGGTGCTTCTCCTCAGAGACAAGCTGCTGGTCCTGCAGCTTGTTCTCTCCTGCAGGTACCATCTGCTGACCTGCAGGTCAGTTTGCATGCACTTTGCACCACCTACTGACCCAATCTTACAGGGGTCCAAGAAGTGGCCATTTGGAAGAGCACCAGGCATTGCCACAGAAAAACTGAACTACTGGATAAAGTCAGAAAGAACCCAGCCTGGAGCTTTGGCATACAAGCATTTACCCCTAACCACCCAATCTGAGAGCAGCTATCCTAGTCTGAAGAGCTTGTTTTGACTCTCCAAACAGCAGCTCCCCCTGGTGGCTGAGAAAGCAACATCTGAGCACACAAATTTTTCAAACCTTGCTACTTCAATGATGGCGGTGATCAAGAAGCCCCCCATGAGCTACCATGTCCGTCCTAAAGGTTGGAGCATTCAAGTACTCCACTGGGGGTCAGAGTCTACCATGGACAGTCTACATCTCAGCAACTGGCTTACATACAAACATCAACCATTAACTGTGACAACCACAATATTGCCCTTCAAAACATCTTCTAATTTAAGCAAACAGGGTGTGGCTGATTCACACTCACAAGTAGCAGTTGATATCACCAAGAGTAAGAGGGGGCCTTGCTCACTACACATTCTCAACAGGTCAAAGGTAAACCAAGAGGCTGGTTAAATCTGTCAGAGCAACTGATAAGCAGCTCAGGACCAGCACTCTTCTTGTTAATGTGGTTGAGGAATCTTCAGGGTCTCAGCAACAAGCCTAAAGGCCATCCCTAATACCCTTGGCTCTTGATTGAGAGGCCAGATAAGAAGGAACCAGCACAAAAACTACAGAAATATGAAAAATCAAAGTGAAAGATCATGCCTTTACCCTTTCGAATCCAATTTTTCTGCCACCCACATACTTCTTAGCTCTTATTTATTTGGGGTGAGAAAGAGGTTAGTGGATTATTTGTAGTTATTCTACAGTTTTAAAGGAGAAAAACATAAATATGAAGTTACTTGATGATTGTATCATCTATTTTAGATTATATAAAACAATTATTTTTGTCCAACATAGGATAGGAGAGGGATAAAGAAAATAAGAAGGCCTTACCAATGGATGCCAACCTAAACAAAAAGATTAAAGTGGCAGAGGAAGAATTTTGAACATGGGTTGTAAGGGAGCTCATGAAAATACAAGAGAAAATAGAAATCCAACACAAAGAAGTTACAGAAACAATCAAGGAAATGATTAATTGAAGTATTAAATAAAAGCCAAACAGAACTTCTGGAAATGAAAAATTCATTCAACAAATTACAAAGCACAGTGGAATGCCTTAAAAACAGGCTTGATCAGATAGAAGAAAGAATTTCAGAACTTGAAGATAATACCTTTGTGCTAAACAAGTCAGTCAAAGAGAAAGAACAGAGAAATAAGAGGAATGAACAAAGCCTACAAGAAATGTGGGACAACGTAGAGAGGCCAAACAAAAGAATCATAGGCATCCCTGAGGGCAAAGAAGAAAATTCACAAGGGTTGGATAATTTATTTAAGAGATTACTAAGGAAAAGTCCCCCGACCTTGATAGAAATCTAGATATCCAGATACAAGAAGCACATAAGACTCCTGGGAGATTCATTGTAAAGAGGCAGTCACCAAGACGTATAACCATTAGGATGACCAAAATAAAAACAAAAGAGGCACTCCTGCAAGCAATAAGGCAAAAACAAGAGGTATCTTACAAAGAAAAACTGAGCAGACTAACTGCAGGCTTCTCAGCCCCTACAAGCCAGAAGGGAGTGGGTACCCATCCCCTGCTTTCTAAAATAGAGTAATTGCCAACCTAAAATCTTGTATCCTATAAAACTAAGTTTCTTATATGAGGAAGAGATTAAGATTTTCTCAGACAAGCAATCACTAATAGAATTTGAGAAGACCAGACCCACTCTGCAGGAATTACTCAGACCTGCATTATATAATCATCAGCACAATAGACACTACGAGTGTAAAAACATCCAAAAAGTAAATGTTGGAGCCCAGATACCCCACTGTTTCAAGAGGTAAAACCAGGTAACAGAGGTCTACCCAACAGGATGAACAGAAATCCACTACTTACCAATACTTTCAATAAATGAGAATGGTTTGAACACACACACACCCCCCAGAGACATACAAATGGATAAAAAAATACAATCCAACTATCTGTTGTCTCCAGGAAACACATCTAACCCACAAGGACTGAAGATGAAGGGATGGAAAACAATATTCCATGCAAATGGAAACCATAAAAAAGCTGGTGTAGCCATTTTCGTATCAAATGACATAGACTTCAAATCAACAAAAGTAAAGAAAGATAAGATGTTCACTATATAATAGTTAAGGGAACAATTCAACAAGAACACTTTAACAATCCTAAATATTTACGTACCTAACATCCATTCATGATGGATAAAAGACTTAAACCTAAAGCATGAAGCTATAAGAATTCTAGAAGAGAATGTTGGGAAACTACTTACAGCTATTCGCCCAGGGAAAAAATTTATGAAGAAGACATCAAAAGCAATCACCGCAACAACCCCTATAAATAAGTGGAACCTGATCAAATTAAAAAGTTTCTGCACAGCCAAGGACACAGTCAATAGAGTATATAGACAACCCACAAAATGAGAGAAAATATTTGCATGCTATACATTTGATAAAGGGCTGATAACCAGAATCTACAAAGAGTTCAAACAAATCAGCAAGAAAAAAATTAACCAACACCATTAAAAAGTGGGCAAAAGGCATGAACAGAAACTTTTCAAAGGAAGATAGTCTAATGACCAACAAACATATCAAGAAATGCTTACCATCTGTAATCACCAGAGAAATGCAAATCAAAACCGTAGTGAGATAGTACCTAACTCCAGTGAGAATGGCTTTCGTCATAGAGTTGAAATAATAATATTTGAATAATAATATTTGCTTAAAATAATAAGTGTTGACTTGGATGTGGAGAACACTTATACACTGTTGGTGAGACCACAAACTAATACATCGTCTATGGAAAATTGAATGGTGATACCTCAAAATATTAAAAGTAGACCTACCATTTGATCCAGCAATTCCATTACTAGGTATTTACCCAAAGTAAAAAAGGTCATTTCACCATAAAGACACCTGCACTCAAATTTATAGCAGCACAATTCACAATTGCAAAGATGTGGAAATAGCCAAAACACTGATCAATACATGAGTGGATTAATAAAATAAAGTACGTACATACCATGGATTCCTACCCTATAGTATTCTGGAATTTTTTTTTTTTTTTTTTTTTTGAGACAGAGCCTCAAGCTATCCCCCTGGACAGAGTGCTGTGGCATTACAGCTCACAGCAACCTCCAACTCCTGGGTTCAAGCGAGTCTCCTGCCTCCGCCTCCCAAGCAGCTGGGACCACAGGCGCCCGCCACAACGCCCGGCTATTTTTTGGTTGCAGCCGTCATTGTTGTTTGGCGGGTCCGGGCTGGGGATTCGAACCCGCCACCTTAGGTGTACGTGGCTGGCGCCTTAGCCGGTTGAGCTATAGGCGCCGAGCCGTATTCTGGAATTTTTAGGAAAACTCCTTAGGATCATTTGACATAATATGGCATAGCAAGGCAAATACCTCTTCTATTAGGTTATAAAGGTGTGCCTCAAATGGAATCTCAGTAAAATGTACTTGAATAATATTGTTAAAGTGACCATGCTACTGAAAGCAATTTATAGATAGAGTGTGATTCCTATCAAAATATCAGTGTCATTTTTTCACAGAATTAGAAAAAGCAATCCTGAAATTCATATGGAACCAGAAAAGAGCCCCAATAGTCAATGTAGTTCTGAAAGAAAAGAAAAATGGCCTTAGGCATTATACTACCTGACTTCAAAGTGTATTACAAGGCTACATAGTAACCAACACATCATGATGTTGGTATAAACACCAATGGAAGAGAATAGCTACAAAAATAGACTGTCTCAAATAAGAATCCATATTTTTATAGCCAGCCTATTTTTAACAAAGGCACCAAGAACATACATTGAGGAATGGACACCCATTTCAATAAATAGTCTGGGAAAATTGGATATCCATATGTGGAAGAATGAAACTAGACACCATCCCTCACCATATATAAAAATCAACTGTCTTGGCACCTCAAGCGACTAAGGCGCCAGCCACATACACCTGAGCTGGTGGGTTCAAATCCAGCTCAGGCCCGCCAAACAACAATGATGGCTGCAACCAAAAAGTAGCCGGGTGTTGTGGCAGACGCCTGTAGTCCCAGGAGTTGGAGACAGGAGACTCGCCTGAGCCCAGGAGTTGGAGGTTGCTGTGAGCTGTGATGCTACAGCACTCTACCTAGGGCGACAGCTTGAGGCTCTGTCTCAAAAAAAAAAAAAAAAATCAACTCAAAATGCCATAAAGACCTAAACGTAAGATCTGGAACTATAAAACTATAGAAGAAAATATAAGAGAAACACTATAGAACAGGTAGCTTTTATGACTACCTCAAAAGCAAAAATAGACAAATGAGACTTTATTAAACTGAAAGGCTTCTGCACAGCAAAGGAACCAATCAACAGGATGAAGAGACAACCTATAGAATGGGAGAAAATATTTGCAAGCTATTCATCTGGTAAGATACTAATCCAGAATATACAAGAAAGTCAAACAACTTAGCAGTTTAAAAAAAGTGGAAATAGGCCATGAATAGACATTTCTCAAAAGAAGACATGCAAATGGCCAAACAAAATGGTCAACTTCACTAATAATTGGAGAAATGCAAATCAAAACTATAATGAAATATTACTCCAGTAAGAATGGCTGCATTTTTTTTTTAATTTTAGATTTTCTTTTCTTTTTCTTTGGAGACAGATTTTCACTTATTAACCCTTGGTAGAGTGCTGTGAAGCCACAGCTCACAGCAACCTCCAACTCCTTGGACTTAGGCGATTCTCTTGCCTCAGCCTCCCGAGTAGCTGGGACTACAGGCGCCCACTACAACACCCAGCTATTTTTTTGTTGCAGTTTGGCCAGGGCTGGGTTTGAACCTGCCACCCTCAGGTATATGAGGCCGGCGCCTTACCCATGGAGCCACAGGCGCTGCCCTATTTTTTAAAAAACAAAAAAATAACAGATGCTGGCAAGGAAGGGGAGAAAGGGCAACTCTTACTTTCTTACACCACTGGTAAGAAAGTAAATTAGTATAGCTACTGTGGATAACTGTATGGAGATGACTAATTTAAAATCTGTCTGTAAAAAAATCACAAAGCCTAGAGGATTTTATAGCCAACTTCTAGCAAGCATTTTAGGAAATGGTCATTTGCATCTTAAACTGTTCCAAAAAGAGAAAACATGTGACTTCTTTACAGTTCATTCTTTGAGACCGGTATAACCTTGATAACAAAACCATGTAAGGATGGTACAAGAAAAAAGTTATTACAGGCCAATCTCTCTTTGAATCAAGATGCCAAAATTCTACAAATACTAGTAAATTTTAGTGAATATTAGTAAAAATTCAGTGAATATTAAAAAATGAAATATTTTTATAAAGTGTGAGAACAAGCAAAACTAAAGATATTATTTAAGGACACATGTATGATAAAAACACTTTTTCAAGCAAAGGAAGGATAAACATAAAATTCATGATAGTGGTTACTTAGGTGGAGAGGCAAGAAATGAGACAGTAAAAGAACCAAAAATAGAATAAATGTATTGGTATTGTTGTAATTTTTTTTTAATTTTAATTAAAAAATTAAAGCCACTGTTTCAGTCTTCTTCAAATTTATTGTCCAGTGGATAGCTCAAACAAGCAGATAAATGCAGAATATTTTAAGAGTTAGGATGAGTGAAGGCAGAGTGCTGATTTCCAGGAGTCAGAGTAAAGTTCCTGGAGGACATCTAAACTGAGACCTAAAAGATTAGTAAGGTAATCATCTAGGAAAAGATGAGAGAAAAAGTCTGCCCTAGCAAAACTTACAGCCTAAGGAAAAGGAAAAAGAAAAGGGGCTCAGCGCCTATAGCTCAACCAAAGGTGGCGGGTTCGAATCCCCAGCCTGGACCCGCCAAACAACAATGACGGCTGCAACCAAAAAATAGCCGGGCGTTGTGGCAGGCACCTGTAGTCCCAGCTACTTGGGAGGCGGAGGCAGGAGACTCGCTTGAGCCCAGGAGTTGGAGGTTGCTGTGAGCTGTGATGCCACGGCACTCTACCCAGGGGGACAGCTTGAGGCTCTGTCTCAAAAAAAAAAAAAAAAAGAAAAGAAAAAGAAAAGGAAGTGGGTGAGGCCTGAGTGGTGGGCGCAGTGGAAGATGCTAAGTTAGTGGTGAGATGAGATGACGGCCTTAGCTTTAACCTGCAGATGGCTGTGCATCCCACAGGTGTCAAGTATGAGGGAAGAACACACTTAGTATACTGCTACACTCTGGAAGAAAAGGGCCTGTGTTCTAAATAGATACAAATGGCAATTGATCTGTCAGGCTAAGCAGGAAGACCTCTATCTCAAATCTTTCCCTAAGTATCATTCTGCTATTTTTTGCCAGCAAAAGAAATATTTGTCTAAGAAATACACCATATCCATCCCTATCACAAATCATGAAAGTTTGATCAGGAACAGAATATTTACCTAGTTTCAAAGTACAGTATATTCCTATAAAATTGTTATTAAGTCCAGGTGCAGTGGTTCGTGCCACTTTGGGAGGCCTAGGCGTGTGGATGGCCTGAGCTCAGGAGTTCAAAACCAGCCTGAGGAAGAGCAAGACCCCTATCTCTACTAGAAATACACAAACTAGCCAGGTATTGTGGGAGGGCATCTATAGTCCCAGCCACTTGGGAGGCTGAGGAAAGAGAATCACTTAAGCCCAGGAGTTTGAGGTTGCTATAAGCTCTGGACACTATAGCACTCTACCCAGGGTGACAGCATGAGACTCTGTCTCAAAAAAAAAAGAAATGTTATTAATTATAAAATGAAAGAGTACCTTTCTAGTGAAAAAATCGGGCACACATCATCTTACCAAGTGATCAAATAAATCTTATCATTAATGCACAAATCAGAATCGTCTGCCAGCCTGATAGGCCCCAATGAAAAGAGCACAACATCACTGATTTTTCTGCCAAAGCTAAATAATATGAATCTAATCATGAGGAAATATCCAACATACCCAAATTCTGGGACATTCTATTCTTCAGACTAACCTATAATCTTCAAAAGTCAAAAAATCATGAAAGTTCAAGGATTCAGTGAGGAATTTTCTAGACTAATAGTAATAAGAAATATGACAACTAGATACAGCATTCTGAACTCAATCCTTTTGCTATAAAAGACTTTAATGGGACAACTGGTGAGTTTTGAATGGATTCTGAGGTTTAGAATCCATTATGAAAAATAATTAGCATTCATTTCCTGATTTTGATGATGATATTGTAATGTGGGAGAATGTCCATTTCCTAGAAATATACAGAGGTATTCAGTGATGATGGGACATAATGTGAGTAATATATTCTCACAGGGTTTAGGAAAAAATTTCTTCAAAGTATACTTGAAATTCCTCCTCTGTGCATGTGCCCACTTGCCCTCCGCTCTGTCCTGCAGCCACTCACTGCCCTCTTGTCGCCCACCATGGCTCTGTTGCACTCCATCCGCGTTCTCTCCGGAATAGCCAACACCTTCCACCCAGGCCTAGCTGCCGCAGCCTCTGCCAGAGCCAGCTCCTGGTGGGCCCAGTGGAGATGGGACCCCCAGATCCCATCCTGGGAGTCACTGCAGGCTTTCAGAGAGACACTAATAGCAAAAAGTTGAATCTGGGAGTTGGTGCCTACTGGGATAATAACGGAAAGCCCTATGTGCTCCCTAGAATCCATAAGGCAGAGGCCCAGATTGCTGCAAAAAATCTGGATAAGGAATTCCTACCTATTGGGAGACTGGCTGAATTTTGCAAGCCATCTGCAGAACTAGCCCTGGGTGAGAATAATAAAGTATCGAAAAGTGGCCGGTTCGTTACAGTGCAGACCATTTCTGGAACTGGGGCCTTACAGATTGGAGCTAGTTTTTTGCAAAACTTTTTAAGTTCAGCTGAGATGTTTTTCTGCCTAAACCAACCTGGGGAAATTACACACCTATCTTCAGAGATGCTGGCATGCAGCTCCAAGGTTATCGATACTATAACCCCAAGACTTGTAGCTTTGACTTTACAGCTCTCCCTCATCCAGCTGTGAAGGAAATAGCAACAGTGGAGAAGAAAAAGAATCTTTGCATTCTTTGACCCGGCTTACCAAGGCTTTGCCGGTGGTGATAGAAACGAGGATGCCTGGGCTGTGTGCCACTTCATTGAACAGGGCATTAATGTTTGTCTCTGCCAATCTTACGCCAAAAAACATGGGCTTATTGGTGAGTGTGGGGGAGCTTTCACTGTAATCTGCAAAGACACAGAGGAAGCCAAAAGGATGGAGTCACAGGTGAAGATCTTGATTTGTCCCATGTACTCCAGTCCTCCTCTCATTGGGGCCCACATTGCTTCTACCATTCTGACCACCCCAAATTCGTAAGAACAATGGTTGCAAGAAGTAAAAGGCATGGCTGACCACATCATTGGCATGCGAACTCAACTGGTCCCTAACCTCAAGAAGGAGGGCTCCTCCCACAACTGCAACACATCTCTGACCAGATTGGCATGTTTTGTTTCCAGGGGCTAAAGCCTGAACAGGTGGAGCAGCTGACCAAGGAATTCTCCATCTACATGGCAAAGGATGGCCACATCTCTGTGGTCAGGGTCACCTCCAGCAATGTGGGCTACCTTGCCCATGCCATTTGCCAGGTCACGAATTAATTTCTCTGGTGTGAAGAGAAGGGAGAATGGTGGTGTGTGTATCATTTCTTTGAACCACAGTGCATAACACTCAGCAATTGGATGTGTTTCTCAGAAAAGAACATGTAGCACCACAGGGCAAAGGCGTTCATGACTGGCATCTGGAACTTTGTGGGTCTAAACCAAACTCTCCCTCATCCTCTTAGCTCCACAACTTTTCTGGAAGAGTTTATATGTGCAAGAAAGTCATAGCACAAAAAAACCTGTCAATCATGCCATTGCAGTATTTCAGAAGCTTTAACTGAAGCATCTTGTTTCAATGGTTCCTCATGAGAAATAGAAACTTTGAGAGAAGACCTGGTTTTGTCATTAACGGTCAACCTCATGTTTGTCTTCTCATGATGGAGCGACCTTATCAACAGACCATATTGCAGAAATTGTGTTTTACCAATGAGTCTGCTGCCACTGCAGCAAGGACAATAAAAGATACTTTTTCTTATCTTATTTAAGAAAAAGAGAAGCCTCACTTTTCTCCCTTGTCATTGCAGTTCTTTTCCTTAGGCTCAGAGATTTTTGAACACAGTGGTTACAGTGCCAGCCACATACACTGAGGCTGGCAGGTTCGAACAGCAAAAAAATAGCCGGGCATTGTGGTGGGCACCTGTAGTCCCAGCTACTTGGGAGGCTGACGCAAGAGAATCACTTAAGCCCAAGAGTTTGAGGTTGCTATGAGCTGTGACGCCACAGTACTCTACCCAGGGCACCGTAGTGAGATTGTCTCAAAAAAAAAAAAAAATGAAGAACATAATTTCCGTAATACCATATCCTCACCTTTCTGGGCAAAGAATAGTGGAGAGTTGGTAACTGCACTTTATCTCAGCATCCACTTCAATGATGGTGTAATTTCCTCCTGTTGGGATATTGCCTCTGCCCAGACGGACCTCCTCCTTTGGTTGAGTGTGATTGTGCAGTCACTTATCTCACATCATGAGTCAGGGTAGTACCAAAAAAAAGGATACTGTGGCCTTTGTGTGCTTCCAGCTGGGCTCAGGCTTGACCCTTAGGAAAGATAACCACCACCTGCTCTAAAAATGTAGACTTAATACAACCTGGTTTATCTGTTACAATAAAATTACTGGAGACTCAAAAAAAAAAAAGTATACTTGAAATTATTCTAAAATTTGAGGTTGCACCCACATTCAGACACAGAGATTTTTTAAATTGTACAGAATTAAAAGTTCTAGAAACCTGGAATGATTTGTTAAGAGTTTTGTGATTTCAAGCAACTATGTACGTTTACCTCAGTAGCCAAACCCTGGGGATAATTTCGAATACAGGGCTTATTTCTTAGGGCATAAACATGACCTTGAACTTGAAAAGGTTTTCTTATTAGAGAAATGATTGTTGTTATGAAAGGAAAATGGAATTTACATAGTAGACCATCTATCAATAAATACATGGTTGAAATACATTTAAAATCTTTGCAGAGGAATTTTTGAAACTCTCATACTATGAAAATTCCTCAGAAGGGATGGCAACAATTTAGTGTACATTTTGTGCCAGAACACAACGCTATTGCCATTTAATACAGAAATGTGGGGAAATGGGCAATCCCAGTACCCAGGTGGGAAATCTGTAGTGTCCCAGGTGTTCTGTGGCAGAATGTTTAGAGTTCAGCTACAGGGAGAAGATTACTGCAACTGAAAGGCACAGAGGCCATAGGCAACAACGCAGTGGAATAGTCCTGTTCCTCTGTGTCTGGTAAGTCCAGAGACATGAGGTTTGGCAACTTCTGTTTGGGAGGAGGAAGGACTAGGAACAGAAACCTAAATCTAGCAAGGTTAAGAGCTATACATATGCAAGTGTGTACACATCCTCAGAAGAGAGGGGAGAGAAAATGGAAGAGAGATCCTAAGCAGAAGACAAGAGCAAGACCCAGGAGAAGAGTGAGACAGAGAGGAGAGGGAGATGGAGAAAGGAGATAAAAATGGAAAGGAAAAGAAAATACAAGTTGAGGGGGGCAGACGGGTAGAAATTGGAATGATAAATAGGAATGTTTAGGCCTTTCCCAGTACTCTATAATAGTCTAGTTCTGCCTGCCTTCTTGAAGCTCACATCCCAAGGTGGTCGTGTTCGTATTTAGACATAGCAAGGCATCAAGCACTAGGCCTTCTGGCTTTTCCAATAAATGAATAATAACACCAGACATTAAAATGGTCGTACACACAGCTAAGTTCCTGTTTCGATGCCCTTTCCCACTCGTCTTTGGGTTTTATGAGATGTGGGAAATGGACTAAAGGAATTCTTTATGGTTGGCCTCTGCTCTTGCTCCGTTCATTCTTACCTGTTAAAGCAGCATGTTCAGAGAGGAAAACGCAGCAATATTAGGTCTCATTAACACCTCTGACTGTGCCAAAAGTCTTAACATAGACCACACTTTGGTATGTAGTTGTGTTCCTTGAATAATGACTTACTTTCTCTTGAACCTTGATGATATATTTAACAAATTACAATGTTTTAAAAAAAATGTTTTAAGTTTGGCAGTTTCTTATAAACCTACAGTTAATCCTGTATCCCAGCAATCCCACTCCCAGCTTTTTACCCCCCCCCAAAAAAAGAAAATGTTTCCCCAGGAAAAAAAGACTTGTACAGGAATGATCTTAGCAGCCAAGTTCATAAATAACTAAAATCCCTAAACAACACACGTGTTCATGAACAGGTGAATGGATAAATTGAGTTATAATCATATAATGGAATAATACTTAGTAATAAAAGAATTGAATTATTAATATACTCAGTGACATGGATGAATTATTCAGACATCATGGAAAACTTATGAGTAAAAAAAGCCAGATTCAAAGTCTGCCTATTGTATGATTCTAGTAATTTGAGGTTTTAGAAAATACAGACTCAGCTATAATGACACAAAAGCAGATCAGTGATTGTGGCCCCAGTGGGTAAAAAAGAACATAGACTTCAAAGGGGCACAAGCAAACTTTGGGAGATGATGGAAGTGTTCTCTATCTGGGCAGCACCTGTGGCTCAGTGAGTAGGGCGCCAGCCCTATATACCAAGGGTGGCAGATTCGAACCTGGCTCCCGCCAAACTGCAACAAAAAAATAGCCAGGCATTGTGGCGGGTGTATGTGGTCCCAGTTACTCAGGAGGCTGAGGCAAGAGAATCGCCTAAGCCCAACAGCTGGAGGTTGCCATGAGCTATGACACCACAGCACTCTACCAAGGGCGACAAAGTAAAACTTTGTCTCCAAAAAAAAAA
>NW_003852406.1:29007699-29127713 GCF_000181295.1 Otolemur garnettii
TTTTTTTTTTTGAGACAGAGTCTCACTTTGTCGCCCTTGGTAGATCCTCTTGCCTCAGCCTCCTGAGTAGCTGGGACTACAGGTGCCTGCCACCACAATGCCCAGCTAGTTTTTAAAGACAAGGTTTCACTGTTGCTCAGGCTGATTGCAAACTCCTGAGCTCAAGCAATCCACTCACCTGTGCCTCCCAGAGTAATACGATTACAGGTATGCGCTTCCACACCAAATGGGTGCATTTTATAAATTTATTTTTAAAATATGCTCTTGTATATGCAGCAAAATGTTATCATTTGGTGAATTTAGATAAAGGTATACTTCACAGTATACTTCATTGCTGTAGGTTTAGAAAGGAAAAAATACTCTTTCCAAAGGAAGCAATGTAAAGACAGTGAATTATTGAGGGAAGCTAATGCTATACCATCTTCATAGGCTTTTGTACCTATTCTATTAAGCAATGCTGTTTTGGCCTGAAGAAGGTGCTCAAAACTGAATAAATTATGTTCACTTAAAATGTACTCTTTCCAAAGGAAGCACTGTAAAGACAGTGATTGAATTATTGAGGGAAGCTAATGCTATACCATCTTCATAGGCTTTTGTACCTATTCTATTAAGCAATGCTGAAACCTTCCTAACTCTGTATCTTAATGGGAATAACACCAAGAGATAGACTATTGACTTTCTTTCTTTACATTTTAAGTGAACATAATTTATTCAGTTTTGAGCGCCTTCTTCAGGCCAAAACATAAATAAGACATGGATGTTACAGCAGAGAATGTGGGAGGTTGGAGAATAGAAGAGGAAGGTTGGAGAAAGCTTCATTGAAAAAGTGGTGTTAGAAGCCAAAACCTAAGTCAAAATTAGACAGAGGGAGATTTCAGGGAACAGTGTTAAGTGCAAAAGCAAGAAGCATGGAAGGAAAACTTTGCACATGCTCTTAAAAATCACCAAGTAAAGGGGAAAGAAGGGCCAATTCAGCATCCTTGGACCCACTTGTCAGGAATCATAGAACATCAACAGATACGAAGAACTTTCAAGATTCTCTTGTATAGTCCTGTCAAGTTACAGTTGAGGGAGCAGAACCAGAGGTTAAATCATTCCTACAGATCCACACAGAGTCAGCGGAGGAGCCACGCTAAGACCTGTGCTTCCCACACCTTGTGTAGAGCACATGGAGGCCCTTTAACCAGCATTTACTGAATTGAATGGAACTGCCTCCCCAGAGAGGCTTCCTAGGTCAAAGGCTCTCATCTGAGGTGGGGAGTACAGGTCAAAATCTGTAGGATACTCTTTCTCAGATCATACAGCTGTCTTCTCCTTGGAGATTTGCAAGAATGGGACTTGTAAGGGGATATGTTCCCCAAATGAATATTGTGAACAAGCAAGACCAAAACTTCTTCTAAAATCATACATTTCACATACAGTTTAATATGTACTCGATAGGTCTTTTTAGAAAAATAAAGAAATGACACAACTTTGAAAACTACTTATTGCTACTTGGTAAGTCTGGCTTCTGTGTTAGATCAGATCACCCATCCCAAGACTGGCACGTTCATGTATTTCTTTCTAGTAGTTTCGTGTCTGCATGTCTTTGTCCAAACTTTCCCAGCAGTTAAGCTATCGCTTGTGAAGCTCCAGCATCAAGCTTCCTTATGTTCGTGTCCCTAGGTGCTATCCAATAGAAGAAAATGACAGCTCTCACTGGCTTCTGATCATACTTGCCACACCTTCCTGTCACAACCAAGCATCTTAAACAGCTATCTGCATCTGTTCTTTTTACTTCCACCCTTCACTTGCACTGGCCGTCCACTCCCACTCTAGTTTGGCTTTTCCTCCACGATTCCACTCAAAGTACCAAGTGCACCAGTGATTTCCAAGTTGTAAGTCTCCCCTCCTTTGGTTTATGGAAAATCTGTTTCCAGACTTTTCCTCCCATTGGGCCATTTTGAAATGTATTTCCCAGGATTCCCTTTTAAGTTGCCTTTTCCCCCCAACCTCCACCAAACTGTATAGTCTTCATAGATAGGCTTGTGTTTGGATTCACCTGTTGGCCACACACTGAGGATTCCAAGTCAGTGTCTTAATACCCACAATGTGAGATTTACCAGGCCCCAAACTGGGCATATCTTACCCTCAAATTCAGCTTATCTTCCTGTATCTTCCCTTCTAGTAAAGAACACTACCTATAAGCCACAGACCTAAGAATTATTTTGAAACTATCCTTCCCCTCAGTCCTCTTTCTTTCCATCCCCCAAATATGCAATTAGTTAGATTATTCTCCATTCCCCACTATCTTTCAGTTATAACAACACGATAGCCTTCTTCCCTGCCTTCAGTTGTGACACCTTTCACAATAGCTGTACACTGTAGTGAGTCATTTTTCAGAAGTGAAAACTACCCTCAGTCACTCCTTGCTTAAAGTCCTCCA
The DNA here is from genome assembly GCF_000181295.1 of Otolemur garnettii. NCBI lineage: Eukaryota > Metazoa > Chordata > Mammalia > Primates > Galagidae > Otolemur > Otolemur garnettii. Next base: position 29,010,125 of record NW_003852406.1, read on the forward strand.
CTGGCTTAGCTCTTCTATTCAGAAGTGAGAGCCAGACCCCTTACTGAAGCATAGCAGGCCCTGTGACCCTAATAATCTCACTTCCCACTGCGCTGGCTTTTTGCAGCTTCCTCAACGTCCACCTTCTTTATTGCCATGTCCTCTTCACTGTCCCACACCACCATACCCCAGAAAGCTAAGTTGTTTTCTTCCCGTGAGACTCAGGTCATGGGTTTCCTCCTCCAGGAACACTGTTCCTTGCCCCAGTCCACACGGAGCCATGAGTTTATGTATCACCTGACACTCTAATTACATTTTACTTACCTGTGAACTCAGGAGGGCGAGAGTGTGTCGTACTCATTCACCCTTTTAAGTTTATTGCAGAGCCTAGGACATTGTATCCAAAAAGAGTGATGAAATCAACTCAATATGGGTTAAAGACTTAAATGTAAGACCGGTAACTATAAGAATACTAAAAGAAAAAAACCTGTGAAAAATTCTTCTGGACATTTATGTAGGCAAAAAATTCATGACTAAGGCCTCAAAAGTAAAAGCAACAAGAACTAAGATAGACAAATGCAACTTAATTAAACTAAAAAGCTTCTGCACAGCAAAAGAAATAACCAGCCGAGTAAACAGGCAGCCTGCAGGATGGGAAAAAATATTTGCAAACTATGCAACCAACAGGGCACTAATGTTCCAAACGTACAAGGAACTCAAACGACAGCAACAACAACAAAAATAGCCCTGTTTTTTTAAAAAGTGGGCAAAGGACATGAATAGACATTTCTCAAAAAAAGACATAGGCATATGAAAAAATGCCCAGCATCACTAATCATCAAAAAAATGCACATTAAAGCCACGGTGAGATCTCATCTTACACCAGCCAGAATGGCTATTACTAAAAAGACCGAAAATAATAGATGTTGATGAGATGTGAAGAAAAAGGACCGTTAAACACTGTTGGTGGGAATCTAAGTTAGGACAATCTCTATGAAAAAATAGTATAAGAATTTTCAAAGAACTGAAAATAGAACTATTTGATTCAGCAATCCCACTACAAGATACCAACCCAAAGGAAAAAAATCACTACATCACAAAGATGCCCGCACTCATATGCCGATTGCAGTACTATTCACAATAGCAAACATAGAATCAGCCTAAGTGTCCATCAGTGGGTAACTGGATAAAGAAAATGTGATACACAATGCAATGGAATTCAGCCATAAAAAGAATGAAATCCTGTCTTTTGCAGCAACCTGGATGGAACTAGAGGCCATTACCTTAAGTGAAACAACTCAGAAACAAAAATTCAAATAGCATATATTCTCACTTACAGATGGAAGCTAAATAATGTGTACGCGTGGACGTAGAGTGTAGAATGATAGACATGGGAGTCTCAGAAGGGGGGAGGTGTTGAGAAATTACTCAGTGGGCACCATTTACATTATTCAGGTGGTGAACACACTAAAAAGCCAGACTTCACCACTAAGCAATATATCCATGTAACAAAATTGCGTCTGTGCCCCTTAAATGTATAAAAATTAAATGATGTTTGATGAATGAAATAAATTGTTGACAACCAGTCAATACTCAACCAATATTTTCTGGTTGATTGAATTATATTGTCATTTCAAAATCAGTGTCTGAGAGTATGGGAATAACAAACTTAGTTTCTCATATACTCTCACAACACAAAATAATTCTGTGACCTTAGACTTGTGGGGTAGGGTATCCCGCCACATGCCAGGTGAATAGTCCTTCAGCAGCAAACACAATTCCAACACAAGCTATGTGGAGTTATCATCAGATCCTACAGCTTGAAGATTGATTTCCACAAGACTGTCCCTTACTTCAGAGGCCAATCACAAGCACCTGTGCTCTTGACCAGCCAACTATAAATTGGAGTTTCCACATTCCCTTAGATTTGATTGATTTTCTAGAGCAGCTCACAGAACTCAGGGAAACATTTATATTTACCAGCTTATTATAAAGGATATTACAAAAGATGATGTAGAGATGCATAGGGTGAGGTGTGGGGCAAGGGGCATGAAGCTGCCATTCCCTTCCTGGGTGCACCACCTTCCAGGAACCTGTGCCTGTTCCACTACCTGGAAGCTTCTGAAGCCTGACCTGCTAGTTTGTAGGGAGGCTTTATTGCATAGACAAGATTGAATAAATCGTTGGCCATTGGTGATTGACTTAACCTTCAGACCTTAATACACCTAACCTGAGGAATGTCATAGCTTAGCCTAGCCTACCTTAAATGTGGTCAGCACACTGAAATTTGCTTGCAAATGAGAAAAATCATCTTACACAGAGCCTACTGTATAATGAGGTGTTGACTATCTCATGTAATTTATTGTATACTATATTGAAGTTTAAAAGTAGTGATTGTAAAGGGACTTGAAGTGCAGCTTCAAGTCCAAAATAATGGACTTAACCTCTAAAACATCAGTAACTACATTAAATACAAATGGTCAACTTTGTTTCTAATAGCCAAAAATAAAAACAACTAAATGTCCTTTAATGAACAGTGGTTAACCTTATACATCCATGTTGTGGAATACTCTTCAGCACTAAAAAGTAATAAACTATTAACACATACAGCAACTTCAATGTCAAGGGCATGGTGCTAAGTGAAAAAAACAATCTCGAAAGATCTCATCTGAATGAGTCCATTTATATTACATAATCAAAATAGTAAAATTTATATAAAGATGGGAAAGATTAGTGGTTGCCAGAGGTGAGAGATGAAGGTGAGAGGTTATATGCGTGATTAAAAGGGATATTTTTGTAGTAATAAAATAATCTTCTATCTTGACTGTGGTGATGATTATACCAATTTACATATGTGATAAAATAGCACGAAACCGTATACACACATACCAGTGTCAATTTGCTGGGTTTGATCTTTTATTATACTTATAAAAATGTCACTATTGGGGAAAAAATGAATGACACATACATAGGACCACTCTTTTTTTTTTTTTTTTTGCCATTTCCTATTAATCTATACTGATTTTTAAATAGAGTTTGTTTTTTTTTTTAAACTCACACAAATGAATCCAGCTAGAACTCGCATCTCCTTGCCTCATACTCCTGTGTTCTTTCAGCACCTTGCCTTGTCATTATCGGGCTGTGCTGCTTTAGGAATCGTCTTGGGGCCTGACTAGGTGTTCAGGCAGGTGCGAGCCAGCACCCCAGATAGAACGCACATGGGGATTTTCTCACTGTGCCTCTCTCCTTTCCCGCCTAACACATTTGTCACAGTGAATTAACTTTTCTTTTTCGTTGGTCTTTTGCCATTTACTAGACTATGTTACAGAAAGCCCTAGAAATTAAATGACCTGAAAATACTTGATTATAAAAAAAATGGATCAAGAGGGAGATGCGTCCTGAAAAGTACCTCGTATCCTTTATAGGCAGTATAACTGAGCCTCTGGGATCAAAACCACTTGGGTTCAAATTCTAACTCCATAATCAACTCACTTCTAATTTTGAACAAATTACTTCACTCTAAAACTCACTTTCTATAAAATGGGGACAAATGATTTGTACTAATCTTCATAGAGTTTATATTTTACCAGTCAAGAGAAGTAGTCATCATGCATGTAACTGTGTAATTACTATCGGGATACATGCTGCAAAGAACTGTAAGATACTAGGAGAATAGAAGGGCTCCTCTGACGAAGAACTGAATCCTCAAGGATGAGTATTTACCAGGCAAAAAGTGGAGGCCAGGGGCTGATCCAGGTAAAAGCCACCAGTGAAGTGGGAAAGAGCTTGTGAAGTTTAGTGCACCTAGGGAAGGCTATTAAAGCCGGATGCTTATGAGCAAGAGGTAAAGGGAGTCAGTTTACATTAGTGAGGGACTAGAGCATGCTAGACTTCGTAGGCTAAATTTAAGATTTGGGACTTTAATCCTAAATATAGGAGGATAGTACTAAAAGATGTCAAATATGATCAGGTGTGCATAGTAAAGTCGATTAGTGGGTGTAAGTATGAATGCAGACAGATTATCAGAACAGTCTAAGAGAGAAATTATGGTCACAGGGACTGTGAGGGTGACAGTTGAAGTGGCAAGTAGAGTGATATTCAGGTTGTACAATTGATAGCATTGGATCAACTGGATATGTGGGGGCAGGAAGGATGACGCCAAAGGCTCTGGATTTTGCACCTAGAAGGATAGTAGTGCTATTTTTTGAAATAGGAAAAATTGGAAGATGATCAGGTTTATAAGGGAAGAGCCTCTTCTTATTAGGAGTTATTTTTCTATTGATGGGATTTTGAATGGCAGCTTTAAGCAAACAGGTTATTATTTAGTTTAAAATGCTAAATAATTAATTTAGGAATTCCCTGCTAATGTTGATAAGAAGCCAGGTGCAGGTGAGTGCACACACAGACACACACACCCTCTCTTTCTCACACCCTACCTACCCCTGGTTTATTAGCCATGGTGGCTTCCATTTTATAAATGGCATAGTTTGCATTTCTAAAAGAGAATGAAAGCCATTTGAGTCCGATATTCCCCAGAGTGAGTTCAGTGGCTGGCTGTGTGCATTCAGAGCCTTTGAGCTTAAGCCCTATGGTCATAGAAATCTGACTATGAGAGGCATAGAAGGCAGGCATATCAAATTCGAATAAAGCTGCCAAAGAGAGGCCATTTTTGGAGTAATAGAATCAAGATGGAGAATAATTTCAGTGGGCTGGTATTTAAGTTGAAAAAATAGCTACTGGGTACAGGGTATGGTGGTAACTAGCTTTTCTGTTGCATCAGTGGAAAGACTCAGGACCAGAGGGTCTTTACCTAAGAACAATGATTTTCAGCCAGTGGCCACCGCACACCGGTGTGCTGTGAGAGTATCTTAGTGTGCTGCAAAAATTTATAAAGAACATTAATTAAATTATTTTGAAAGAAGGTCCAAGCACAGTACATATATTCTTTTTTTTACTCTTTTTTTTCTTAATTGACATAATTTAAGTGTGCCATGGAAGTTTAACTATAGGTTCAGGCATGCTATGAAATAAAAAGGTTGAAAAGTCATACTATATAGTTAGATGGTGTTCAGAACAAGAGGGTGATAGTCCCTGTATAGAGAGTAATCTGGAGGGTAAACAGACCAGAAACCACGCCATGTATGAAATAAATGTATGCATATTTATCTCTCAGTTGCATGAGAGATACTGTGAAATTCTGAACAGCTCTCCTAGGGAAACAGAAGCAATCCTGTTCTCATTGCCACCGAGGAAAGAGAAGGCTAATGACCACTGGATTGGCAAGGGTCCATAGGGCTAGGGGCAGGAAAAGACACTGATTTAAACACAGTAAACAGTTAGAATTCTTTAAAATTGGAAAGGCCTGCCTTGGTGCGTGATTGATGAGCATTCTGTGGCTGAAGATGTCAAACCGACATAAAGGAAGCCCTTTGTTGTTGGGGAGAATAAACTAGATAATGACCATCACGGGGCTTTTCAACTCTTAAAAGAGTCTCTGATCTTCTCAGTTCTTCAAGGTCCTCCCTCTAGGATAGCAAAGGTGTTATTATTTTTTTTTTACTCCAGTAGTTTCACTGCTTAACTGTTTTCTCTCTGGCATCAGTTTATCTGCTTCCATCTCCTTTTTCTTTGGTTTTTGACATTTCCTAGTATTTGCCTATGTTCCTATAGAGGTTACTTGGATAAATTCATCATTATTAATAAAGACCTACAGAACTGTAGAATTTGAGAATTAAAAGAGGCCTCAGAGATTAACCAGTTCAGCCTCATACAAGGAAAGGTGGTGTTGGGGGTAAATCAGCAAACAGGAGTCCGATGCCCTGACCTCATCGTATCATGTAAGGTATCAGCTCTCGGATTCTGTTTTTCCATTTGCATAATGGAGTTAATAATAGATATATTAGAGGGCTTCTGTAAACACTTAATGTAAGGAATATGTATAGAGGTACCTAGCTCACCATCTTAAATAGACTCTCAATAGCTGTGAGTGAAAGCTGAATGCCCTCGTTTTATAGACGAGGAATGGGAGACACACAGGTCACGCTGTTACTAGTGGCTGAGCTAAAATAGGACGGTGGCCTCCCAGCTGGGTCCCAGGGCAGTGCTGTTAGCACACCAAAGCTACTTTGTCAGCACCTTAGTAACTACTCATCCTCTCATTGATCGAATATTTAGGCACTGAAACTACAAATTGTAGCTCACAATGTAGTAGGAAAGACAGATAAGAAACATTGAAAACATGTGATGCATGTGCTACAGTGAACAGGAATGGGGTGTTCCAAGCATCGTGACATTAGGACATACACTATAAAACGTGCTGGCATTTTATTTTGTTAGGATTTGACTACATAAAATATGAAAACAGAAACTCAAAGGCCTAAATATGTTAGAAAGGATAATGATATTTAGGATAAATTATAATGTCTTCATTAATATTGCCATGACATTATTTGTAAGATTAAACAAAGGAGAAAATTTAAGAAAAGATGTTAAAAAACTGTTAGCCGTTCCTATGTAGTTTCCTTGTGTATTTTCAAGCCAAATAAATATTTGAGATAAATATCTTTTAGCAGTTCTATTTTTACTGCATAATATAATTTGGGGCATAGATGTCTTATAAAATATCACAGTCAGAAAGACTGTTGTGCATTTAATGACAGAGTAGCTATTGGAAATAAAATGATGCCAGCAATGTCGGCATCTGTACCTGCTGCTGGAGCCTTCCGCATCTTCTGCCTTCTTTTTTTCTGTACTCTGACACTGCTGAGAGTTTTCTAAATCTCCCATTGGTTCTCAGTGAACTTAATTCACATTCTGACCATTGTGAACATACTGCACAACTGGGAGAATACATTAAACCCAGCTTCAGAATGTGAAAAGTTAGTTGTGTCGATTTACCTCTCATTACCAATTTAATTTTCTCTCTCATGGAATCCTGTTACAGAACAATAGGGTTATACTACTAATAATGAAAGCATCTTTCTTTATTGCAAACAAGAATGTAGCGAGTATTCGTATTCGGAATCACTTTGGTGCTAGGAGGTAGTGGGAGGAAAGCAGCATGAGCTTGGCTTTTTAAAGTAATAATGACAGTCTATTTAATTATACTCAAAACTTTTGCCTGAGGGCTTGGTCCTGTAAATGTTGGATTTCTTTCTGGAGTAGATTTAGAGAATCTTAGCCAGTATTTACTCCAGCCCTAACAGCTTCTATATCCTCAGCAAGGTTCCTTCCTCCGCTGGACCTTGGTTTCCCCAAAGCTAAAATGAAAAGATTTGATTATAAGGTTCTTTTTATATCTAAAACTATATGAAATATCTACAGATTTTAAGAAGGCCAAATACCTTTTGAAGGGAAAGGGAATATTTGCAATAAGATTATGTACCTGAAATCACCTTGTAATTTGCTGCCATTATAAGAATAAGGTAATGACCACACTAGTATATTCTATAGAAATATACTAAAGGAAATACCTTTCATCTATTTGAAAAAAGAATATGGTTTCAGATTTCTGCCTCAGAGGTGACAGATTTAAAAGGGCCAAAAGCTACAGAGCCTGTCTTTTCCTAGGCCAGGCTTGGTGTACACCAGCAGGTGGTAGTTACAAGCATTGCTGCATACTTGGAAGGTAACCTTCCCCTGCCCTCCACAGACCACCCACCCCAGTCAGGAATGTGTTCCAACTTAGGTAAGCCAGGTGTACAATAGAGCAGGGCAGGGGGATGGGAGGATGTTGCTTAGACACCTTCCTAAAGGACAGGCCCCTGGAATGACAGTGTGCCCTTGGCCCAACAGCTGTACTAGAAGTAAGTTCAAACTCAAGCATTGGTCTATATGCAGAAATCAGAACTCACGTAAGTCTGTAACTCATCTATTAAAGTTGCCCTCAAAGAACAAATTGTTCACAAGTTATTTTACCTCTGGCAAGTAATAGTGATACCCACTAAGAAAGAGACCAGTGCAGTATACTGCTTTGAATAGAGTATAGATCCCTTCTCCTTAAAGTTTCTTTTTATTCAATCCCATTTTTAAGACTAGAAAGAGCCTTTTTGTCTCACTAAAGATTAACCCCTCCTAACCTTAATTCTGGCAATTTTGAAATTCATTTCTAAATGAAACTTTGGTTTCTATTAAATTGCTATAAAATAATTAAACCCAGCAAAAGAAAAATCTATACATGGTACAAAGGGACAAGGAGAATTTCTGTGACCATTAGAATAAAACAGTGTCCTATGAAGACCAGAAAACACACCACCATAAGTTGCAAGCAAAAGAATGCTATTCTCAGCAAGGGCCAATACTAAATGAGGGATTTAGAAAAATTTATTTTCTATGAAAAACAATGATGAGGTGATTAAATTTTATGTATAGCTCATTGAGACTATTAAGAAAAAAGAAAGATCACAGTGAAATGACTGAACACAACTGTTCCATGTAGAAAAGACCTATAGACCCAAGTCTGAGATCCCAGTATGCATCCAGCAAGCCCAACAAGGAGGGTGTGACTCCTCCCTGACCATAAGGATTCTTTGTACAACTGCTACATTGTTATAGAGGTTTTTCAATTTTTGTTTACTTTATAAGAAACTGACACAATGGTGTTTATAAAACTAAGCACAAAGCCCCAGTTAGAGCTAGGCATGGTAGCTCATGCCTATAATCCCAGCACTTTGGGAGGTTGAGGTAGGAGGAGTGCTGGAGGCCCGGAGTTTGAAACCAGCTTGAACAACATAGCAAGATTCCATCTCTCAAAAAAAAAAAAAAAAAAAAAATAGCTGGGCATGGTGGCACATGCCTGTAGTGCCAGTTACTCAGGGGTCTGAGGTAGGAGGATCACTAAAGTCCAAAAGTTCAAGGTTGCAGTGAACTGTGATCCTACCACAATATTCTAGCTTGGACAAGAGAGTGAAACCGGGTCGGCGCCTATAGCTCAACCAGCTAAGGCACCAGCCACGTACACCTAAGGTGGCGGGTTCGAATCCCCAGCCCGGACCCGCCAAACAACAATGATAGCTGCAACCGCACGGCGTTGTGGCGGACGCCTGTGGTCCCAGCTACTTGGGAGGCGGAGGCAGGAGACTCGCTTGAGCCCAGGAGTTGGAGGTTGCTGTGAGCTGTAATGCCATGGCACCCTACCCAGGGGGACGGCTTGAGGCTCTGTCTCAAAAAAAAAAAGAGAGTGAAACCCAATCTCTAAAAATAAATAAAAAGGCCCAATGAGATAGAAAATCAAAAGTTATCAACTATGAACAGAAAATATAAGGATAGTGTGAAAATATATATCTCATTTACATTGAGCTGATTTTCTTGGGGTGGATTAAGAAGTAGCATTTGGTCCCCAAACCACATTATAGTTTCTGAATAATAAGGTTAGTATTTTTACCCAGAATTATCGCAACAGCCCTTAAATATTTTCTTACTCTTTTGGCCAAGAGTATAGCTTTTGTGGAATTCATGGTTTTTTAATGAAAGAGACATCAGTAAGGCAGTGTTTAGCCTGTGACCAATTTTCACCTCCTCCACCAGAGACAAAGAATCTTCAGTAAAAGAGATACCCAGTGGGAGGGAGTCATTTTGGGGTGAGGCAAAGCACATGGGCCTTAGAGTCTTCCATCAGCTCAGGTCTAAGCCTCAGCTCTTGCACTACTGTCTGTGAAGCTTGTTGGTGGGTATCTCTAAACTTTGGTTTCTTAGTCCAGGAAAACTTAAGATAAGGTAAGGGAAATTCTTAAGACTCTAGCACCTTTCCTTCCCAGTCCCCATAATTTAACCTTCTCCTGATACCTTAAGGTTGTCATTTTGAGAGTCAGCAGTAAACACTGATTTGTTGTAAAGAATAACTTCATAGGAAATGAAGATGAGTGAGTCTAACTGTCCCCATGTTGCCATGCCATTGCATTCATATCTCTGTCTTGCCTTGTGTCTCCAGAATTAGGGTCACATTTTGCTACTGCCTACCTCCAAAAGGGTCATGGCTTTTCTGTTCTATAAACCAAGAAATCACAAATTATAGTTTTGTAAAATCAGAGTCTATAGGGTCTGATTGAAAGCCTAAGGATGCTTTTGTCTCCTCTCCCTTGGCCATGTACATGTGAAATATTCAAATCTTAGATGAACAGGTGATTAAATAAATGACATTAGTTTGGGTATCTCAGAAGTCTTTTTTATTTCTTCTGGATTATCAACTATATTCTTAGAAGATGCAATTACTGGCTGGGCACTGTGACTCTTGCCTGTAATCTGAGCTGTCTGGGAGGCTGAGGCGGGTAGATTGCTTTAGCTGAGGAGTTTGAGACCAACCTTAGCAAGAGTGAAATCCCTTCTCTACTAAAAATAGAAAAACTAGCCAGGTGTTGTGGCAGGCACCTGTAGTCCCAGTTACTCAGAAAACTGAGGCAAGAGGATCACTTGAGCCCCCAAATTTGAGGTTGCTGTGAGCTGTGATGCCAGGGCACTGTACTCAAGGCAACAGAGTAAGACTGTCTTCAAAAAAAATGCAATTACTGGATAAAACACTAGATACATGAAAAATTGCTGAAGACACACCATGCATACATGCATAATGTTTGACTTTAAACATGTCATGATGAAAAGCAGTGCAAAGTTGTGGGAAAAAAGGAATATGAAAATTTGTGATGAATGAAGAACCTTGACATTACCCAGAAATATATTACTCATATTCGAAATATATTACTCATATTCTTTCTGTCATGTGAAAAAGAAAGTTGTGTCATTAGAGGATTTATTGAGTTAATCTTAAAATGTGGCCAACTGAACACATAAATTGCATTCTGTCTATCCAGAGGCCCCACTAACATTTTAGTAAATACATAAAGTCGTAAACCCTTAAGGAAAGCACAGGAAGGAAAGAAAAGCCAATATTTTTAATCTAGAAAGCAGATGATTAAGAAACAGTTACCTAAAAGCTAAAGCCTAACCTAGGAGGAAAAAGAATAGCAGGAGAAAATTTGTGCCACGGAACCCCAGAAGGCCCCAGAATCAGAGTTACTGGCTATCTCAGAAAATAAGGGTACAAGTAGGGCTGTAAAGAGGAAAACTGATTGAAAGTCTACATGTAAGAGGCAGTTAGATGCCCTAGGATGAGGTGACCAGACGTCCTGCTTTTAAACAATTTGTCCCGCATCCTGTGGCATTTTTAAAAAGTCCCGACTTTTGGAAAGAGTGCACAACAAGCTAGGGGACAGCGGGACAACAGGAAGGAAATATACGGTTTTCAGCTGCTGAAAAGGTTAATGTAACTCCATTTGGGAATGAAAAGGTTAATGTAACTTCATTTGGAAATGAAAAGGCTAATGTAAACTCCCTACTCCCCTCCTGGGCAAGGTCGCCCAGGTGGACCAGTGCTCTACTCCTTTGAGCCACAGGCACTTCCCTATACATAATTTTTAAAAAATGTATTATATTTGTAAATTGTACTTATGTTGAAGTTTAAAAAATATATATATTAACAATACTATTTTTGCATTCTATGAAATTTTTTGTTGCTCCATATAGACCAAATTCTTAATTAAGAACCACCCCTCCACCCCCGTCAATGATGTCTCAGTTTACCAATGTTAAAATCTGGTCACCTTACCCTAGGACCCACCTGCCACATGTGTATATAGAGCCAAATGACTGCCCATCCTCTACCCTCATGGAAGACACTAGCTTGAAGCAGACTTCTCTGGACACAGGCACTATAGGCACAGCCATACAAAAACAGAATGATTCAGAGAACATCTGTCCAGAACAGTGAGACACTCAGCCCCCTTCTCCTGTGAACTTCTGAGAAACAGGCACCCTCTTACAGACTCCAGGTTTGGAGGATACAGGATTGCACTCTATATAGGGAAATTGTCTGTCCCAGGAGAACAAACTATAAATATTGAAAGTTGGGATTCTACACCATGGAAAAGCTGAGCCTCTGCCTCGTCACCAAAGTTGAAGCCCCTCCCACAAAGTTTGTATCCAACTTGGGTTTAAATCCAGATTGTGATATACTGATTAATGTATCTGTTCATCTAAAACAAAAAAACCGAAGATTACCACATAAATGAGGAAAGCCTTCAATCTGGAGTCCAGAGAAAGAACTTAAAGGAAACAGACCATGCAAGAAATGAAAGAAAATCTTTTCAAAAAGTATAATTTCACAAAAATGCAAAGCTACTGTATCCTTGTACAGTACCTATTTATACCCTTATGAACTAAAAACAAGATACTACAAAAACAAGACATACAGGGAGCCAAAAAGAGCTCTTAAAAATATAATTGATGGGCTTGTCACCTGTCACTCAGTGGTTAGGGCACTGGCCACATACACCAGGGCTGGTGGGTTTAAACCCATCCCAGGCCAGCTAAACAAAATGACAATTCCAACCAAAAAATTAGCCAGGCATTGTGGTGGGTGCTTGTAGTCCCAGTTACTTGGGAGGCTGAGGCAAGAGACTAATTTAAGCCCAAGAGTTGGCAGCTGCTGTGACCTGTGACACCACGGCACTCTTCCAAGGGAGACATAGTGAGACTCTGTTTCAAAAAAAAAAATTAAAAAATATATATATTTTAAATCCAAAGAAGTAGAACATAAGACAAAAAGGTGAAAAAAAATAGGAGAAAAAATATATATAAAAAAATTAGAAGCTGGGTCCAGATTTAAAATCCACCAGAGAAAATGAATGGTAGGAAATTAACAAATAATGCAAGAAATTTTCCCAGAAATGAAACATACGACTTTTAAGTTTAAAATATTGCTGCACAATAAATGAAAAAATGCCTTATACCAAGGTGCAAGAAATCAGGGATAAGAAGTTCCTAAGTCTCCAGGGAGGAAAGTACAGGGCAGATACTAAACATTATGAATTAGAGTAGACTTCTCAACAGCAGTGTTTGAAGTAGAAAACAATGACGCAGTCCTTAAAACTAAAGGAAAATTAGTTCCAAACAAGAATTTTATATCAACCATACTACAGTCAAGTGTAAGGATAGAATAAAGATATTTTCAGAAACTCAAGATCTCAAAATGTTTCTTCCCATACACTCTTTCTCAGGAAGTTGCTAGAATTTATCCTAAAACAAAATTAGAGAATTATATGGGAAGAAAAAGAAGACATAGAATCTGAGAAATAAGGGCCATCTAATCCAGAGGAAGGATGAAAAGGATCCAGGGGCAAGCTCAAAATGAGAGCTGTGTAGTAGGCCTGGAGAGCCACCAGTCCATAGTAGAGCAGGAGGATGGCAGATTTCAGGAAGAATGAATATCCCCACTGTGGGAAGAAAAAGAATCAACAATTCCTGATGTGTTTGAACTTGAGAGGAAATTTCATTTTAACCAGAAAGAATGACGATGAATTAATGATACATAACTAGGAAATTCAAGTATGAAAAAAAGGTTATCTCAGTGAAACCACAGATGTGGATAAGAAAGTAAATAGAATCATTTGTTAAATAGATTAGTTATAAATATTTGCATAGTGATAATGGGGAAAACAGTATGATTACAGTCAGTAGTGCTGTATACCTCGTATTCTGATTCTCTTTTTCCCAGTACATAATCGGATGAAATTTCCTGGATCCTTTGTGGTTGAGTTGGACTATGTAACTAGTTCTGGCCAATAAGTTGCTAGTGTTCATAAAGATCCTCCTTCTGGATCCAACTAATCTCTTACTTCTCTATCTTTGATAGAATTAGTATAAGAGTGAAAATGAAGCAAATGCTGGTTGTTGCTAAACAGGTGTATTTGTGGCGTGTAATAGTTTAAAAAGCTAAATATTTTTCCATTCTTCTTACTTAAACTTCATAGTAGTCCTGGGAGGTGGGGAGATAGAGAAGGCAAGGAATTTGTCTCGGTCATACAGCCACAGAGTCAGAATTCAAGCCCAGATTCTGGCTCCAAGCCCCAACTTTTAATGACCACATTATTTCCTGTAAATTATGTATAAAGAGAGCTGGATGTAACCATATGTACAGCCCTAGGAAAATACCTATTTTGCCATTTTTTAATAAGAAATGCAAATTTAACCCTATCAAAGGAACTTAGATATTTTTAAAATTCACTCCAACAAGAAACAATGCTGTCAGTTTATCATTTGGTTTGTTCTTGAGTTGATAGAAATTTCTAATGTAATTCATTCAATTAAATAAATATTTATTGAATATTTACTGCATGCCTATACATGTAGTTAAAGTTTTATGTGCATTAGCTCATTTAATCCCACAAGAACTCTGTGATAGACGTACTGTTATTATCCTGTTAGAGAAATTAGAGTTTAGAAATAGTAACCTTCCCCAAGGTCACCCAGGTAGTGAGGGCAAAGCTGAGATTTGAACTAGCCATCTAACCTGAGAGCCAACACTCTGGAACATGTAAGATTGTCACCTATAGAATTTCAATTTATGATTCCATCAATGTTCTAAATCTTCTCTGTGTTTGGTGGTTTTATTTAAACACATGTACTGTACTTTTTTCCCCTCTAGGTTTATGTTCCAGATAAAAATAGTGCTATTTTGGGAAGAAATACAAATAAACAAGTTTTTGAAGGCTTGACAAATGGACTTCTCAAAGTCAGTGCTGTGGTTTTTAGCTGCCTGATTGCCAATCGACCAGATGGAAACAGCCGGCCAACTACACCAAAAATATCAACACAGGAAATGAAAAACAAACCCTCGCAAGGTGATGCTTTTAACAGTCGAGTTCAGGACCTTATCAGGTAAAATGGCTAGATTTCTTAAAACTTTATTCTTTATTTTAAAAAATTAAGATAATTTAAATCTGAGGGCGCAAGTGGTTCTTGCAACACTGTAGAGAATTCCCAGTAGAGAATCAGGAATACCTTGTAAATTTCTCTCAGATTTATCACCTTCACTCTGTCACCACTTCCCTACCCCAGTTGTTCAGGCTTTCTTCCAATAGCAGGCAATGCATCTGTCTCTCCACCACCTTTGTATGAATCAGTTCATTTTTCTAATTATAAAAGTAATATGGGCTCAGTGACAAAAACAATTTAGAAAACACCAAAGAGCCCAATGTATTTTTTTAAAAACACATTTTTTAAAGGAAAGGGAAGGAAAATTCTCTTAATTAAAAGCAATATAGTTGCATCTCAGCTCTCTTGATATTTAGATATGTGATATTAAAATATATGTTAGAGTCTTTACAACTTTCTTGATATCCACTCTTGCCAACTCAAGGAATTTATGAGAATTCCCCTATCTCAGTTTATCTCTGGTTATAAATTTGGTTCAGACTTAAAACAACAAATAATAGTCACCATTTATGGAGTTGTCATTACATGTAGCAGAAGCTTTGCAGCCCTGTAAGTATAGGATTTCTAATGCAGACTTTGTAGGTGAGGAAATTGCTCAGAGAGGTTAAGTGCTTTGCTCAAAGTTGTATAATAAATAAAATAAAGGTACATAGGACACCTGAGACTGGAACTCACATCTAGCTGGGCTCCCAACACCTGTGTTCTTTCTACTACGCAAATGCAGCAATTTCTGACACCTGTTAAACGCCAGCCCTGCTTCCTTCTAAGGCGACCTTTTCTCCAGGGAAATTTACTCCTACTTTGGCATCTGCACTCATTTTCCCTCATGAATTTTGAATCAGGTAGGACACTTAATTTCCCAACAGGGTTCCATCTGGTGTTAAAGTTACCTGTTCCACGTCCTGGGGTCTGCACTGATCTCGGGCTCCCCAAACCTGTGCAATTGGTTGCTCTGAAGCTTCTGGCAGGTTAGGCGGACGCTCCCCTCTGCATTGACTTCCTTTGCATAAATTTTTCCGGCCTCTTGTAGCACTTTCTTGGGAGCAGTTGTTTCATTCAGTATCTTCTTACCCTTGATTACTTTGTTCACTTATCCCTCCCATCTGCCTGCCCCCTCTCCCCAAGTATATTTATTGCTGGAGAGCACCAGGCCCTCTGGGTCTACAACCATTTATCTTACCGCACTTGACTTTTACCCTCCCTGGCCTTTCTCTCAGTTGCTTGATCCCATTCAATTCCCCATGTCCTCTGGTCACTGGGGAACTTAGCCTTCTCTGCTGATAAATGCCATTATGTCCTGGCATTCTCCCTTGGGCTACCCTGTGATGCAGCAACCCTGCATTCTTGTCACCCAGACAACTGAGTCACATGCCTCAGATGTGATGAGGCAGAAGATCCAGCCAAATGCTCATTGCAATTCCATTGGGCCTTCCAGGGGAAAATGCACACATTTTCCTATATATACATGTGTTGTTATAGTCACCAAATCCTTCTTGAAGGAAGATGTATTGAGGTGAATAATAGCAGTTGTAATCTGCCAAACTAAAAACTAAACTCATGCGACTTAAAAAGGATGATTGACAACTGTAGTACTTCAGAACAAAACTATGCCCATCTTTCTGATTTAAACCACTGGGGGTGAATGTAGTTTCTTACAGACACTGTGTTGTTAGGTGTCCTGATGCCTGTGTGGAGCCTCACACCACGCCTCCCAGCGTAGCACGTACAACATGCTTAGTCATTTCCACACTTGCTGTCTCACCTTCCCAGATACGAGCTGACAAGAAATCTCACTCTACTCCCAGTTACCACCTGCACACTTTCGTCAGCTGTGAATTCGAGTGGAAAGGGTTCTGGTACAGTCTTTGGAGTTGTTCTCTGGCCTTTATCCCTGATGTAGAACTGTAGCAGACCCTGAAAGCTGTCCCTCCCTTCTCCTCAGCAGGCATAGGGGAGGTGGGAAGGTATCTGAGAGAGATGAGATAGTGTTTATTCTTATTACTTTACATAGGCCAGTCAAGTTTTGACATCTAAGGGATTCTTAGAAAATATATTTTTTATTTATTTCTCACTCTGTCACTTGGGCTGGAACTCCTAGGCTCAAGTGATCCTTCCACCTCAGCTTCTCAAGTAGCTAGGAGTACACATTGCTAATTTTTTCTTTTTTTTTTTGAGACAGTCTCAAGCTGTCACCCTGAGTAGAGTGCCATGGCATCATAGATCACAGCAACCTCAAACTCTTGGACTTAAGTGATTCTCTTGCCTCAGCTTTCCAAGGTAGCTGGGCCTACAGGTGCCGGCCACAATGCCTGGCTATTTTTGTTGTTGCTGTTGTTGTAGTTGTCATTATTGTTTGGCAGGCCCGGGCTGGATTCAAACCCACCATTTTTTCTCTGAGCTTTATTATTTCCTTCTGCCAATTTTGAGTTCAGTTTTGTTTTTGTTTTTTTAGGTGCTTGAGGTACATTGTTAGGGTATTAGGAGTCCTTCTTTTTTGATGTAAGATATAAACTTCCCTTGTAGCACTGCTTTTGCTTTGTCCCATAGATTTTGGTATTATGTGTTTCCATGCTCGATAGTCTCAAGGAATTTTTTAAATTTTCCTTGACCCATTGGATGGTCAAGGAGCATGTTGTTTAATTTCCATGTATTTGTAAAGTTTCCAAAGTTTTTCTTGTTGTCGATTTCTAGTTTTATATCATTGTGGTCAAAATAAACACTCAATATTACCTTTGTCTTCTTAAATTTGTTAAGACTTGTTTTGTGGCCTCATACATAGGTCACTACAAAAGTTTTGAGACAGGCCATTTTATGGTCCATTATTTCACTCCAAAGAAACAGTCAACAGTGTCCTTTCTGAGTCACCCACCCAAGTTCCAACTTGCTTGGCTCATCGGTGTTGCTGGGAGGGCTTCATTTGTTTCCATCCATGCAGGTTTTATGTTTATATAAATGATTATACGTTTATATAAGTGATTTTTGTGTATCTCAGAACTGTTGTAATGACCCATGTATATGACCTGTCCTGGAGAATGTTCTGTGTGTAACTGAGAAACATGTGTATTCTGCAGCTGTTAGTGAAATATTCTGTAAATGTCTGTTAGGTCCATTTGATCTGTGGTGCAATTTAAGTCTGATGTTTCTTTGTTGTTTTCCCGTCTAGATGATCTAGCCATTGTTGAAAGTGGAGTATCGAAATTGCCTAGTATATCATCTTGCCTCCCTTCAGATTTAATATGTGCTTTATATGTGTTTCTGGTGTTCAGTGTTGAGTGTCTATGTAGTCACAATTGTGACATCTTGTTGAATTGATCCCTTCATCTTCATATAATAACCTTCTTTGTCTCTTCTGACTGCTTTAAGTCTATTTTATCTGATATAAGCATATTTATTCCTGCTAGCTTTGGGTTTCTGTTTGCATGGAATGTCTCAGAACAGCAGTGCAAAAGTGAAGAACAACTGAATCTGTCAAAATCAAGAGCTGCTATGTCTATCAAAATCAAGAACTGTACCAAACCATTTGTGCTGTTCAGTCTAGTATCTGGCGCAGGCATCAGGACGGTACCCCATTACATCAACTAGATTTGTGTACCCCAAAATCAGACGCCTCAAAGCCTATCTCTGACCCTCTAAAATACTTTCCTAAGCCAAGTGTCTTTATGACCACCCCTTGTAAATGTAAAAGTACACTTCATTTTTACCTTCTAGATTTAAAGTTTAGATAAACACATAGCCAGTAGTAGTTACTGTGCTGGACAACATAATTCTATGCTCGTAATTGTTTCTAGTTCTAACAGCTGCTAAGAGGGGAGTGTTAAAAAATCTTCAGCTATTGGGCAGTGCCTGTGTCTCAGTGGGTAGAGCACCAGCCCCATATTCCAAGGGTGGTGGGTTTGAACCCGGCCCCCGCCAAACTGCAACCAAAAAATAGGTGAGCGTTGTGGCGGGTGCCTATAGTCCCAGCTACTCCGGAGCCTAAGGCAAGAGAATCACCTAAGCCCAAGAGCTGGAGTTTGCTGTGAGTTGTGACGCTATGGCACTCTACCAAGTACAACAAAGTGAAACTCTGTCTCTAAAAAAAAAAAAAACACTTCAGCTCTGATTGTGGATTTGTCTCCATTTGATTAGTTAAGCTTTGCTTTCTGCACTTTGAAGCTCTGTTATTATATACCCAGTTTGAACTGTTGCATCTTCCAGGTGAAATGGCTTTTTAGCATCATTTCTCTTTGTGTTAAGTACGCCTTGTTTTGAAGTCTAGTTTATTTACTATTATCAATATGCCACACCCAATTTCTTTCATTTACTCTTTGGTCTTTTTCCATCCGTGACAGATCTTTTTCCTTCAGACACTTTAAAGAGATCACTTTTTTGTCTTCTGCTTCCATTATTCCTATAAGAAATCAGCTTTTATTCATGTCATTTGTCCCTTGTATGCTTCCTTTTCCCTTCCGCTGCTTTCAAGGTTTTTTTCTTTATGTTTGAGTTTGGGTGATTTGACAGTGATCTGTTCAGTGTAATTCCCTTCGTATTTGTTCTGCTTGAGGTTTACTGAGTCGTTTGAACCTGTAACTTGTTTTCTACCAAAACAGAAATCTATTTTTTAAATATTTTTTTACAAAGAAAACTCCAGGTAACATGGATACCTGTAAATTTTTTGAAACATTTCAGGGAGAAATAATATTAATCACGAACAGATTCTCTCAAAGGAGAAGAGAGAATACCCACCAGCTTGGCATTTAAAAAAAAAAAAAAAAGCTCACTATAAAAGGGTAACATTTCATGACCAAGTGACTTTATTCTAGGATGTGAGGTTAGTTTGTAACATTTAGAAATCATATTAACTTGCCAAGAACATAAAAGGTCAGAGATGTTTCCCTTTCAGCAAGCTAACAGGTTAGCTTGCCACAGTCTCATGGATACTACAAAAGACACAAGACTCCTGGGTTGTGTGAGAGCTGAGGAGACCTCACATGCTTAGGAAGCCCCAGTGTTTACAATGGGCCAGGATTAGACCTGTTCAACTTTTGCTCAGAAGTAGCTATTATCTTTATTATACTGGACAGCCAACAAACCTTCTCTTTGCTCTAACAGAAGACACCGTCTCTAAGATCATTCTCTACCTCGTGAAGGATTATCTCCTGACAATGACACCCTCCCCCCCCCCAAAGAAAGGAAACTACAGTGGAACCTCCATAGTTGACCACCTCCTTAAGTCGACCTAACATTCATAGGCCAGACATGCACTCCATGTATCAGTACAGGAGGCCTAGTTCCTTATTTGACCACCTCCACATCTTGACCAATTTGTTACGGTCCCTTGGGTAGTCACCTTGCAGAGAGTCTACTGTATATGATTATCTCACAAGGTGCAGAAAAAGCATTTGATAAAATGTAATCCCCATTCATGATATTAGAAAATAACCCAGTAAATTAGGAATAGAAGAGAAAATCTTACAGCTAAATCATATACAATGAAAAAAGATTGAATGCTTTTCCTTTAGGATTAGGAACACACAGGACTGCGTACTTCTGCCACTTCTATTCAGCATTGTACTGAAAGCTAGATTAATAAGAAGGAGGAAAAAAAGGCATAACATTTATAAAGGAAAAAATAAAACTGTTATTATTTGCAGTATCATAATTGCATGTGTAGGAAACTGTGTAATCTACCAAGGAAAGAACAGCTAGAACTAATAAGTAAGGTTTTAAAAGATACAATATACAAACATAACTTTTGCAAAAATCAAAAACTTTAAATGACCTGTAAATCTATTACCAGAAGAAGGGATAAACAAACCATGACATATAAGTCAAGTATCCCTTGTCTGAGATACTTGGGACCATACTCTTCCAGATTTCTGATTTTGTTAAATTTTAAAATATTTGTATTATAACTACTGATTGAGCTTCCCATATCTGAACATCCAAATTTCCCTTGATCGTCATGTCAGCGCTCAGAAAGTCTGGAATGAACCTGGGCAATAATGAGACCCCATTTCTACAAAAAATAAAGAAATTGGTCACCTTGGTGGTTCATGCCTGCAGTCCCACCTGTTCAGGAGGCTGAGGCAGGAAGATCACTTGGGCCCAAGATTTGAAGACTGCAGTGGGCTATGATGATGTCATTGACTAGCCCAGACAACAGAGCAAGACACTATCTCAAGTTGGGGATTTTAGAGGATTTCAGATTTTCAGGTTTGAAATACTCAACCCGTATTCATATGGCAGAATAATCATTGATAAAGAGGAAAAAACATTTTCATAAACATTAAGCTTGGGGTGGTGCCTGTGGCTCAGTGGGTAGGGCACTAGCCCCATATACTGAGGATGGTGGGTTCAAACTCAGCCCCAGCCAAACTGCAACAACAACAACAAAAAAATACCCAGGCATTGTGGCGAGTGCCTGTAGTCCTAGCTACTCAAGAGGCTAAGGCAAGAGAAT
This sequence comes from Otolemur garnettii, assembly GCF_000181295.1. Classification (NCBI taxonomy): domain Eukaryota; kingdom Metazoa; phylum Chordata; class Mammalia; order Primates; family Galagidae; genus Otolemur; species Otolemur garnettii. The sequence continues at coordinate 29,031,309 of NW_003852406.1, forward strand.
CGCCTAAGCCCAAGAGCTGGAGGTTGCTGTGAGCCGTGACACGACAGCACTCTACCAAGGGTGACAAAGTGAGACTGTCTCTAAAAAAAAGAAAAGAATTAAGCTTGGCAGAAGGAGACAGGTATAAATAGAACATTTTGAATGATTTTGTGTGGAGGTGGGAGGGAATTGAATATAAAGCAAGGGAACTTTCTGTGATTATCAATATGTTCTCTATCTTGTTTGGATTGATGACTGACCTGGTTTTATACACTTGTCAAAACTTGTAAAACCAAACACATAAGGTTTGTGTATTTATTATTTATAATTTATATCTCAATAGAAAGCATTTGTTGGAAAAAGATCACAAAAATAACAGCAGGGACAAAGATTATTGCACATATGATGATCAACAAGGCGAAAGAGGTGGAAGATAGACAGAATTAAAATGTTGAATAATTGGCCTGACCGAATAAGGAGACAGGAAAAGTACAACAGAAAAAAATACGAAGAAAGCTAGAAAAATTCTCCTGTTAGGAAGGAAAACATGAATTAGCCATATATGAAGGGACCCTTCATACATGGGTTCATTTTAAATCTCAAATGGTCAAACAGACAGAGTTCACTTCCTGGAGCATTCATAGCAGTAAGTTTCCCAGGATGCATATTCCAAGAAGACTAGGAGGTTTTTCTATGTTAAAGCTTTTCATCCTGGCTGCCAGGTATGGTTTAACTGTCTGAACATTGTAACAGTTGCAGTGTAAAAGATACGTTGCCTTTAATCACAGTATCCATTAACAACGGTTCTCGACCTTCTGATGCCACCACCCTTTAACACAGTTCCTCATGTTGTGGTGACCTCCAACCATAAAATGATTTTCATTACTACTTCATAACTGTAATTTTGCTACTATTATGAATCATAATGTAAATATCAGAAGTGCAGGATGTATTTTCATTGTTACAAAGGGGTCAGGACCCACAGGTTGCGTATTGCTGCATTAGAAGATTTCACATTCTTCCTCAAAACTATTGGCAAAATGAATTTCTCTGCACTGACTTTTAGAGCTGTTTAGGTTAAGCATCTTCTTAGGCAGTAATTTAAAGATTGGCCATGCAGTTATTCAAGACTTATAGGTACAGTTTAGAAAAGCATTAGTCTGAACCATGAGTAGGCACCACAGATGGCCTAGTAACCAAAGGAGACCACCCTCAAATGGGGCCATCTGCTCAACAGTGGTTGTTCTGGTTTGCTCTGCTTTTTCTATGTTTTTTTTAATCTCTTTTTATAATTTTTTTTTTTTTTTGAGGCAGAGTCTCACTCTTGCCTCAGGCTAGAGTGCCCTGGCCTCAGCCTAGCTCACAGCAACCTCAAACTCCTGGATTCAAGGGATCCTCCTGCCTCAGCTTCCCAAGTAACTGGGACTACAGGCACCTACCACAACACCTGGGTAATTTTTCTGTTTTTAGTAGAGATAGGGTCTCTTGTTGAGGCTGGTCTCAAACTCCTGAGTTCGAGTGAACCTCTGGCCTCAGCCTCCCAGAGCACTAGGATTACAGGCATGAGCCACTGCATCTGACCTGTTTTTTATCTCTTTACTCATTTGGAGTCTTTCTTCCCTTCTGGCTATGTCAAGGCCAGTATAGGAAACCCATTTAAGCCATTTCACCTTGACAGGGTAGTTTTAAAGCTTTGTGTGATCACTATTAGTCTCAGAGTAGTCTAAGAAATAATTTTACATCCTTGCTTTTAAAATTAGACCTTAGTAAGGACCAAAAACATGCTGCAGAGAAGCAGCATATTTAGGGGAAACTGCAGTCTGCCTAGGAGTTAGAAGACCTCAGTTCCAGCTCTGTCACGTAGGTTAGTGCTCTGCGATCCTCAAACCTCAGTTTCCTCACCTATCAAATGGGGATGGTAGTACCAGTCCACACGTAGTGAAATGGGTTTTCTCACACCCTGCCAATGGAACTATAAGTTGCTTCAGTGTCTATGAATGTCGTGTGGCTGTGCGTACCAAGAATCCTAAAAATATGCATGCCCTTTGACTCAGTAATTCTGCTTCTGGAAAGTAATCTGAAATCTGGCAAGGATTTCCACACAGAATGTTCTACACAACATGGTTTATGATAGTGAATATTGAAAACAACCAAAAGTTCCAAAAAGTATTCCACTGGTAGAATAGTCAGACATAAAAAAAAAAAAATGATGTTTATATGTCTAGTTAAACCTCTGGAACCTAGATCATTTTACTGGAAATGCATAGTTTAAAAAAAAAAAAAGATTATGAGGCAATGCCTGTGGCTCAGTGAGTAGGGCACCAGCCCCATATACCAAGAATGGCGGGTTCAAACCCAACCCCGGCCAAACTGCAACAAAAAATAGCTGGACATTGTGGTAGGCACCGTTAGTCCCAGCTACTCGGGAGGCTGAGGCAGGAGAATCAGCTAAACCCAAGAGCTGGAGGTTGCTGTGAGCTGTGACACTACAGCATTCAACCGAGGGTGACAAAGTGAGATTCTGTCTCTAAAAAAAAAAATTATGTGACACCACAGGATATATCAGCAAAATTCAATGTCTAGGAACAGGAGTGTTGAACCTTTTTCTTTTCTGCTATCCATCGGAAGAGTAAGAGTTGTCCTGGGGCGCACAGCAAATACACAAACACTAACAAAAGCTGATGCGCATAAAAAGGTCTGTGCATACCTATCATGGTATCTAGCACCACAGATAAGCAAAATAGTCCTCAGATAGTCTGCATGTGGCCCATAGGCCCAGGTTGGACACTCCTGATAGAGTAAACAACCGGGTTTCATCAAGAAGTAAGCTTTCAGCTGGGTGTGGGGCGCACACCTGTAATCCGAGCACTCTGGAAGGATGCCTGAGACAACTCTGAGCAAGAGACCCTGTGTCTACTAAAAATAGAAAAGCTAGCTGGGCATTGTGGTAGGTGCCTGTGTTTCCAGCTACTCAGAAAGCTGAGGCATGAGGATCACTTGAGCCTAAAAAGTTTGAGGTTGCTGTGAGCCGATGTAAGGCTTAGTGCCTGTGGGTCAGTGGTTAGGGCGCCAACCACATAGACCAAGGCTGGTGGGTTTGTACCCGGCCCAGGCCTGCTAAACAACAATGACAACTACAACAAAAAATAGCCAGGCATTATGGCCAGCTACTTGGGAGGCTGAGGCAAGAGGACTGTTTAAGCCCAAGAGTTTAAGGTTGCTATGAGCTGAGACACCAGTACTGAGGGCAACATAATAAGACTCTGTCTCAGAAAAAACAAATGTGATATATGTTAACCAGTCACAATCTGTGATTCTTATTTGGTTTCTAATATTTTAAAAGAAATATTAAAAATGTTAGAACATTTACAATACATTTGGAAATTTAAACAGTAGGTATTTTATGGTAGTAAGAAATTATTATGATTTTAGCTGGATGTGGTGACTCATACCTGTAATCCTAGCACTCTAGGAGATTGAGGCCGATGGATTGCTTTAGCTCAGGAGTTCAAGACCAGCCCAAGCAAGAACAAGACCCTATCTCTACTAAAAATAGAAAATCTAGCCAGGAGTTATGACAGGTGCCTGTAGTCCCGGCTACTTGGGGGGCTGAGGCAAGAGGATTATTCAAGCCCAAGAGTTTGGGATTGCTGTGAGCTGTGACACAACGGCACCCTACTCAGGGCAACAGAGTGAGAATTTGTCTCAAAAAAAAGAAAGAAAGAAAGAAAGAAATTTAGTATAATGTTACAATGTCAACAGAAACACATGAAAAGAAATTTATCAAACAGTGACTTGTAAAGGTAAAGTTGTGGCCAACTTTTTTACTTCTTTTACTTACAATTTAAATTTCTATAATGAACATATATCACTTTTATAATCAGAAAAAGAATTTTCTACTTCCTATGGTCAGAACACTTTTAGAAACTTAACTTGAAATAACAAGTAAAAATAAGCCAAGGCTCTAAGCACAAGCCAGTGCTGCGTGATGACTTTCTGGGCAACAGATGATCTATAAGATGGTAATGCTGCATTTTTTCTTATAAGATTATAATACCCTTCCCATGTTCAGATAAACAAAATACTTGCCATTTGTTACAGTTGCCTGCAGTATTTGCAGCCTGGGAGGAGTAGGCTCTCCCATATACCTTGGGGGTACAGTGAGCAGGCTGTACCACCTAGCTTTGTGTAAGTCCACTCTGTGGATGTTTCATCAAACAATGAAAAGTCACCTAATGATGTGTTTTTCAGAACTCATCTCTGTCATTAAGCATCATGGGACTATCTGCCATTAGGGCTTCATCCCTTTCTCGCAGTCCTGCTTATCTCTACCTGGCTTTATTCTATAGGCTTGTCCTCTTTGTAACAAGTTGGCTACTCGCAACCCCCAGATTCACATCTCTCAGTTCAGATCTCCTCAGTAGAAGGAGATTTTTCCTCTGGTCTTATATTCCACAGAAGATGTTAATTGGTCCTCCTTGGTCACATACCCATCCTGGATCTAGTGGTTACAAGCCAAGATGATGAGTACGTTGACTGATCTGGAGCACGTGCCCACTCCTGCTCTAACAGGAGGGCACCTGTGTTTCACAGCTCCCTACCCCCCAGACATGGATGGGAGAGGAAAAAGTTCTGGGAAGACAAAAAATAAAGCTTCACAGTCTGCTCCTCATGGTGTTCTCGGGATAAATCACTGGGATCTTTAAGGCAAAAAAAAAAACCAAAAAAAAAACACCACACTTTCTAAATTGAAAAGTTCTGTACAAATGCAAAAAGCAAAACAAATTTTAAAAGTCCAATTCTATTAAGTTAGATTATAATAAGATCTCAAGTGTACATGTATCAGTCTGTCAGTTACCTTCATAATAAGAGATGAGGGCTGGTGGTTATCACTGTACACTTCCCAATTTTAAAACTGTAGGAGACACACAGTAGGCCAGATAGATACATTTTCTAATGTAAAAGGAAAAAGGGGACATTATTTTGCACCTTCTCAGTAGTAAACTTGGAGATGGCTCCAAACATGAAATATTCATCAGATTCTCCATTCACAAAGTGATATGTTGGTGAATGACTAGTGATGAAAATTGTAGTGGACTCACAGGCAGCAACCTCAGTCCTTTATATATATCTCGGAAAGCGAATGTGTTGACTTGCAGAACCTGTATTTATGGTCCCCCCTCCTTTTACATGTAAGTTCAGCAGCACTGGATCTGTGTAAAATGTCTGAGCTAAGGTTGATATATCCACAAGAGCCTGCTACAGTCTTAAAATATTCTTTTCAATGATTGCTGCTTTGTGGACTAACGAAAGAATTAAGATTGTGAATCCAGTTTATAAACAACTCTAGAAAACGGTTATTAAATGTTATTGCCAACCCTCAGGACTGGTATTTTTCATAATGGAAGGCAACTTGATTCTCACTATTTGTTATGCTCCTAGTAGTGATAGAGTTTTTAAAACTGGAGACCTTGCAGTTGGCATTAGCAGTTTAAGTGGTTATAAGAGGGCCTGGGTTGAATCACTGTATTGTATCCTCTAATTCCTTGCATTCTTGTGAGTTTGGCTCCAAATGTTTTTTTAATTCTTAATTATTATGGGTATGTATCTTTATAGGGTACATGTGATGTTTTGATATAGGCATAAAACATGAATTAATCAAATTGGGATAATTAGAGTATCTATTACCTCAGGCATTTATTATTTCTTTGTGTTAGGACCATTCTAGTTCTACTCTTAGTTATTTTAAAGTGTACCCTAACTTACTGTTATTGTCACTTTGTTGTTCTATGAAATATTGTTTATCCTAATGACTTTTTAACAGCATAAAGGTCATTATAAATCATTTCATCTATCGTCAGACTCTTTAGACCATAAAAATGATCAGATAATCATTTTCATTCATTTTTCTTAAAAAGTAGTATCAGAATACTAAAAGAAAGGAGAGAAAAACAACTCTTATAGAAATAGCTGATTAATTAGGACTAAATCTAAGGAAATTTTCACTTGAGATGCTTTATTTAAACCTGTACTGAGGGAGTCCAGGCCTGTGTATAGTAAGATTTATCATTAAAGGGCAGTGCCTGTGGTTCAATGAGTAGGGTGCTGGCCCCAAATACCAAGGATGGCGGGTTCAAACCCGGCCCCGGCCAAACTGCAACAAAAAAATAGCCAGGCATTGTGGCAGGCGCCTATATTCCCAGTTACTTAGGAGGCTGAGGCAACAGAATCGCCTAAGCCCAGGATTTGGAGGTTGCTGTGAATTGTGTGATGTCACAGCACTCTACCGAGGGCGATAAAGTGAGACTCTGTCTCTGGAAAAAAAAAAGAGATTAATCATTGAAGGTGAAGATGTCGAGGCCTATGCAGACTGATACCATGTGTTTCTCCTCCGCATCCAGCTACGTGGTGAACATGGGTCTGATTGACAAACTGTGTGCCTGCTTCCTCTCGGTGCAAGGTCCAGTGGACGAGAACCCCAAGATGGCCACATTTCTGCAGCATGCCACGGGGCTCTTACATGGAATGTGCACCTTGTGCTTTGCTGTCACTGGAAGGTAAGACTAGAACTCAGTCTACACTCAACTCTTGGGCTGTCTCTTGCATTTTGTCATCATTGGGTCATTTCATAGGGATGTATGTGGTCTTCTTGGCCCCTTTCCTCTTTGTTCTTCCTGTATCATCAGCTTTCTCTACTGAGATACGCATTATTTTTCTTATTTTCCTGGGCCCCATCCTCCTGCCACATGTTCCTACCAGAGTCTTTACTTCTTGTTGGTGTCATAAATTTGACTGTCCCTACTGGAAAAGACTGAAGAAATCATTCAGTCTGCCTCCTACTGAGACTCAGAGGACTCAGATGATTCTTCTGGAGTTAGTGAATCAATGAAAGCTCAATCAGATCAAGCCAGGCCCTCAGCTCGGCGCAGAGCAGCCTCACGGTGCTCATGGCCATTGTTCATGTGCTTTTAGTCAGAGTCTCCTAGACATTATTTATTCTCCTTCTGTCCATTCTTCCAGAGCATTTCCATGAGTAAAGGAAGAGACTCATCCAAATACAGTAGCTCCATGAAGTCATACATGACCCATGGGCATGATTAAAGTCAGTGTGTCAGGGACTACTACAGGCCTGCTTGGCTCTGTAGACCCCACCTATGCCATCCCACCCTGTGCACTGTCATCAAAATAATTCTGTAGGAAAAACGGGAAACTCTCATGTCTTCTTCCCACCAAATAAGGATCATTTACAATAATGGCTCAATGTTTCTTTTTTCTTTTTCCTTTTTTTTTTTTTTTTGAGACGGAGTCTCACTTTGTTATCCTCAGTAGAGTGCTGTGGCATCATAGCTCACAGTGATTCTTTTGCCTCAGCCTCCCAAGTAGCTGGGACTCCAGGCACCCACCACAACACCCAGCTGTTTTTAGAGATGGGGTCTTGGCTTGCTTGGGCTGGTCTAGAACTCGTGAGCTCAAGCAATCCACCCACCTTGGCCTCCCAGAGTGCTAGGATTATAGGTGTGAGCCACCACTCTCAGCCTGTACTCAGCGTTTATGAAGGGCATATGACATAAGGGGCATACTGAAGATGTCTGATAAAATAATTTTCTTACAATGAAATTCTAAACAGTACTTATATGTATTATATATTTATTAGAGATTTACCTGGTAGAAAACTAATTATTTGAAACTTCTAAAGTCTAGCTTTGTAAAGAAGTATTATCTGTCTATATGCAATGTACACAGAGTACCAGTGACTGCTTGTATATTTGGAACATTTTAAGACAGGGAATTTGTTTTCTAAAATAAAAATCCTCAACATTTCTTAGTTCATTATATACAGGGACCCTAAAATCCCCTATTTTTCTTTGCTCCTACCCAGTCCCTTACTATCAGTCCCATTTCTTGTAAGATTAAGGCTGTCTGAGATGTCAGGGAAGCCAAGCATGACATAATTCGGTGTTCTGAGTTAGTCTGTTCCCATCAAGAAATGCAGATGGAGCCTACCTTCCAGGGATTGCACAAGAACTCAGGAAGTAACTGTCTATGAGTGTGTGACCTAAGCAGAATCAGGGAGTACCATGCTATAGTAATAGGGCTCCGTCCAGGACAGTGGCCCATGCCAGCTTCCTGGAAGCCACCATTCTGCCCAGCTGGTTCCACTGCAATGGCCAGGCCCCTCCCTGGGAGTATCTTCTCACCCAGGAGACCCCTTTGGTCCTCACTCTTTTTGTATACACAGCATTACAAACCTGCCACCATCTCGAGCCTGATCCACTGTGCTCTTCTCTTGAATGGATCTGGGTCTTCCTGTATCAGGTGGGTGTACAGTTTGTGGGCTTCAGCTTTCACTTACATGCAGGTTCAGTCACCTAAAACCTGGAGAACTTGAAAGAAACCAAAGGACATTCACAGTCACTCACTTCTATAGGGAAAGCCACTGACTTAAATTAGAATCCAGGATTTCTAGCTTGGTGTTCCTACCCCTAACTTCTTATTATTCAAAATGTGGGAACATGAATTTGGTTTCTTTGAACATTTCCTCAGTTACATATGTGGCAAACAGGACCCTCCTCTCTTTAACAGACACAGTCATGCTCTTGTCCTGAGGACACTCACTGAGCATCTGTCTTATGCCAGACACCAAGCTAAGTATTGAAGACACTGCCCTGAGGAAGCCCAGAGTCTAGTGTGGGGTCAGCTAAATGTTCTTAGTTACAAGATGATAGCTACAGCAGAAGAGAATGTGCACAGAGTAAGGCCCAGAGGAGGCCCAAAAAGCTTCAGTAGCATAACTTAAAAGGATCCAGAATAAGCAGAAAAAAAATTCAATTGAGAAAAAGGGCATAATATATACATTGTAGGTGTAGCAGATATCCTTGGTGCCTCTGGTTCACCCAGACGTCACCTGCCAGTGGCTTCCTATATTTCTCTGCCTGAGGATATTCTCTGGACCAGGAGCTATTTGCCAGAGTACAAGAGAGTTAATACCTCCAGAGCTGACCCTCAAATAATAAATTGGTGGATAATATCACAGCTTTCCTAATCCTTAGTGGGACAATTCCAAGGTATGTTCTGTACCGTCTCTCAGAGGGGTCCAGTAGTAACCTGTTTGTCCTTAATCAGCTTTTCTCTTTCCCTGTGTCCCTTCTCTAGCTCCTCACAAATGATCTATTTGCATCCATATTATTTCAGGATCTGCTTTGGGGACATCCAAACCAGGAGATATGGACTACAAGGCTTTGTATCACATTCACTTTTGACATAGCTGTACAGTAAGGTGATTGGGGAGAGGGGCAGGAGATAAGGTGAATGCTGGTTCTCGGGAGGCTCAAGAGATAAAAGAGCTAGATAAAAGATAAAGAGCCACTCAAGTAGTTTCAAAGGGACATTGTAGAGCCATCACTCCTGCAAAGTATAGAGATGGCTGGAATGGCATAAGCCTAGAGGCAGAAGGATTAGTAAAGAGGTTCTTACCCTGATCCAAGGGAGAAATGCTAAGGGCCAGTGCAGAGAGAAAGGAGAAAATACATTAAGGGGAAGCAGAGTAAAATGTAGGGGGGTGACAGAGGGGCCGATGATGTGGTAGGGAAAGGAGAAGAGGGGTGTGGAAAGACTCCCAGGTTTCTGAAGATTTTGAGCGATAGCCAATATCTTCTCCAAATTAGAAAATACAAGCAGTTTTTCATAGTGAAAATATTATCATCAATCACAATATAGGATTATCATATATGTATATAGACTTTGGTCTACTTGGATAAGCCTGAGGCACGTCTATTTTATATTTATTGTATATTTTATATATGTAATAAATTTTATATACAAATTTAAAATGAAGTTTTATGTTTATTTTATATATCATATATGAACTATAATTGTTTCTATGTAAATATATGGATTTTAAATCAATGATTTGCTGTTGGTGGTTTTTAACAGTTCTGAATCCGTTTTTCCCCAATGTAAAAATTTTCTTCTCAAACTTCAGTTGCTTGAGAAATTTCTTTTACTAGGACTTGTTTTAAAAAAAAATTACCTTAGAAGAAAGGTCCTGGGGTTTCCTGGCTTAATTTACCTAGAAATTCTTATCCTTCAATCCCCGAACATTTCCTGAACACTACCAAACCACAGGAATATAGGTTTTTCTACCTCTTCAAATTTGTCTACCTCTAATAATTATAGATTGTTCCATATTGTTCCCCATTTGTTCATGGAAATTATATTTCTAAACTATAAACTACAGTGACCTGTTCAAGCATTTTATATGTATTAAATAGAGTTCTGCTCCAGGTCATGACCATGTCTAAGAAGAAGGGTAGTGTGGTTTTTGCTTTATTAGAGTAATTCACATAATGTCTATTTTGGCTACCAGAAGCCAGCCAGAGCCAGGGAGTCAAAGAAGGCTTGTCCTTAAAGCCCTTTTGTGAGTAGCAGGAATAAAAGAAAAAGAGGAGCCAGAGAGGCCCTCAAAAATCGCCTCTTGTCCAGGCAGACCCTGAGATAATTAAGCTGACTAATTGATGGGGTGAGACTTTGAGTAAACACGCTGCTTCTGCTGGTGGCCCGGCCTTTGTGGTGGTGATTACCGCAGGCCTGCCTCTGCTCCGCTCTTCTTTGTGCCCTTAATCTTCTAATTTTTACCTAGGTTTTCTGAAAGACAATTTGGGTGTCAGAATTTGTGCCAGTTGATCTTTGGAGTGGAAAAGCACTAGCTGATGACTTTTGTGTCAGGCTTGGTTTTGAACAATGAACTTGTATTTCTTTGTGTAAAAATTGAAATAGTGATCCTCTGGTAAAAAGGTTGATTTTAATTTAGGACCGCTCCAGAATTTCAATATGGGAATTATTCACAAACTGTAATTCTTGGTCACTTAAGCAAATTGCAACAGTTTGTTAGAACTTTCAGAAATGCCTACTTCTTTGGCCTTTACTATCAGCAGTTTTCTGTTCTTAACTCTGCAAGAAATAAAGAGAAAAGGATGATTTTCAAATCTCAGGGCAGCAACTCAGCTGCGGTAATTGGATGAGGCTAATGGAGTCCCCCTTAAGGGGCTGACTCCTTAGCACAACTAATAGGATCAGACCAGCAATGAGTAATTATAAACTGCAACCAACACAGCTGTTAACTTAATCAGCAACCATTTATTGCTGGAACAGTGGTGAGAGGACTGGGAGGTGGTGGACTCACAGTAAAAAGTTAGCGATCCTTGCACCTACTCTGAAAACAAAGAGGTGATTGGTTGGAGAAGACTATTCTGAATTCTAGAATATTTTTACACAAAAGGAAGTTTGGTGTATGTATTTGTGTTTTTCATTTTTACATCCATAAACTACACTAACAAAATGTATAGTTTTTGGAAACCTGTGCAGTGAAAAGATAAGAGTGATTGGTGATTTAGCCCTTTAATTATGCTGTTATAAATGAGTGCTTCTCAAGTGTTTAAGGATACTTGAAAACCATTTGTTCAAGCAAAGGTAAACTTTAACTTTGCCTGCCTGCCTATTCATTCATTCATCGAACAAATATTTATGTTGCACTTGTTCTGTGCCAGGCCCTGTGCTGGGCTTGGAGAAAGCAGAAATGACTCAGACATGGATTGTGTCCTCAAGGACCTTGTAAGCTAGTAAGGAAAAGAAGATGCTTGTATAGAGACCCCTTGCACAAGGCAGAGAGTGAGAAAGAGGGTAAAAGGCGATAGAAGCACTTAGCATGCTGCCTGGTACATAATAAATGCTTAACAAATGTTGACTGCTATTATCATCATCATATTGATGGCGTTCTGAGAAAGGAGAAGTCACTCTTCACTCTAGTTTTAGGGGGTTGCTGTTTTCTTGAACAGCTAAAATTTAACCTGGGTCTTGAAAGACGGAGAGGATTGGAACATGTAGAGTTGAGAAAAAGGTGAACCAAGAAAACAGCATGAACAAAGACTCCTGGAAAGCAGGAAAATATGAAGAACTAATAGAGAACTGTAGCTGAAATTGGGAGGTATAAGATCTGACAATTAAGTTTGCAAACTTGCCATTGTACCCTTATATTGGCAGCACTATACAAACAACTTCACAAGGTCATAAACTTGTTGTATCAGTGTCTCACAGCCGTGTCCCTGTCCATGTATGGCAGTGTCTTGCTGAGTGGCGTTCATTATTGTTGCATGTTTTTGTGTGCCATTATGAAAATGTCAGAGCTTGAATTAGAACAACAAACCTTCATAAATTTCTCTTAAACTTGCCAAGAGTGGGGGTGAAATCAGGGACATGTTAGTCCAAGTTTATGGAGATAATGTCGTGAGGAAAACAGCAGTGTACAAATGGATTAAGCATTCTTCTGAGAAGAGAGAAATCATCACTGATGAAGAGTGGTCAGGGCAGCCAGCATGACGTTGCAAAAATTTGTCAAATTGTGCATCAAAGTCATCTTCTGACTGTGAGAAGCACAGCAGACCAAGTAAACATCACAGAGAAACTAGAAGGCGTTAACTGAAAATTTTAGCATGAGAAAGGTTTGTGCAAAAATGGTCCCAAATGAGCTCACCGATGAACAAAAGCAAAGGAGAGTTGAAGTTTGCCAACATCTCTTGGAGAAACAAGATGATGTTTTGGGCGGTGTTATCCCTGGTGATGAAACATGGATGTACCAATACATCCCCAAAAGAAAGCACCAGAGTGTACAGTGGAAGTCAGCCAGTCCCCCACATGAAAAAAGTCTGTCAGTCTAAATCAAGAGTCCAAATGATGTTACCTTTTTTGATATCAGAGGGGTCGTTCATTATGAATTTGTACAAACTAGAGGAACAGTTAATCAAGTTACTATTTAGAAGTGCTGAAATGGCTGCCTGAAAAAGCTAGAGAAATGACCTGAACTTTTCCCTGATAACATCAGGACAATGCACAAGTTCACACGGCACTGTCTGTGAGAGAGTTTTTACCCAGTAAACAACCGTATTGGAAGACCCTCTTTCCTGACTTGGTCCCAAAGATAAATGAAATGTTGAAGGGAAGACATTTTGATGACAATCAGAACATCAAGGGTAATATGACAACAACTTTGATGGCCATTCCAGACAAAAGAGTCTCCAAAGTGCTTTGAAGAGTGGACTAGGTGCTGGTTGGTGCAGTTTCCCAAGGGAAGTATTTCAAAGGTGACTGTAGTGCTATTCAGTGATGAAGTATGTAGCACTTTTTCACAAACCTAATTGTCAGACGTTACATATGATGGTAATTTTAATGTCTCCCAGATTGTTATGAGGTTCAAATCAGGTAATAAATGTAGAAAGACTTTGTGAACTACATAAAAGATTTGCAGAGATGTGGTGGTGGCAGCAATCTTGTTAAATGCCTTTGAGTGAGGAATTAGGCCTGCCAAGAACCATATTCTGGAAGTATTAGTCAAGTGTCATATCAGGAACGTATTTGAGAGGAGGCAGAAAGTGAGAGGGCCGTTGACAGGTGTCTAGGCAAGAGCCAAAGGGCACAGAAAGAAGAACGTCTTGTAAAATCCTCTCATAGACTCTTATGAATGGCATCACTGGTCTCTCAGGCATCAAGCTCCAAACCTCATCTTCTCTCCTCCCTGCACCTCAGGTCTAATCTGGTGCCACGTTCTGTTGACTGAAAGGAGCCTTAAAGTCACCAATCTAGTCTTTCATTCAGGTCTGAATCTTTTCAATAACCCTGCCAGTCTCTATTAGATATCTTTAGCAACAGGAAACTTTTTACTTACAAAGGAGATTGTTCTGTCACTGAGTCTTTGAAGTTTAAAAGTCTCTCCTTATACCAAAATAAAACTTCTCTCCTGCTGCCTTAGTGCCTCCTTGCTCCCTGGCAACGTCCAGACTAACACAAACCCATGCTTCTCCCTGAACTCCCCAAGAGCCACCTTACCTAGTATCTTCCCTTGCTTTTCTTCCAGTTGCTATGGCTCCGTAACAAATTACCCTGAAACTTAGTGGCATCTGTTAATCTCACAGATTCTGTGAGTCAAGAATTCTGTCAAGGTACAGAGAGGATGGATTATCTTTGTTCCACAATGTCTGGGCCCTCCTTTAGAAGGCTTGAGGGGTAGAGTTGGACTTATCCAGGGGTTTGCTCACACGTGTCTATAGTTGATGCTTGCTATTAGCTGAGAGCCTCTTCCTCCCTGGGGTCTCTGCATAGACGAGTTTGGGCTTCCTCAGAGCATGTGGGCTGGGTTCCAAGAACAACCATCCTGGCAGAGAAAGGGGCAGAAACCACACCCCCTTTTATGACTTAGCCTCAGAAGGAACACAGCATTACTTACACTGCACTCTATTCACAAGGCAGTCACGAAGTCCCATCTAGCTTCAAAAGGAGGAGAAATAGATTGTGCCTCTTGATGAGGAACATGAAGGTTCCTGAAGAGCATGTGGGACCAGAAGTAGCACTGTGGTTATGCTTTAAAAATATAGTCTAGGGGGCGGTGCCCTACCTCAGTGGGCAGGGCGCTGGCCCCATATACCGAGGGTGGCGGGTTCAAATCGGCCCGGCCAAACTGCAACAAAAAAATAGCCGGGCGTTGTGTCAAGTGCCTGTGATCCCACCTACTCAGGAGGCTGAGACAAGAGAATCACCTAAACCCAAGAGCTGGAGGTTGCTGTGAGCTGTGATGCCACAGCACACTACCGAGGGTGACAAAGTGAGACTCTGTCTCTTAATATATTTATATGTGTGTGTATGTGTATATATATGTATGTATATATATAGTCTAGGCTCAGCACCCTTAGCTCAGTGATCGGGGCACCAGCCATATACACCAGGACTAGAGGGTTCAAACCTGGCCCAGGCCTGCTAAACAATGACAATAACAAAAAAATAGCCGGGCATTTTGGCAGGCACCTATAGTCCCAGCTACTTGGGAGACTGAGGCAAGAGAATCGCTTAAGCCCAAGGTTTGAGGTTGCTGTGAACTGTGATACCATGGCAGTCTACTGAGGGCAACACAGTGAGACTCTGTCTCTAAATAAATAAATAATAAAAATATAATCTACTGGCTCAGCACCTGTAGCTCAGTGGCTAGGGTGCCAGCCACATACACCAGAGCTGATAGGTTTGAATCCAACCTGGGCCTGCCAAACAACAATAACAACTACAACCAAAAAACAGCTGGGCATTGTGACAGGCACCTGTAGCTCCCGCTACTTGGGAGGCTGAGACAAGAGAATCACTTAAGCCCAAGAGTTTGAGGTTGCTGTGAGCTATGACGTCACAGCACTCTACTCAGGGCCACATAGTGAGACTCTGTCTCAAAAGAAAAAAAAAAAAAAAGATAATGGGTTCCCCATATCCTGTTCGCAGCTATCTGCTAGACTCTCTGCAGACTCTTATTTGGTACTGTCAGGCTACTCCTAAATCTTTCATTGTCATTAGTCACTGTCTATGGATAAAAGCCTTACCGGTATTGGGAGGCAATGAAGTGAATATAACAGGACAGGGCAAGTAGAATTAAGGTCAGTAACACTTGCTGAGCACCTTGTGTGTGCCCTGGGCGGAGTGTTCCCCACGTACCCAGCCATCCTGCTCACGTACCCACGTACTTTACGCCGTCTCCCCACACGTACCCAGCCATCCTGCTCACACGGTCTCAGAAAGGAGCAACTATCCTTATCCTTCAGATCAAGCAGAAGCAGGAACTTCTAGGCAGCCTCTGTACTCACAGCTGGGTGAGTGCTAGCATAAAGACTTCTAAAAGATCCATCCCAGCTCACAGGAAATGCTAGTTGATTCAAGGGACAGAAAGATGACTACTTCAGCTGGTGCAGTTCGCATTGAGTGTTCACCACGTGCTAGGCGTATCACCAGAGAAAAGGAACTGGCTGGGCCCCAGCCCACAGGGCCAGATTTAGGGGCAGTATCTGCTAGTCACCACTCTCTTAGGGGCTGGGATGATCCAGGAAAACCATCAATACATGGGTGGTCTCATGAGGCTCAGGGAGCAGAGCATGTCTGGGGCACCTGCATGCGGGAGAGCAGGCTCCCCAAAGGAGACCCACATGTAGGGTTGTGTTGACGTGAGTTTAATTCCTGCTCTCTCCATTCTGTGACCCTTGGCAAGTGTTTAGCATGTCAAAGCCTATTTCCTTAGATAAAAACAAGTGAAATTGATAATTCTCCCTTAGAGGGTTGGACAAGGCAGGAGCAGGAGGGTACTAACACAGCTGTCACTCTGACCTCCTGCCTAAGGTGCTGTTTCTATATATCCATCTATTTATTATATCCCATCTTGTTCCAAAAAGATTCACAATAGCTTACAGAAGTATGTACATTTTTTATTTTCTTTTAAAATGATAAAATTAGAACAAAAGAAAACAGGTAGGAAAAAGTAAATCAGACCAGAGCAGGTAAGGTCGAGGCACAAACCATATTCACTACAAGCCCTGATTAACATTTCCTCTTGGAATTCCTGCTGACAGTTTCTACCAGGAACTTACATTTCATATGTTAAGTCCTGAGCTCACTGGCTTTCACCCAGGTTGGCTGTCTTTCCTGACTACCTCATTCTGCTCAAGATTCCAACCATCTGACCAGATTTTAAGACCCAAACCTTAGTGGTCTTTGACTTCTCTCTCCCAGAATCCAGTCTGGTCCTATCTGATTCAGCCAAGGGATGTTTGCCACAGAAACATGGGGTGGAACATATTTTTTATACCTCCTTCTGGATACATGGTACTTGTCTACTTCTAGCTCATTAAGCTCATTAGTTCTCTTGCCCCACATACATAGTTTTTTAAAGATTTTCCTAGGGAAAGAAACTAATTATCCAGAAGTGTCTCTTTAGGCACCTAGCACCTGAAATAAAACAAGATAAGAATTCAAACTGTGGTATATGTACACCATGGAATACTATGCAGCCATTAAGAAAGATGGAGACTTTACGTCCTTCATGTTCACATGGATGGAGCTGGAGAATGTTCTTCTGAGCAAAGTATCACAGGAATGGAGGGAAAAGTATCCAATGTATACACCCCTATTATGAAACTAATTTATACCTTTTATATGAAAGCTATAACCTAATAACAACCTAAGGATACGGGAAAGGGGGGAATGGGTGGAGGGAGGGGGATTCGAGGGTTCACTTCTGTGGTTCATCTTACAAGGGTACAAGTGAATCTTTCTATGAGTAGAATATGAACATTTTAACACAATAACTAAGAAAATTACGTGAAGGCTATGTTAACCAGTTTGATGGAAGTGTTTCGGATTGTTTGTGAAAACACCACACTGTACCCCAGAAGTGCCTTAATGTACACACTTACTATCAATTAAAAAAAAAAAGAATTCAAGAAATTGCTGTTAATTGGCAGAGCTAGCAAATACCAGTGTGCACCATTGGCCTATGCCAGGACCCTGTTTCCTGGGCCTGCTCTTAACACAGGAAGAAGGGCTGCCCATGTCTTTTTTTTTTTTTTTTTTTTAAGATGGAGCCTCAAACTATCCCCCTGGGTAGAGTGCCATGGCATCACAGCTCATAGCAACCTCCAACTCCTGGGCTCAAGCGAGTCTCCTGCCTCCGCCTCCCAAGTAGCTAGGACTATAGGCACCCGCCACAACGCCTGGTCATTTTTTGGTTGTAGCCATCATTGTTGTCTGGTGGGCCCGGGCTGGGGATTCGAACCTGCCACCTTAGATGTATGTGGCTGGCGCCTTAGCCGCTTGAGCCACAGGCGCCGAGCCATGCCCATGTCTTAAGTCTTTCTTTCTCTACAGAGATACTTGAGGTCCTCAATTCTTTGGCATACCTTGCTAAGGTCAATTTTCCCTTCCTTTCTTTCATTTCTTTGACAAATACTTTACTCATTACTGTTTTTTGAGTATGTGCTGGATGCCAGACACTTGTCAAGGTATAACAAGACAACACTCTTACAGAGCTTAACAGGAGGAAAAAAAAAACAATAAACTAACAAACAAGATAATTTTAGCTAGTGCCAAGTGACATGAGAAAATAAAGTACAGTGACATAGCAGAAGACCTGGTCAGGGAAGGCCTCTCTGGGAGGAACCCACCGTGTAAAGATCCAAGGGGGCAGTGATCTAGCTGAGAAGAGTGGCAAGGCTCTGCGGTGGGCGTGTGACAAACAGGAGGTGACATACCGAAGAGGGGGGCACAAGGAAGAAAGGGGAGGAGATGGAGTCAGGGAAGTAAGGGCCAGGAGGTGAGGACAGAAAGGTTAGAGATGTGAGTTCTACTCTAAGTGTGCTGGGACACCATTGAGGATTTTAAACAGAAGAGTGGCTTAAGAAGTAAAAAGATCATCTGTTTACTCTGTGAAGAATGGAGCAGAGAGGCAAGGATGTACACCAGAAAGATCATTTAGGAGGATACTGGACCCCAGTGCTGGACCCAGTACTCCCAAGGAGTTGCACGGTGTAGCGGAGTCAGACAAACCCTTCCTCACTGTACAAATCATGCTCCTGTTAGTGTCATCAGGTGGCCCCTAGTATGACAGGCTTTTTTTCTCCCAGTTACTCAGCCAGCAGAAGTAGTTATCTTTACTTGGCAACACAACATAACCTCTGGCAGAGCCCCTTCATCCTATTCCCAAATCCTAAAGATAAGAGAGACCCAAAGTGTCAGCTAGACTAGCCTAAACAGTTTGTCAGCACAGGGCGGTTTGCTCTTTACAATGAGGACTACATTGGTGAGGTGTTGCATCCTTCCCCATCCTGGAAGAGGTGGAAAATGCCATCCACTGAAAGGACAGAAGGCACTCAGAACTCAGCTGGCCATGAGGCTGGGTGAGGTCTAGAAAGGTCTGAAGCTCCCATCCGAGAGGCAGTACCTGACAACCCCCAACCTGCAGTTCCAAGATCCAGGAGCGTCCCCCGCCGTCAGTCCCCAGAGCTGCCTGCCTTCTCGCCTCACAGCTCCTCCCTGCCCTTTCATCTGTTCACTTGTACCTGTCCCAAGACTGTCCTGAGCCTGTCACCTCTTTACTCCTCCACTGTCTTGGGTCTCTATTCAGAAATTGCCAGAACCCAGAGTTTGCTCTTAGCAGCCTCACCCTCCACCCTCCATTCCTGCTGGTGTCTTCCTGTCTTGCTCTTTCTCCAGCCTCTTCCAGGTTGTTGATCCCAAACAGCAAGAATGTGCATGCTGCTTTCGTGACCTATCACGTCTGTTCTCAAGAAGGTTCCTTTCTCAGACTTTCTCTTTGGGTTCAACTGAAACTCATAATCAACTCATTGGAAATTTTCCAGGGAATCTGAGCCTACCTCATGTTCTCACTTTTTGATCATCCCTGTGTTTTTCCTGTGCTCTAACCAGGTATCCTGACTGTCTTGCAGAGCAGACACAGGTATTCCACGATGACTTCCTCTTACTCTCACCTCTCCACCGGCGTCCCCATTTCCTTCAACAGAGCTCTAGATTAAATCTGCATTAAACAACCTATTTTCTAAATCAGCTGTATATGTTATATATAACATGAAGGCTTGGAGGGGGGAGTGTGCTTTGTATGTTTGTGGAGAAAGCACAGAGATGATAACCTCCAAAGTAGATTTACATCTGTTATCACTTCTCAGAACTGAAAAGAAGCTTAGACGTCACCCCGCCTCATGCCCAACTGAGTTTAGAGTACCCTCTGCCCCTGCAGTAGATGGGAGCTTCTAACTCTTCAGCATGAGGAAGGATATAATACCTCACCAAATAGCCCATTTCACTTTGGGGTGTTCTCATTATTGGAAAATTTCCTATAGGTTTATCTAATATCTGCTTCCTGGTAACAGCTCCCCCTCCCCTGGGATCATAAATAGCAAATGAAGCACTTCTTCAGTTTGAAGACGTCTTCAGGTCCTCCAGCAATGCGCTAAGCCTCCCAGTTCCTGCAAAGCTTCCTCCAGTAAGATTGTTTGCTTTTATCATATAAATTACTTTCCTGGGGAACTTTCTGTCCTAAATTAGTGCAGGGCCCAGCGTTAGACCTGGTACTTCCAAATGGTACCGGGTCAGACAGACGTGAGAGCCAGGACTACCCTTCCTCACTGTACCACTGGTGCTCCTGTTAGTCAGCATTGAGCTTCTCTCCCAGTCAAGCACCGCTCTTTCCCTGGAGGCAGCTAATCTGCAGAGTCTTTGGTTTTCTCCACATGCTGTTAACAGTCTGTATTCTGTTCCCTGTCACATGCCCTCTTCCCATCCTAAACACATGCAGTTAGTGTTTATAATCTAACAGTAGAACTTAGGGGTCATTTCTATATATTTCATCCTGGTTTTAGTCCTCATTTATTTTGGGGTGAGCTTTTTTTTATTGATTATTTTCTCCTCGAAACTATTTTCACTTTGCCCCTAGTACACCACACTCTCCCAATTTCCCTCTTATTACTTTTCAGTTTCCTTTGCTGAGAAGAAACTTCTTCCCATCTCCCCAACTTCTAAACATTGGAGTATCCCAAGGCTCACACCTCAGATTACTACCTATATTTACTCACTAAAATGAGCTTCTCATTTTAAATACCATCTATGCCTTGATAACTCCCAAATAGCTCAAGCTCAAACCATTCTTGTGAATTAAGGCTTCTTATTCAGTCATTCAACAAATACTTATTGAATAGATACTGTGGGTCATATACTGTTCTAAGCCCTGGAGACATATCTGTGAAACAAAAGAGACAAAAATCCCTACAATTGGGAAGTTTATTTTATGCAATTTACAATCCAGTATCTCCACTTTGACATGTAATGGGCATCTCAAATTTAATGAGTTCAAAACTCAAGTCCTGGGTTTCTTCCCCAGACATGCTTTCCCCATGTCCTCCCCCATTTCTGTACATAGCAACTGCATTCTTCCAATTATTCAAGCCCACAACCATTGGGCCATTTTTTTGCTCTTCTTTCTCACACCCACATCCAATCTATCAGGAAATCCTGTTGGCTTTCCCTTCTGATTATTTTCAGAATCCAGCCACTTTTTACCACATCCATGGCAACCATCCTGGTTCATCCATCGTCATCTCTCACCTGGGTAATTAAAACAGCCTCCCAGTTGGTCTCCCTGCTTCTGCCTTGACTCTTCTAAAGATTTTTCAACCCACTAACTATAATAATCACTTTTTAAACTTAAGTCAGGGGTCCATCACTTCTGCACTCAAAATGTTTCAGTGGCTTCGGATCTGAACAGCAAATGCCTTCTGATGTCTTTATTATGATGGTCTCCAAAGCTCTGCCCCATCTCCTCTCTGACCTCATCTCCTATAAGTCTTATGCATTCTCAGCCTGCTTTAGCCACACTCACCTTCCTGGTTTTCTTTTTTTTTTTTTTGGCCGGGGCTGGATTTGAACCTGCCACCTCCAGCATACTGGTGCCCTACCCTTTTGAGCCACAGACGCCGCCCCTTCTCGTTTTCTTGAAAGTGTCGTTCACACTCCTGGCTTTATGCTTTGGAATTTGCTGCTTCTCTACCTGAAACACCCTCCCATAGACATCTGCATGACTTCCTTTCTCATGTTTTGTAGAATTCTGCTTAAACAATCCTTTAGAAAGGGGTTCCCCAGCAACCTTCCATAGAGTAGCATCACACATACTTCTTCATTTCTAAGTGATGTCCTCTGCTCCTCTGTAGCACTGATCACACCTGACAGTTTATTTAGATTTTGCATATTATATATTTGTTGGTATTTTTCTTATGTCTTCCGGCACTAAAATAGAAGCTTTAGGAGGAAAAATCATAGATTTTGTTGCTAAATGCCCGTGCCTAGAACAGTGCTTGCCATATAGTAGGCCCTCAATAAATATTTGTTGAACACATAAATCGTGAATGAACAGGCCCACTGTGTAGGTGGAATAATGCCCTTTAATGATACCTATATCCTAATCCCCAGAACCTGTGAATATTACCTCGCATGGCAAAGGGCTTTGCAGATATGATTAAGTTAAGTATTTGAGATGAAAAGATTATCCTGGATTATTCAGGTGGGCCCAATGTAATCACAAGGTTCCTCATAAGCAAAAAAGGAAAGCAGAAAGTCGGCGTTAGGGAGAGCTTTTACAGCTGCTGTGCTGCCGGCCTTGAAGGTGGAATAAGGGGGGCACAACCCAAGGAATTCAGGCACACTCTAGAACAGTGGTTCTCGGCCTGTGGGTCGCGACCACTTTGGACTATATTAAGGGGTTGCAGCATTAGGAAGGTTGAGAACCACTGCTCTAAAAGCTGGAAAAGATACGGAAACAGATTCTTCCCTAGAGCCTCCAGAAGGAACACAAGTCTTATTTGCAGATAGTCCAGTGAGATCTACTTTGCATTTCTGCTCTCCAGAACTGTAAGATAATTTCAGTTTTTAAGTCACTAACTTACCATAAGTTGTTCCAGCAGCAATTGGACACTGATCCACCCATCTGCCCCCTAACTAGACTGTAACCTCCTGCAGAACAGGGACCTGGTCTTCCTGGGCCTCGAACGTCACCAGTGCTCTTTGTTCCTGCAGTGCAGGTACTTCAGCTTTTTAAACAGAGCACCTGGAAGAGAGTCCTGCCTCTTCGTGCTCACCACAAAACCTGATGAATGATGCTGGCCCTGGACACAGACTGGTTGTCCTGGAATATCCCAGAACATGAGAGCTGAAAATGGGAATACTGCTGAGAAAAAAGTCACCTTTCCTCCATGAAGTTGTCCTCCATTATTGGGAGACACAGTGACTTAACCCCTGAAACATCCAACACTGCAGACCTTCAAATACAAGTCTTTCAGTTCAGGGAGTAAAAGTGGATGTTTTGGCCGGACACTGTGACTCACCCTTATAATCCTAGCACTCTGGGAGGCCAAGGTGAGAGGATTGCTTGAGCTCAGGAGTTTGAGACCCTGCCTCTACTAAAAAGGGAAAAGCCAGCTGGGCATTGTGGCGGGCACCTGTAGTCCCTCCTACTTGGGAGGCTGAGGAAGGAGGCTCACTTGAGCCCAGGAATTTGAGGTTGCAGTAAGCTATGATGCTGCCACAGCACTCTACCAAGGGTGACAGAGTGAGACTCTTCCTCAAAAAATAAATAAATGAAATTGGATGTTCTCACATGATGCCTCAGGGATCCGAGAACTAACAGCATAAACAAAACTAAACTCCAAGAAGCTAGGAGTTTATTCTAGAGAATATTCTAGATCACCAGCACTGAAGGAAATCAGAGTGAAGGTTATCAAGCCAAAAATCTGGGGACTAGGGTTGGCACCTGTGGCTCAGTGGGTAGTGTGCCAGCCCCACATACTGAGGGTGGCGGGTTCAAACCCGGCCCCAGCCAAACTGCAACAAAAAATAGCCGGGTGTTGTGGCGGGCACCTGTGGTCCCAACTACTCGGGAGGCTGAGGCAGGAGAATCACCTAAGCCTGGGAGTTGGAAATGCTGTGAGCTGTGTGATGCCACGGCACTCTACCCAGGGTGATAAAGTGAGACTCTGTCTCTACAAAAAAAAAAAAAAAATCTGGGACTAGAAAGTGAGAACAAACAAAGCAGGAACAAAGGGATTCTAGAGGCTCAGCGCCTGTGGCTCAAACAGCTAAGGCACCAGCCACATACACCTGAGCTGGCGGGTTCCAGGCCCGCCAAACAACAATGACAGCTGCAACCAAAAAATAGCCGGGCATTGTGGCGGGCGCCTGTAATCCTAACTACTTGGGAGGTGGAGGCAGGAGACTCACTTGAGCCCAGGAGTTGGAGGTTGCTGTGAGCTGTGAGCTGTGATGCCACAGCACTCTACCCAGGACGACAGCTTGAGGCTCTGTCTCCAAAAAAAAAAAAAAAAGGGACCCTGAGTATGAAAGTCTCACAGCTGCTTTTTTAGGCCAGCCAACGCCTGGTGTATAAGTGGTTTTTTATTTTATTTTTTTATTTATTTTTATTTTTTTAATCCAGACCGGGAGTAAGTGGTTTTTAATACCAAAAATGGGGTGGTCGCCTCTTGCTTCAAGCCTACACAGAACCCTACTGGTTTTGCCCCACTATACTCTCCTTTAAGACAAAGTAGAATTTTCAGGCACTGTACAAGAATACTGATGGCCCAGTTTTAGTTTTTCCTTACTGAATCTAGCTTTTAAGGAACAAAAATGAATATCCCACTAAGATCTCTAGTGCTAGAGACCAAACAAAAAACACCTTAAAATATGGTAAAATTAAGAAGATCTCAGAGTACAGTATACAAAATTTCAGATCTGATTTTTCACATCTTCCCTATATTTTTTTGAAGAAAACTTTATAACCCAGGCCTGATATGAATAAGGCCTTTTACTTTTTTATTATAAACATTTAGGCTTAAAGTGATTATAACTGACAGTTAAGACCAACAGGAGCCAGTGGCCTGTTCATGGACAAATTATCTGTACTTTAGGCTGAATCAAAAGTAAACATTCTCTAAAGTCCCTTCAGGTCTGCATTAGTCCTGTGGAAGCCGACTGTGGCGGACAGACGCTCTCCCCTACCCCATTGCACTCTTTGGGTTCACTTTAAAGTGAACCATGTTTTCCACGCAGCAGTGTTATGTGCATTCTGAACCATTTCCACATCTGAGTTCTGGAATGCTTACTTGGTTGATTTACTTCAGTCAACATTTTTATTTCATTAGGAGAATATTTGCAGAAGACTGGGATGTATTGTTGTATAATCTGTAAGATTAGTGTTTTCCTAAACAGTGGTGCAGGGGAGGGTTGTGTGTTGACTTTCATTTACTTTTTCTTTTTTTAGATTGTTTGCATTTATTCTTTGAAAGAGGAAATAGCAATGGGCTTAAGTCATTTAATAAATGCTCAAAAAGATTAAGTGTTACAAAATGTTTTAAATGATAAAGCTGTATTCATGAATATCTGCATTAGACTAGACTAATAATCAATTTAAAAGCAACACAAGTAGTAAGGGGGAAGGCAGCATTTCGAATCACCGAGCAGTAAACTATTGTCACCAGCACTGATGTCACTCATCCCCAAGGTTCTTAAAACCTATTAGAAATGAGCTTCAGGGAGAAACGTCTTCTGACTTGTCATTGGTTCTAAAAGGCAGTCAGTGTTAAACAAACACAGGCCCCTTTTTAGAACCTATATAATAAACTCAGACACATTAATCTCCACTCACGTCTCTAGTCAGGGTCTGACCCCTAAGTCTTTTAGTTTTAATGGAAGGAAGGAAGGGCCCTCTGACATTAGCTAAGAGAAGTTTATGTAAAGGTTCAAATGTACCTGTAAGCAAATAAATATCCTTTCCTAAACTTATTTTTATTGAACCTATAAGCCAAAAACATCTTTCCACAATGACATAAGACTGCCTTACAGCCTCTATGTACTTGAACAGTGTTCAGTATCACTAAATTTGATTTAAGAGAAGGCATAGAGAAGAAAGAGGTCACCTCCTGTTTGGCCTGGATATTTTGCTCCTTGGACAAAGCACTGACCTTAATGAAGTCAAGAGCTCTGGATAGTAGCCCTGCTTTTGCCACTAACAAATTTGTGCCACCTAAAACATCTCACCTTACCTGTGTAGGTCTCAGTTGTTTCATGTATACAATAAGGAGAATGAGACCTTCTCTCCCAACTGGGAAAAACTGTAATAAGAATGAGAGAAGGTGCGAGATGCAAATGCACTCAGCAGATCCTGCCCTCAACATGCTGACAGTGCTTCTTTCTTGAGAAGAGGCAACGTATATAAGGATGTCTTATCACATGGTTGTGTTCGTAGCAGTATCAGAAATCATGCACATTCAGGAAGTGTTTACACATGGTTATGAATAAAACTCTACTTTGATGCAAGTAGCAAATTAAAATGAACAAGTGATCCCTTTGGGAAAAATAAGTTATAAATTGGGAAACTGGGCAAGATACTAGAAACTTGCCTTCCAGCACCTCCTAATTCTTATTTAATTAGTGGCATCTTTTGGGTGGTTCTGGCCAAGACAATGAGGTTGGCATAGACAGATATTCAGCATCTCTCTCCCATCCCAGGTTGCAGCTGAAAGAAACAGCAAATGACAACAACCCCCCCCCTCCGACCAAGGAAAATAGAAAACTTACATTAATGTTAAAAACTAGGGAAAGGTATTATCCCATGCCAGAAACATAAACACATTCTGCTCAATATCATGCAGATCGTACCAGATTAAAGGAAGCTGTAGAGGAAGCGCTTTCCTGAGAAAAAGATGGGTCCCATGAAGAAAGGCCACAGGCTCACTTGGAACACCACAGAGACCTGAGAGTCTGTGCAGTGTTTAGAGCAAATGGCCACAGTAACTCCAGACCAAACATCTCAGAGTCAGGCCTGTGGAGGAAAAAGGACTTCTTCCCAAGCATCTGAGCAAAAGCGTCTCCTTTCATCTCAGTTGCTCTGATTGTGATATGTGCCATCCCTGAATCTTGCTGAACAGCCAGAGAAATAAAATGTGTACCTTAGGCTTGAGCAACCCTGAGCCAGAGTAAATAGGGAGAGCCCACCTGAAGCACACTGACCTATTTCCAGGGAAAGAAGGCTTAATGAATGCTTGGCAGCCATGTGTACTCTGGGTCACCAGATACTCTGTACAAATACTCTGTACTCTGCGTGCTCTGGGTGGCCAGATGTTTTGTTTATGTGCAAGTTCAGGAATGAGGTTGATTATGCGAAGCCTTGCTGCTTTACTGCTGAGTTGAGGATTCATTTGCCACTGCCCTTGTCTCTTTGTGCTTACTCCCAACATTACCTGCCACAGTTGCTAGGCTGACTTAAGGATGATTTGCTGTAGGCCTAATCCTGCTCTTGTGAGTCTGGGCCCCACAGCCTTTCCTGCCCTTAGTCCTCAGTGTCAGTGTTAGACCAGTGCTTTCAAAAGCAGTTGAAGGGCCTCCCTGTCACAGTGTACCAACACATTACTGGGATTTTGAGGCTTCATGCTTTCCCGATAGCTGTTTCTCCTAATAAGATTCCCTTTGCAGGGCGGTACCTGTGGCTTAGTGAGTAGGGCGCCAGACCCATATACTGAGGGTGGCGGGTTAAAACCCGGCCCCAGCCAAACTGCAACCCAAAAAAATAGCCGGGCTTTGTGGCGGGTGCCTGTAGTCCCAGCTACTCGGGAGGCTGAAGCAAGAGAATCATCTAAGCCCAAGAGCTGGAGGTTGCTGTGAGCTATGATGCCATAGCACTCTACCGAGGGTGACAAAGTGAAACTCTGTCTCTTAAAAAAAAAAAAAGAAAAAGATTCCCTTTGCATATTCAGAAAGGAATCTACAGTGGTTTTTTGATCTCTGAGTTCCAAGAGCTCTTCTTGCAGGCTGCCCAGTCTGCCCAGTCTGCCCAGATGCAGGCACTAAACAAAGTGGGCTCCCTCGACTCCACAGTGCAGGGAGGGAAGGGCGATGGCAGCCTCAGCATTGGCTGCAGAGCGCTCAGTTGCACTGCAGAAGAGAAGGGAAGCCACAGCACACTTGGTGGGGAAGGCTGCATTTATTCCTGAGGTTTCTGGTTACCTTATTACACAACTCAGATGGTTTGTTTTTAACGGTCTGCTTCTCTTGTTCCATTTGACCTATAAAAATGCTAACATCCTTTAAGTAGATTTCTCTCAAAGAATTGAATATCTCTTTGCCAGGTCACACGGCATATTTGACAGTGACCGTCAGGATCCCACGGGGCTGACAGCTGCCCTCCAGGCCACAGACCTGGCTGGGGTCCTGCACACGCTCTACTGTGTCCTCTTCCATGGCCCCGCCTCGGACCCCAGTGCTGCCAGCCCCAAGGAGAGCTACACCCAGAACACCGTCCAAGTGGCCATTCAGAGTTTGCGCTTCTTCAACAGTTTTGCAGCTCTTGATCTGCCTGCTTTTCAGGTACCACGCTTGACTTCTGTTGATATTAACCAACCAAGAGTTAATGTTTAGGTATAAACACGATGTGAGGTTTTTTGTCTGGACTGAGGCCTAAGATTTATGAAGCTGCTGCCTTCTGGGAACCGTATTAGATGCTCTTCACATGCTTTCTCCTCTACTCTCATAACTACCATGCACAATATTACTATACCCATTTTACAGATGGAGGAGCTGGTAGTTAAGTAGTTTGCCCCCGCAGTTACACATTGCTGAGTGAGGACTAGTATACCCTGACTTGCTGACCCCAAAGCCTACGCTCGGCCCATGCCACACTGTCCCTTCTAAATCTCTTGTCTTGAATTCTTTACATAAATGCATTATCATCTCATCAATGTTTAAATATTAAGGAAAGTAATGGTTTCTTATATAAACAGAGCCAAAATTAGATAAACTGTTTTGATGGATATTACTTTCTATGGATAATTTAACTGATTTGTGTCCAGTGTAAAGTACATGTATAGTTAAATGTGCAAACCCCTATAAATTACATTTTTATAGCTAAAGAAAGAAAAATTGCTTTATGCTATAATACTAGACTGTCAGCTTAGAAACAGATTTTTTTTTCATGTAGGAAATTTAATTTTCGAAAACACTGAACCTTTGGAACAGAGCAAGCCCCAAGGAGTAGACTTTCTCTTTCAGTTTATTAACTGTCAAGTGATTTCATTAAAAAGGGAACAAACTTGGCAGATGATGAACCCATAATTTAGATGAATTGCTTTGCTCAGAGGGAAAAAGGTTATAGAGATACAAATGTATGAAAATAGTCATCTCCGCCACTCTTAGATGGAAGAAACACTTCTGTTTTGTAGCTGATGACAAGTGTGCAGTTCTTTAATTGATGTCTTCCTGCCATTCTTTTCAAAAAAGGAAATTAATAAGTTCTATCATTGGATCTAGTATCTTTCAACTTCACAGAGTTAGTTTATCCATCAATAAGAACAGAAATCCCTTCCCTAGGGTTGATGCTTTTCTGTTTCCAAATCAGCTGAACTAGGTATACAGTATGAACAGTGATGGGAATTTACAGCCACACCTAAAACAGAAGATATCTGCTCCAAAAAATAATGGTTCTTGCCTCAGGGTTGAATATAACATCTGTGTTTTGCAAAGACCTAAGCTCATTGTTTTTTATCTGAAAACGGCTTGGAAATCAAGAGACCCTAATTTTAATGTGTTCAGAATATGGAGTCCCGCAGTCTGCCCAGCAAGGATCAGCTAGGTCCAAATAAAGTGCTTCCTTTGTTTCCAGAGTTTATGAAAAAGCAAGTGTCTCAAAAGTGACTCTTAACTTCTCATTTCCTGTGTCTTCTGACCAGGATTATACTTCTGCAGGGTACTCCATGTCTAGGTTAAGTCAGCCGTTGTCAGTCAGTTTGGGGATCAGGGGACCCAGCTCCCTGCTCCCTCCCTCCTCCTCTGAGTTTGTGGCCTTAGCAGCCTCACTCATGAAGGAGCCCCACTGAACTTCAACCAGGCCCACTCCCTAGTGCCTTTTAGGTACAATAGCCAATAATGTTAGAAAAATCAAAAGCTTGTTTCTAGAACCTCATTCCCAACCAAAGTTAAAACCAAGTCCAGGTCTGTGCCATGTGCTGCCTAAAATGTATCCCCTACTTGAGCACTTTCAGGCTAGTTCAGGAGTGGTGGCTGTTCTCAGAATAGGATGCCCTGCTCTCAGGAGAAAACGCCCTTCCTTGGCAGTTCTCACCATCCCCAGTGCCTTCGCTGCTCGATTCTCTTGTCTTTCACGTAGCTCTAAATTTCCTTCTTAATTCTTTGCTTCTTATTAGATCTCTGTTCTGCCTCTCTTATTCTAGCTGTGCTTTCCATAACTCCTTCTGATGCTGTCCCCAGCCACAGTTCCCAAGTACCTTTGCCCTTGATCAGAGCATGAGCCCAAAAAACCTGCAGAGGCCTTTCTCTCCCTCCTGGTCCTGGCTGCCATCTTTTTGGTCCCCAAGATCCAGTACATGTTTCTTTCTGACTCCTCATCGGCATGAGAGGGGACCCAAACACCCAGAATTTCTATCACTGGGGACTTCAGTACACTTACCAATGATGAGCACATTATTCCCAGTTACTTTTAGGCATTTAAAAAACAAACATAGCGGGATAAACAAGCAGCTGTTTTATTGTGATTAAGATTCTACGAGTATAATTTGGACAGAACTGAACACTCTGCTGCATGATGTCAGGGCTCCTGGTAGGAGCTGAAATTATCTGGAGGCTTCTTCACTCTCATATTTGGTGGCTGCATTGACTCACAGACAAGATTCACATGGAACTCTTGGCCAGAGCATCTGTATCCTGCTTCTCCATGTGATTGGTCTCCTCAAAACATGGTGTCTGGTTTCTGAGTGGGAGTGTCCTAAGAGGAAGCTTCCAGAAAGCAAGTATTCCAAGAAGCTACAGGCTTTTTATGACCTCAGAAGTCACATAGAGGAGTGTTTCCCCAAAAATAAGACCTAGCCAAAAAATAAGCCCTAGCAGGATTTCTATGCATTTGTTAAATATAAGCCCTACCCCAATAATAAGACCTAGTGATGGGCTGTATAGCCACACCATGCATTTTGGCACAGAGAGGAAGACATCCCCTGAAAATAAGCCTTAACATCTTCTTGAGAAAAAATAAATATAAGACAGTGTCTTATTTGGGGGGAAATATGGTAGTTATGTGTCAAGATATCAAGCATACGTTATTGATTGAATTAGTCATAATCCTCCAGATTCGAGGGGAGGGAGACATAGACCTCAGCAGCTGAAACACCATGTCTGTCCACACAGACGCTGTTACTATAGAAGAACATGTCTGAGTACACGAGGACTGACTGAAGAGTATCCAGCCATGGTTAGTACTCTTTTCCATAGTGCATGGCTGGATACTTTCTAGACAGCCCTGTATAATGCACAAGTAAATTAAATACACAATGTTTGCATACTGTATAGCAATTGAGTGAGTTTGGGAGAAAAGTGCTATTTTTATGACATATGATCAGAGAAATTCATGACCTAGTTCATCAAAACAACTTATGTATCAAAAGTAAGATTTTAGGAACTATGTACATAAAGGACAAGAAAGTAGGAAGGTGTACATCTAGGTCGAACCTCAGAAAAATGAAAAATAACGTCTGAATTGCCTGGGAGGCTCAAAGGAACTGACGAAGAAAACTGAAATGAGGCAAATGGCTTGACCTGCCACAGAGTTACACCAGATGGCGTAAGACAGGTCGGTGGCCTGGGTTCTACAGCACAAGAGTAGAGACCTGGTATGGGGAGCTGTCCACATCAGACCCCTGGGTCTGGCACACTGCCCTGACTTTGAGCCCTCACACGGCCACTTCAAGTTGTGGACCTTAGAGAGGTCATTTGAACCCTTAGACTCAGTTTCCTGATCTGTAGGATAGGATTAAAAACAGCTATCCGACAAGACTGCAGTATAAAGATGCTGTGTTAGCGAGCACATAGTAGGCCTCCAGAAATGTGAACTGACTCAGTTTCTGAAGATGGTGAATTTACCCAAACCATCTTGCAGATGCTGAGCCAGAGAGTTGGGAACTGGATGCAGCATCCCCAGTGTTCCCCACACTTCTTCAAAGCCACAAACCTGTACGCTTGCTTTGGGCGAGACCCCATCCTGTAATAGTAACAAAAGGTTATCCATTAAACTGCTTTCTTCACTGGTTCCATTTCATTGTATACTAATAAGGCTGTCAAAATATTTTCTTCCTTCAGCAAAGAGTCTGATTTCACTCTGAATTCATATTGGCACAGATGGCCTTGAGATCAGGAACACTGTATATTGTATATACTTTGACAGTTTTTACAATTGAAGGTGGTCTCAAGAAACAAATCAATGTACTGACTTGGCAATTAATTCTAGCTAAAAAGAAAATATAGTTTCCTTGAAAAATTGGTTTAATTTTTATATTCAAACTTACATGCCCTTTGACCTGCTCTTAACAGTGAAGGTTAAATAGAGGTCACTGGGTCATAGCATGCTGGACTCAACTAATTAAATAAGGGCTGAGCTGAGAAGGTGTCATTATTTGATTTAAAGGAGGAAAGCTCTCTTGAAGTCTCTTTGGGGATTGAAAAACATCTTTTTGTTTCAGGGCTATGAAACAGAAAGCACTCTTTAGCAGTCATTTTGTTTCCGCAGTACTCACTGAAAGGACTCTGTTTCACCCACTATTAGGTAAAATAAATTCTCTGAAATATCCAAGCTGCATCATATCAGACCTGGTTCAAGCCCACCAAGACTTCAAGTCAAGAGCAGAGTTTAAAATGCTCCCTTTCCCACAGGCCAGCAGTGGTGCTTCATTCCAGAGTGGGCTGCCAGTGTATTCTGTGGGCTTCGTCTGTCCCCTTTGCCCTCCTGTCGCTCTGTCTGCTTGACATGTTTATTAAATAGAAGCTTCAGGCTGCACAGACAGACTCAGACTCTCCTCCTGGGTCTCTCACCGCCAACAGCCCCTTGCTTGTCTAGAGAAAGGATCCCAGAAGCCTCATAGCTGAGGGGCTTCATAGTTTTGGGGGATATTTTGCTGTTTTGGGGGGGGTTACATTCTTTGGGAGCCTGTGGTTTATAGAAGTGTTAACTTGAGTAATACCTAGTTGTTATTTATATTTGTTTTTTGTTTGAACATAAATAATTAGAAAATATATTTGTCTCTGTGTACAAGAAAACATTTTCTCCTTCGAAAAAAACAAATATTAATAAGTTAGCTAAGTGGTAGATTTACAGGTGAGTTTTAATAGTTTTTGTATTTCTCTTCCAAATTTTCTATAGTAAGAATATTTGTATAATGAGAAAAATGAACTATTAAAAATGGAGGCAAGGCACAATGGCTAAGGTCTGTAATCCTAGCACTGTGGGAGGCCGAGGCAGGAGGATTGCTTGAGGCCTGGAGTTTGAAGTTGCAGTGAATTGTGATGAGGTCACTGCACTCTAGCCTGGGGAACAAAGCAAGACCCTGTCTCAAAAAGAAAAAAAAAAGGAATAAATTGCTTTAGGTAGATAATATCTTGATCCACGTGGTGTAGGTATTTGGTCTGCTATGCTCAATTTTCTGTCCCTTTTCAGGTTAAACATTGAACTTATTCTCATTTATTAGCATAAGAACCCCTAAACTGAACTGTTAAACACAGTACTGTAGAAATGTCACACGTTTTCCAGCACCGTGCCAGAAAGGGCACAGGCCCGTCTTTGTGATTTGCAGCCCTGGCTCTCCCTGGGCTGGGGAGTTCTAACTGTTCCTTGTCTCTGTCAGTCTATTGTAGGGGCAGAGGGCTTGTCCCTTGCATTCCGGCACATGGCCAGCTCCCTGCTAGGTCACTGCAGCCAAGTGTCCTGTGAAAGCCTCCTTCACGAGGTCATCGTCTGTGTGGGCTACTTCACTGTCAACCACCCAGATAACCAGGTAAGATGCCCTGGCAAGTTCCTTAGACTGCTTCCCCAGCACTGAAAGTGTGAGGTCTCAGACTGAGAAAAGGCAGGCTAGCCTGCTGGAACCCATCTGCCCTCTGTGAAGCCCTTTAACCAGGCTCCAGGGATATGTCTCTAGCTTCTTCTCTCCAAAGAGATTTGATCAGCACTAGATTAGCACTAGGGCCTCCTCTTAGAGATCTAAAAATAAAGTACTTTTAATAAAATATTCTTAAGCCACACAGAAGCATCTATTTGCTTACCACATAGATTTCTGATGCTATAGCCATCAGGTTTTTGTGTTGATAAGGTGGATCTTTCACCTTGGATCACTTTGCAGATAGTATTAGCGACTGGTGTTCTACGAAACTGCTTACAGGCTTCTAGGTGGTGTCGGATGAGAGGCTGAGGGGACAGGACTTGGCCTCTCCTTTCTGCGTCACTCAAGTAGTTTTGCTTTTGTAACTGCTTTATCTGACTTCCTTTGGAGCAAGATCTACTGCTTCAAGAAGTTGGAAAATCTGTTATGGAGTTTGCAAAAATAATAGCAGTAACAATAAAATACTTTAATTTCTCTTTATTTTTGTAACCAGAGTTATGGCATAACAAATGTATCAAATAATAATTCCTGACAGCCTCATTTCTCTAACACCCCCATTCAGCAACGCATAGATTGTAGCTAAGAAAAAAGCCTCTGAAAACACTCTTAACCCTCACTCTTAGCTTACTGACTTTTTCGACAGTCCTACCAAGCATGCTGACTAGGTTTATCAGCACGAGCAAACTAGACCAGGGCAGGAGGAGAGGAGATGGTGATGGTACCAGAGGTGAGTGTAAGACGAGAAGCCACCCTCTGAGCTGGGACTGCAGCCTGCCTAGGAAGACAGGAAGGCCCAGGAACACAGAAGCCACAGCCATCTGGGTTCAGAAGCACACTCAGCCCTGCTCTTTATTTCCCAGATGATTGTTGATGCCACTAATGCTGCCCCGAGTGAGCACAAAAGTGCATTCCCTCTAAGAAAGGTGAGGAAGCAGCAGTTGCCTTAGAAAGATTCCCATGGTTAAGATACAGAAAATCTAGACACCCCCCCCCCACCAGAATACGCTCAGTAAAGTTGCCCATTTGCAGACTTTGTTGACAGCAGAGCGGATGTGGCTTTCTCCCCTCCCACCACAGTAGCTCTCAGGCAATGCCCTTCCCCTCCAGTCACCTCCCAGTGGGGTGCTTTGTCCTTTCTGCTGTCCCGCCCCTGTAGGTTCAGGAGTCCCTTGCAAAATTCTCTGAGGGAAATCTTCCATGTGGATTTTTTTTCTTCACTTGTATCCATTCACCCTACTAAATTTCATTTTATTTTCTTTTAAAAGTTTTCTTTATTTCTTGGATGAAAAATATTCCTTGTTTATTATGAAAAAGACAGGGCAAATGTAAAGAACGAAACAGAATCCGTTCCTCCAATCTCAACATCTCAGCCAGCCACTGTTAACATTTCGGCAGGTTTCCTTCCAGTCTCTTTTCTATGAGGAATTTTCATCGCTGAGGTCATACTGTACAAACGCCTTGTCCTGCTCACTCAGCGCTGTACCACAGGCACTCTTTGTGGAATTTTTTCATCACCTTGTCTGTGTCAGGCATGTTAGTATTTTTAATCATGAATGGCTTTATCTCATATGGATATTCATGGTTTACCTAACAATTTCCTGTTGCATATTTAAACTGTTTACTATATATCATGACACTGTCTACAGCATTTGAAAGAGGTGAGTAATTTCTGTGTGGTAATATTTCCAAGTGGGCCATTCTGTAGCAAAAAGTTGGGTTCTTTCAGTGTATCCCATGTCCGTGATGGTTTGAAGCTTTATGCTTAAACCAACTCTGTTACGATAAACTTACTGAACTCAGAATTTTGTGATATTTCAGAGTTTTTCTGCAGATACTGGATCACAGACTAATCTCTCCTTTAGATAAAACACACGCTGCTGTTATTTCTGGGCTCACCAGAGTGGATGGGAATTGGAGTCCGGGGGCTTGGATTTGTGGGGGGCATGTAAGACCTGACTTAGACCTGGTGGGAAAGTGATGACTGGACATGTAGGTGAGAAAAAAGCAGATGAAATGGGCAGTGAGAGGGTTAGACTACACAGAGGAGGAAGAGGACCTGGAGATCATCTCACTTGTCAGGGAAGATGAAGGTGCGGTGGGGTTTGGAGATCGTTGCCAAGCGGTGAGCTCACTCTGAGGAAGAAAATCAGGAAAGTGAAAAAAGCCAGACTTCGTGTGTCAACACCTTGCCTCCTAGAAGGACTGAATACGAAACCCGATGTCCACTTCTGATTTGGGGGAAGATCGGACAAGTCAGTTGAGCTCTCGGGCAGTTGCTGAAGTGCAACAATCTATGAGAAGAAAAAATATGGTTTTTAAAAGTAGAGACGAAGGAATAACAGAAAAAGAGCAGTCAGAAAAAGCAAAGACACTGTACCTTGTGGAAATGGTTTCTGAGCACAACCCCTCACACTAGTGGGGTTCTTCAGGCTGTTCTTCCCATCTGTTGTCTCTTGAACCTCATTAGCTTTTCAGTGAGGCCATAAGCACAGGTGAGGAATTGAGATTCTAAGGAGTGAAGGGAGCTCCCTGACATTACATAGCGAATTGCTGGAAGATCAAGACTAGAACCCAGGGTTTGCAAACCCTAACTCAGCACACTTGTCACACCATCACACATTGCTTAAGAACGTCAGCTGTGTCGTAGGCACTGTCCACTGGCAATCACTGCAGTGTATGTGGGACGGTGGTAGGGAGTGTAGAAGATGGGCCCGCCCACCCACCAAAGTCGTGCTTTGAGAAGCTGCCATTCTGCCCCTCTGAATGCTGACGTAGAACCTGCTAGGGCATATCTGTGTACCTTTCAGGGAGACTCATACAGATACTCATTTATGAGTACAAATGGACCACAATTTAGCAGATATGCGTAGAATATTTGGTTTCTAGCCTCAGCTCTGCCACTAGCTGGGTGATTTTAGATAAATCCTTTCCCTTCTTGAGGCTTGAGCGTCCCTGGCCATACAAAGAGGTAGGTTGGTTCTGGGAGTGAGTAGCGGTGATAGCTGCACAATATTATGAATGTACTTAATGCCATGGAATTGTAGGGTTGAAATGGTAAATTATGTTACGTATATTTTATACAAGAAAGTAAATAAAAAATAAGAAGTCTACTGTACTAGATGATTTCCCCTGTGAGCTCTATGAGTCTGTGACATTTTGAAGGCTAAAGCTGGACTCACAGACACACCAGCATGATCTCACAAAGACTCCAGGCCATTCTGTGGTTTTTCAGACCTCCTCACTCTGCTCCAGATTCTGTCAGCAGCAGACAGCTCAGTGAGCCAGCTGCCCACTATGTGGCTTCTTATCTTTAGAAGCTCCCTATACTTTGGCTGCCCCAATAATAATAGAGGGATCTATTGACAGGCACCCATAAGCAGAAACTTCTCCAGGTAAGATGTCTGGGACCTGCTCTGATACCTTCTCCAGCCACAGTCATCTCACCCGTACCAGGAGGCTGTCCTCGGCAGCGCGGCTGGGCTCCATACCAGTCTGCATGGCAGGGCTGAGTATGCTGAGGTGATAACTACTTGTATCTCAGTACAACTGAGAGGTTTTCTATAACTGTAAACCATTATAAAAACTAGTTCTATTAAATTTTTTTTCTACTTCCCCTACCAAAACCCAGTAATTTGCTAAGTGAGCATTTGGTAAGGGGATGTACTAAGTATAGTTTTAAGCACTCACCCAGCTTCAATCAAAAATTCCTGAAGCCTACATCCTAGGAGGGCTCTGGGAGATATCTAGTCCATCTTCCTCATACTGTAGGTGGAGAAACTGAGGCTCAGAGAAGGAAAAGAAATTACCAAGCAAGAAGAGGCCGAGTCCAGCCTCACCATTGGCAGTCCAGGGAGTTTACACTTCACTTCCGTTCTTATGAAAGGGAATTTATTTAGCCTAATGCCAGTGTCTCTAAATCAGGAATTTTATAGAAATTATGATGCTCAATTCATTGACAGTGTCCATGTCATCAGTCGTAGATCACGTTCATTTGCAGAGCTGGTTTGTCCACTTGGGATCCTTGATTTCCTACTGGGGAAATAGCTTGTGTCTTCCTAAGACAGGGGAGCCTAAACCCCTGCTGTCGTCAGGTTGTATGATTAGCGACGGCTTTGCATAAAGGGCTGGCACATTTTATTTGTTACCATTTAGTCTATTAACTGAAGGACTGAGCCCCACGATACTAAGGATGACTTCAAAAGAAAAACCTGGATAATAAAAGTAATGCCCCATCCTTGATGGAACTAATCATCTAGTCCCTATAGGGTTGCAGTTTCTAATTAAAATGTTGTTTTAATCAAAAGCTTCCTTGTATTTTATGGCAGTTTCATGAGTCTCTTTAAATTCCTTCCCATTTAATTATTATAATGAACATAATTAGTATGTGCTGTCAGCCCTTCACTTTATTTACATTTTGTATTAGATAATTAAATGTGTCCTGATAATTAAATTAAGTTGAATGACAGATGATTTGACTGCCTGCATTATTACTAGACTGGGAATAAGCACCTTTGCATATTCATTTTAGTTAGCAACTGACTTTTTCATTTGGAAAGATAGATTCCAGCTATCAGAGATGGAGTCTCTTGTGACAGCTCAAAGGAAGGGTCCCTTCAGCCCACCTTTGCCTGTCTAGTTCTCCTCTGGCAATTGTCTGTTCCACACCATGTGTGCCGAAGGCTCCTGAATGCCTCCCAGTAGATAAAGACAAGCAAGCCAGCCCTGGAGGGAGGCTCCTGCTACTAGGTTCTGCCTGAGCTATGTGGCCTGCATTTTCCAGGTCTTGTGTGATCTGATGACTTAGTAAGAAACTTCAAACATTCATCTGACTAAAGATTTCCAAAATGAACCTGTTGTACCCACTTCAGGTGATTTCCGGCACACAGAAACAGGAGCCATTTCCTAGTTGTATCCCATCTGTGCGTGAAGGAGACACAGTTGTGTGTTAAGAATGGCAGTTTTCTAGAATCCCATTCCAGCTTTTAAAACTCTCAGAGGTGACCTAATTCCTGTTCAAACATTCTTGCTTTACTCACTGTTCTTCTCAAAGGCGGATGGCCCTACGTCACACCCACTTGGTAAACTCCCCTACCCCCTCCCATCCATGAATGGAGGCGGCCCCCAGGTGGGCTGAGCGTGGAAACTGCAGCACTAAAGGCCTTTCTATTTTCCCAGAGTTGGCAGCTCATTCTCTAGCTGTCACTCAGGCATTTAGCTTTCTGTATTTTCCTTCTTTGTATGAAAAATACCAGTCCTTTCATAAAATAGAAGTGCTCATGTCTCAGGAAGAGCCTAAGAATTTCAACATATAACCACTTTGATACCAAGTTGCTCTTCATATTATAGCACCAAAGAAAAAATGTGGGGATTTTCCTCCAAAAGTAGAACAAAAAATTCTGAACTGAAAATAACTTCTGCCTAAACATTTACTTTAAGACTTCTAGTGAGTGACCTGGTTAGTGCTAGAACAGACAAATTTGCCAGTTAGCAATTCTGGCCAGTTGCATTCAAGTCACCAACTTCACAGAATCAAAATTTTACAGTGGCATCTATTTCCATCATAATTTTGGTGAATTTTCCTACATAGGGTAGTCTGAAGTGCCACATGCTCATACTAGGTACATGTTTTACTCCACAGCCACCTGAGAGAGGACCCCTCAGGGTGGCCCAGGTGGCCACATTGCCAGGATATCAACTGGAATAGAAGCAGCCACCCGAGGAGCCTGCACTGAGCCCTCAGACTGAGTGCTTAAGACCAGAGCACTTAACGGAGAAAGGACTTTCTTTCTCCCTTGCGGGACATGGCCTCCTCATCTGTGACTGTCCTTTCCACAGATCCTCATGCTGTGGCTGGTGCAGCAGTAGTTAAGGAGGCACCTGAACAAACAACCTTGACTGAGTCTGCACTGGAGATGTTGCACTTGATCTCTGATGGTGCACAAGGTCAATGTCATATGGTTAAGAGAATGAGCTCTGAAATCTGCTGGCTTTGACATCCCTGTTCTGCACTTTCCTAGCACTGTGACCTTGGGAAAGGCACTAAACACTGAGTCTTAATTTTCTCATCTGTGAAATGAAGGTCATGATGCCTCTACGTCCCAGTTCATTATGAGAACTAATGAGCCAGCAGAGGGCCTGACACAGTGAATGCTCAAGAAAGGCAGCTGTTGCCGTCCCTGCTTGCCCTCTCATCATCATCTTCATGGCAGATGACAGTACTTCTGATTACCTAAAAATATTAACAGTAGGCTGAATTCATAATTATGGTGTAGCGATTGGAAAAGAAACAGGATTACACAGATAAACTGTCCTTCCCTTACCAGACTTCTCAATTTCCTGTTTTCAGGGAACTAAGATTCAGAACAGTCTCATAAAATAGCTGTTGTGAACTCTAACATTACAACTCTGAATGACAGCAATAGTTTCATCTCAGTTGAACTATAAAAAGCTGGGATATACAGATGGCCAACATACATATTTTAAAGTGCTCAACCTCACTAATCATCAGCAAAATGCAGATTAAAACCACAATGAGATACCTTACCCCTGTCAGAATGGCCTTTTGTTGTTGTTGCAGTTTTTGGCCAGGGCTGGGTTTAAACCCACTACCTCTGGTATATGGGGCCAGCACCCTACTCCTTTGAGCCACAGGTGCTGCCCCAGAATAGCCATTATTAAAAAGCCCCAAGACAATAGATGTTGACATGGATGCAATGAAAAGGAACTCCTCATACACTATTGGTGGGGGTATAAATTAATACAACCTCTATGGAAAACAGTATGGAGATTCTTCAAAGAACAGCAAATAGACCTGCCATTCAATCCAGTAGTCCCACTATTGGGTATCTACCCAAGGGGAAAAAAGTCATATCAAAAAGATACCAGCACTCATATGTCTATCACACAGCATGGTTGTTGACAATTACAAATTTATGGAATCAACCTAAGGGCCCATCAACTGATGATTGGGTGAAGAAAATGTATATATATACCATGGAATACTACTTAGCCACAAAGAAGAATGAAGCAACTTGGATGAAACTGGAAGTCATCCTAAGAGAAGTATCTCAGGAATAGAAAAACTTTACATGTACTCACCTATAAGTGGGAGCTAAGCAGTATCTATGCATACTTAGAGTGGTATAGAGTTGACTTTGGAGACTCAGAAGCGGGGAGAATGGGATGGATGAAAAATTACCTACTGGGTACAGTATATACTATTGGGGTAACGAGTACACTAACAGGCCTGACTTCATCACTGTACAATTTATGTAACAAAAAACTACTCGACCCCCTAAATCAATTGAAATTTAAAAAAAAAAAAAAGGCCCTGAGAAATCTTGCAATAAAATAAAATAATAAAATAAAGTTGGGATCCACTAAGCTCCTTCATCAGTGGCCATGAGACCAGCAGGTTGAGAAGGGTCACTGTAAGGTCTCACTCATTTAGCCACAAGGTGACATGAAGTTAATCGTCTTCTTCTGAGCTCCATCCCAGGACAAGGCCCTGCTTCAGAGCAGCAGCAGCACAGAGTGAAGCCAAGCAGTAAACCCCTCAGCACCCTCTTCCCAGGACATGCAAACCCAGACTTTCTGCACAAGGTTCAGAGACAAATGCTGCCAGGTGAGGTGAACGCACAAAACTCAGTTATCCTTCACTCACTTGGAAATCTTCTATTGGGCTATGAAATAGACAGAAGAAAATGAGGCCCAGAGGATCTCTTGTCAGTTTAACTCGTGAAAATGATAAATGAAATCACAGAGAAAACACCTCTTCTGAAACAGGACATTTTATCTGAGGCCCTCATCAGGCACAGAAAGCCCATCACCATGGAACTAACACTGGGGCAGTAGTCAGAACTGCTGGATCCTCGTACAGCCTTAGAGCTGAGTGACTCCTGACAAATCACTGCCCTTCCCTGAGCTTTAGTTCTGTGTCTGTAAAAAGAGTTAGGTTGGATGCTCTGAAGGGCCCTTCCAGCTCTGACAGAGGGTAATAAATAATTCTGAGATGAACTGGGAAGTCATGGCAAGACCAGCATCATGTTCATTTCTAAGTACAGTAACACAGACAGTCCACTCTAGCCACACCGGCCTTAAGCACACCTTGTGTGTCACCTTAAGCCTGGTTTGAGGGGCTCACTTCCAAAGGAGTCTTCTCAGACTGAGTCATGTTAGTGGAGAAGCCTTCCCTGACCATGGCATCCAACATAGTGAATCAGCCCCATGGTCACTATCTTCCCTATGCCCTGCTTTATTTTTCTTCACACATTTATTACACTCTGACATTTATTTATTTTGTTTGTCTTCCTACCCCCACTAAAATGTAAGTACCTGGAGAGCAGGGTCTTTGTCACCAGTAACCCAGCACAGCCTGGGACCTAGCTGTTATCTAATAAATAACAGTATGTGTTGAATGAATGATTAGATGTTGAGAGAATACAGGTCTCTCCTTTTGTATAAACTACAGAAAAGGTTAAAATGCCCCAGATTTGAAAGATACAGCATTTTTATTTTACTGACCAAATCTTCTGAATTAACTTTTGGCTAAAAATGTAAAAGCCATCCTTTTGACATTGTAATTTATTTTTAAACCCTTTTTAAAGAAATTTCTGAGCTTTGTTCTTGATGGAGCCAGTATCTTTGAGATCCAAAGGAAACTACTTATGTTTACTGTTTTGGCAAATCCTATATTTGAGAAACCAGCAATGTGTAAGGGAAAGTTTTAGAGTTAGACTCGGGTTCATACACCAGCCTCTCCTCTTACTCAGGTCGTATCTGGCCGTGGGGAGGCTATTCTGGGTGTTGCTTCCTCAACCATGACATAAGAGACAAGAGTTCCAATTCTTAAGAGTTAGAAGATTAAATTCATCCTATATCTCAGGTCCTTACTATGAGAGTGGATGCCTTTGGGGTTGTTGCTCACCAAATTAGTGGCCTTATCACAGTTAATCTACTCTGACTTATTATGAGTTGGTTTTTTTTTAAGGTGTTCTCTTTTTCCTTGTTCTTAAGATGGGTCTTGCCGTCAGCCCTGCTAGGGTGCAGTGGTGCCATTGTAGCTCACTGCAACCCCAAATTCCTAGGCTCAAGCCGTTCTCCTACCTCAGCCTCCTGAGTAGCTGGGGATTACAGACAAGCACTGCCACGCCTGGCTAATTTTTCCGTCTTTAGGAGAGACTGGTTCACTCTTGCTCAGACTGGTATCCAACTCCTGAGCTTAAGTGATCCTCCTGCCTCAGCCTCCCAGAGTGCTAGGATTAAAAACATAAGCCACGAAGCCTGGCCAAAAGGATTTTTTAATTTTTGTTCTAAATTTCAAATATCAAGGGATACAAGTGTTTTTCTTACATGGGTGAATTGTATAATACTGAAGTCAGAGCTTTTAGTGTGTCTCTCACCGAAACAGTGTTCATTGCACCTAACAGGAAAGATTCTTGTCCTCACCCCCTTCCATCCAAAAAAACCTCTGTGAAACATACGTCCCACTCTCAGGAAGCACACGATGGGAACATCTACCTTTAAAGATTAAAAAATCACTGTATCATTCATTTTACTTCAGTTTTTATCATTACTATTTTTAATTTCAGATTAATATGAGGGTACATATGTTTAGGTTACATTGCTTTTGTTTCTAAAGTAAAGTTAAGTTGTAGTTGAGCCCTTCACCCGGGGGCGTGCTGGACCCTCACATTGTGCACA
The DNA here is from genome assembly GCF_000181295.1 of Otolemur garnettii. Lineage (NCBI taxonomy): Eukaryota > Metazoa > Chordata > Mammalia > Primates > Galagidae > Otolemur > Otolemur garnettii. The sequence goes on from NW_003852406.1 coordinate 29,074,328, forward strand.
TTAGGAGAGATCCTGCCAATCGCCCTCCCTCCTCCCCTCCCCTTTCCCTCCTCTCGCTTCCCCTCACTAGAATAGACTTGTGTTCTTCTTTTGTGGGGGCATGTAGTTGTTTTTCTGTTGCTTTCATATTAGTACCTAGTTCATTGGATACTCGCTTTTCCATTCTTGTGATACTTTACTAGGAAGAATGTGTTTCACCTCCATCCGGGTAAATAAATACAAAAAATGTAGACTCCATCTTTTTCATATCATTCATTTTAATAACAGGTTTGCTGAGGGCATTTGAAAATATTCCTAAATGTGTTCACATGTAGTTCCTTTGAGAGCATGCACTTGAAGTCTGCCATCAGACGCTCACACCGGTCAGAGGATCTTGTGTCCTTTCGAGGCAGCACCCCCTGGAGGAGGCTTTGCTCTGGGGCATCAGTAGGGTGCTTTTGTAGCTTGAAAGAGGAGTGTGGACTCTGGAGTGCTGGTCTCAGCCCGACCTCTCAGTATCTCTGTACAAACCACTTACCTTCCTGGTGCCTATTTCCCCATCTACAAAATAAGAGTTATATTAATAACACCTCATGGGGTTGTTGTACAGATTGAATTAGATCATTCACCTGGTCATTAGCATATTCCCTGGCCCAGAACAAATGTTAACTATTGATATTATTGTGAAATTATGTTAACTCGTGATCATATTATTGTCAACATTATCATTGTCTGCCTCCATATTCCCTCTTCTTAATGGGAAAAACCCTGGAGTATCCACGCCAGTCAGCTCCGACACTTAATGTCACCTTAAATAGGCCATCTCTGCTGTCAGAACATGTGTCTCCATATGTTGACAAACTAAAGAAAGCTCAGGGCGTCTTCCTCTCTCAGGGTCTCTGGGCTGTCACTCAACACACTGTTCTGACACAGCCACCAAGGGACCTGAGAGGGTCCGTCTGGCTCTGGCCAGCTGCCAGCTCCCCGTCCCAAGAAGCATGCCCGGTTGGGCTGGACACACCTGACAGGTGATCAGCACATGTTGGTCTGGAAGGCAGTGAGGGAGAATCTCCACTCACTACTTCAGGCTGTAGAAGTAGGAGGGGGAGACCTCACACCCAAATAGTTCTCTTCCATAGGGGCAATTGCTAAACTGAAAACACACCATGGAGATAACTCCGAGGTGCACTGAGATTGTGTTAGGGAGAGAAACTGGAAAATGGCTCACATGAATCAATGTGAACATTTAATGGGTCTTAATTGGAACCTTATCCTACTATACTTAGAGCAGAGAGATGAAAGCAAAAGAAATCTGAGAGACCATTTATTTCACTCGAGAAAGCAGTAAACTGAAACTACAAAAAGATTTGATGACTATTATATTTTTATGATTAAATAAAATTGTCATAGACTAGTGCTGGCGAGCCCATAAACGTTCCATGGAATGTGTCCATGCTCTGTGGCTGCTGTTAGGTTAGGACTAGAAAACCTATCAGCCTGTGCTCGGCACTTGTTAACCTTGCTCTTCTCATACCACCTAAAGTCTCCATGGTGGAGAACATTTGTCCCCAGTTCTCAGAGGAATTGTCCAAACCCTGCCTAATGTTTGCATTTCAAGGCATAATTGAATGCTGTCCATCCACCTGCCCACCTCCCTGTGCCTGCACACGGATCCTGTCAGTGTGGAATGGACATAATTCTATAATCCTAGTACCCTGTGCAGTATGTGTGTCAATAATCAAGAAACTGGATTAGAATATCAGAATAGGTACTAGGTGAGGACTTGGGGGTGGCATAGCTTATGTGATGACTTTTTTCATTTGTTCTTAAGGGGAAAAAGTTCCTCTTTCTACCATATTGAAATGTAATACCTGCACAAGTATGGGCAGCGTGGGGCACGTGTGTGACTGCGCATAGCATAGGGTCATATTATGCCTGAAAGTCACAGGCCTGCAGAGATCATCTGGCACAGCCCCATCACTGCCACAGAGAGAAGCACTTGGCGTAGGGCCCTGGAACCAGGCCCCTGTACGTTATCCATGGCCTTCTGTGACCAGCTAGCCTCTTGCCCCCACCGTGGTGGTAAATGGGACACCAGTAATGCAAATACCCCAAAAATCCAAAATAAAGTCGTGTCTCAGATTTATGAAGATGGGATGAATCTGTGTAATTACCAAGGTCAGTGCTCTATGTACAGGATCTTTGTCAAGTGTAAAGTAAAATGGAAGCAGCACTTTGGTATACTCCAATGATTTTTCAACCTGTGTGCCGGGAGAGGATCTTAGGTGTGCCATGAAAATTCTTGAAGATCACTAATTAAATTATTTTCAAAAGAAGTTCAAAGTACAGTAAGTATATTCTTTTTTTTCATTCTTTTTTTTTTTTATCAACATAATTTAAGTGTGCTAAATTAACTATAGGCTCCAGTGTACCATGAGATAAAAAGGGTTGAGAATCAGTGGTAGAGCTCCTGACGAGTTATAGAAGCTGTGACTTCTGGGGTTAGCCAAGCCTTTGAGAAAATCTAACCCAACTCTCTTATGCTGTAGGATGTGTTTGAACAAAATTTAAAACATGCCTTCATTTAAGAGATAACTCTTCTCCCAGAGCAGACAATGTGAAAGAAGGAAAAAGAGGCTTTAACATAGAACAGAAAGCTGGAGGGTGACTTATTCTTGGGGAAATGCCAGTATCGTGAGCTTTGTGTCCGTATGAGCATTCATCACTCATTCCTTCTCTCATTTATCAGCTTTTACTAAATGCCACCCTGTGCCAAGCCATGTGCTGGGAGATGCAGGAGTGAATACAGCCCGGACCTTGTCCTTATCAGTCCCACAGCTGGGGGCAGTGCTGCCTGTCAAGAGTGCCAGGCACTGTTCCAAACACCCAGGATACAGTGGGAAGCAAAACAAGACCTCTCTGCCCTAACGTTGCTGACATTCTGCAGCTGAGGGAGACCAAGCAAACCTAGATCTGTGCCAGAGGCTCCTCTTGAAACCATTTCACACTGGAGGTGGTACTTGAACTGATAGGTGAAAATGGAATACTTGCCAGTAGCAAGGTAGGAAGGCCATTCCAGACATAGGGGAGAACATGAACAAAGGAATGGAGATGCGAAATGGCCTGGCAGGTTTGGGGAGTTGCAGTTTATTCTGTCTGGAGCTCAGGATGTAGGAGAAAGAACAAAAGCTAAGACCTGTGTACTAGCCAAGAACTTGGGGGTTGATCCTGTGGAGGACACGAGGAGCCTAACTTAACTGTTATGAGCAGGAGGGATGATATGCCAAACTCAGAGTCCACTGCAGTGTATGGAGAACGGGTAGGGGGGCATTGGTCTTTCACACTGGTGCTCCAGGGCTGTGAGCAAGTGCCCTGGTTGTGAAGCATTATTTTCCTGCAGCAGTGGAATGATGTTTGAGGCAGGGATCTGCCTAGAAGATGCTTTACTATCTCTCTGCTAGTGATGCTCATTACACAGCCTGCAGCTGAGCAGGGGCCTTCCCACACAGTTCTCTGGAGGGACACAGCAGGACAGCAACTCAGCCCTCTCTATGTGAGGAGAGCACTGGTTTCTTTAGAATAAAACCTGGTTTCCAAAGCCTATAAACGGCCTAGCCCCTAGCTTGGCTCAAGCTTCTCCTGATGGCTCTGGTTGCTTTCCTCCCTCCTTCCCCTCTTCTCTCTCTCATCCTTCCTCATCCATGCTTTGCTGGTGCTGAAGAGCAGGAGTCCGTGGGACCACCAAGAAGCAGGCAAGTGTCTTTGTAAAGGGCCTACCTCCCACACAGGCCGCCAAGATCTCTGCTTTTAATCTCAGCCTAGAAATCCTCTTACGGGAGAAGCAAGTTTGGGAGGATAAGAATTTGTTTGCAGTGCTAGCCAAGGGAATCTTGTATTTCTCTGCTCTGATTTTGATTTGATTATGTGTGTGGACAGACTCTTCAGATTCTTCTCCTGAGATATTAAAGCCACTCTTCCTACCCTATCCCTGAGGCATCAGACTAAAGAAACAATTTGTATTTGGGGCATGCCATATTCTTCAGATGATATGTAGAGGTCCCTGGCCTCAAGGACCCTCTTGTCATATCATTCCTGGACCTGAGCTCCAGGCATGATGAGCTTGGCAAGAATGATGTGGGCATAGAGTCTTGCAGTACACTGGCCTCGCCTGGCCGTTGCAGCCGCTGCATCTTGACTCCAGCGGGTTGCAGGGCCAGGCTGTGGTGAGGAATGCAACAGCTACTTTGTTTCTGCTCTGCTAGAAAAATAGTCTTTGTTCAGTGATTTACAGACTCTCTGGGCTGTCTCCTTTAATGAATTTAGATGTCTAGACACCTATTTTTGCCCTTCTGTTGAGGACATCTTGTCTCTGACAAGAAAAAAAAAATCTTGGGCATAAAGAATTTGCCCTGCTGAGATTTAACTATTTGTATACATTTCTGTGTGATTTCATACCCTTCTCATTCTTAACACACTGACCAACTGATTTGGCCTTAGTTTTCACAGACCAGCTCCTGAGCCTGGTTGAAAGAAACTGCCCCTGCTCCACCCCACCCTTATTCTCTGTATACCATCGTGCCAAGAGGCTGTGGGATCAGATAGGGTGCTGGCCAAACACCTGGTCAGCTTTTCCTATGGATTCAGAGGCAGTGTTAACTGAGGACCTTAAAGGCCTAGAGCTCTATAGGACCCCTGGGGTAAGGTTTGGAACCAAAGCTCAGTCATTCATTCATTCCCCAGACAGTTAATGAACAGATATTTACCAGGCACTGTGTTAGGCACGATCCAAGTACTGGGGATAAAGCAGTGAATATAAACCCTGTCCTCACAGAGCACATAGCTTTGAGACTGCTGAAAATGGGATTCATACCAGTCTGGCTTTGCCTAAACAGCTGCTCATCTAGAGTGGGACCATGTGGGTAATTCAGAAACTTGCCAGAAGGCCTTCTGGAGGAAAAAAAAAAAACCTAATAAAAATAGCACAAAATGGAGAGCTTTCTAAAACCACTGATGGAGTCCTTCTAAATAAGGGGAAAATTCAGTATCACTCTTAAGTCTGATTAAAATCAGCAGATTCATAAGAGTATAAGTAGGTGAAAACAGAACTTGACCATTTTCTGTTTCATTTCCTTGAATGTGAATTCTAGAGCTGCAGATTTCACTACAGGACACCATGGTCATCTGTTACATACGTAGATTGCGAGAAAAAAATATTTTTTTTCCTTTAAGAAAGGAAAAACTGTATTAAATTTGTAATACTTAAGTCACATTTAACTTCTGTGATTACAAGAGGGGCTCAGCGTGACTTGTAGTCATCTTTTGTTCTCAGTATATATTGAGTATTATAATTAATGCAGTTTTTCCTTCTTAAAATATGCATACTTTTTTTTGGCACCCTGTGTGTGTGTCTGTGTGTGGCAAGAAACCAATGCAGAATCTTTTCCTAGTTTGCTTTTATTATTTAGTGTCATGATTTTGGTATGGTCAGGAAATGAACCATTCCCATATAAGTGAATTTTTGCAGATGACCAAATTTACCTTTAAAACATAATATGTGTTTACCATTAACTATTTCCAATCACATTTATAATATTATGAAGTTTTTTGCCATATTCAGAAAGGAGTTCCCACTACTATGTTAGGGCACATGAGGATTATCACGTATGTGGAAGCAAATTTTTAAAGTGTAGCATGCTAAGTAAAGGTAATATCTTATAATTAATAAGATATTTTACTACAATATACTAATGCTCTCAAAACCAGCTAAAGGGGTTGTAGATACTTCCCCTTATGCCAAATGGTTTTAGGCAACATTTTAAACTCTCATTTCTGCTTGAAATCATTTTAATTCCCAGCCCATGTTCTGGTCAGTTTACCTATTAAGTATCTTCTAATTTGCCTGTTCCAATCTACTCTAGTCCAGAAAACTGACTTTAGCCTGAAATGTGAGCTGGTACCCAACTGTAGCTTACAGAACGTTCCTGTGCCTAACAAGCATGGATTTTGAGTAAAGAACGGGAACTCCGTGAGGGCAGATGTCTCTGACTTGTTGGGCACCCCACCCCGGTGCTGTCCTCTTGCTGGCCTGAGTAGTGCTCAGCAAGTGTTTTGATGAATGCACTAATCTCTCTGCTCAGAGCCCTCCTGGCTCCTTTCCTGGTTGTTGGCTACATTCCAAGTGTCACAGTTGAAGGAAAGGATCCCTCTGGGTGAGGAGAATTAGGATGACTTACATTTATATAACAGATAGCCTCCGCAGAGGCTTTCCTAGCCACTCTCCTTGGAGTCCTGTGGAGGGACTGTGGTAGCACCATGTAGATGTGAAATGTGCAAAATGCCCAGGCCTATGACATTTTTAAACCAGACTTGCGACCACTATTACCCTACCTTTGTATTGTTGTTATTGTTTGTTTGTTTTGAGACAGAGTCTGACTCTGTTGCCTGGGTTGTAGTGCCCTGGGTTCAAGTAATCCTCCTGCCTCAGCCTCCCAAGTAGCTGGGACTACAGGTGCCCCGAAGCTAGTTTTTCTATTTTTACTAGAGATGGGGTCTCACTCTTGCTTAAGCTGGTCTCAAACTCCTGAGCTCAAGCTATCCTCCTGCCTTGGCCTCCAAGAAGGCTAGAATTACAGGTATGAGCACTGCTCCTGGCTTACTTTCCTATTTTTGTTTGTTTTAAATTTAACTTTAGGGTGAAACGATACAGATCATACCAAGAATTAATAGCATAAACATATTTTACATGATAGCATTTGTTTCAAAAATATGAGACCAGGTTTGCAGGGGATTCAAAGCCTGTCCAGGCTGCCCGGAAGGCAGCCAGCTGCACACCCACAGTAAGATGGTGCTCATTGTGGAGTCACATGTTCCAGCAGTTCATTCCTGAGAGTCTATCCCCAGCACCAGCCCTTCCTCTCTTTCAAGTTCTTACATCTGATAATTTGAGACAAACCTTTGGCATAGCCCAGCACATAGCCAAGAACTGGTTATTTGATACCAAGCCAAGAACAGTGTAGGTTTTTGAAGAAAGGCCTTTTGTGTTAGTTTAATCTGTGTGTCGGTTGGTTTAGTCTGTTTAGAATGGCACTGTCATCCTCATCTTCAACTGGGCTGGCAAAGTCAGGCAAGAAGCTGGCTAGTGGCCAGTCATGGGAGTGAGCTCAGGTCTGGCAACAGAAAGCCCCTCTTCCCACGAAGGGGCAGCCTCATGAGTCTTATGACACTGGAGGGGCCTGGGAGGTGAGAAAGAAGCCAGAGTCGTGGGAGTTTTCAAAGCCCACTTCTACCAATGGCAAGTCTCTGGAACTTTCTGAGCATTAGTTTCCCCATTATGTAAATACACTACCTCAGAGTTTCGAGACTCAGGTGATGTAGGCAGAGGGGCTCTACAGCCTGTCAAGCACTGACTTCTCCCAGTGACAGACTTCTACTGGGTTGGGTATTGCTGAGGTTCTGGCAGGTGGTGTCCTAGAACACCTGGAATTCCTTCATATTAAGTGAGAAGTGTTGCCCACATTTGCAAAGGAGGAGGATCTTTTCCAGACTTCTTATAACCTAGCCAGGAATTCATTGCTGGTGCCCAGGACCTTGGGATACCAATCCAAACTTCCTTCTAGAATAGAAACAGCTTATCACAAAATCCATTCTTTAGGTACTAGATATGCAGACTTAAGGCAACACTATGTAAATACCATTGAGGCCTCAAATTCAGAAAGTTGCATGTATACCTCATGAGAAGAGATGGGGCATGATTCGTCCACAGGGCAATATGGATGGGTTTGTTAACTGGGGGCCTCAGTCACATTGTTTCATTCATTCCAGTAACTGAGGACCTCCTCTGTGCCTCATCTACCAGCACAACAATGAAAGACACTGGAAGAGACACAGTCCCTGCTCTTCTGTCATATGGGAAACACTTAGATGTGTGATAGCTGCAGCCATATCTTTGAGTTGGAAAGAAAAGACTGTCTTTAACTGTGCTGCCTGGGAAGACTTCCCGGGCTTAAGGATTTCCTTAAGTCTTTCAAGAGAAGCTCATCCTGAGTCTGAATCAGGAGCCCACAACACCAGCCTGTTAGCTTTGGCTCTTCCTGCTCTATTTTCAGATTGACAAGTCTAACACAACAGCCTCAAAACACACACACACACGTAGAGTAAGCTAAGCCTCTGTTCCTCTGCACCACTTACCTGTGTTCCTTGGATCATACTCGTGCTGGGATTTTCTTTTCAGAGCTGTCAGAATGCATTTCCTACTCCACCACCACAAGATCCTGGCTGGCAGCCCGAGCACTGTTTGCATAGCTCTCTCCTGTGGAGACAGGGCCAGGGAGAGATGGTAGCAATGGCTTCCCAGGTGAGAGGAAGCTTATTGATGAGTCCCAGCCAGAGAGTAGGGCCTGCCTCTGCCAGTCCCTCTGCTCTAAAGAGTAGCCCTCCTGGAGACATGGGGGAAAGATGATGGAAGGGTACTGGGTCCTGCAAGTGTGTGGAAGTCTGATTCAGCAGGAGGTACAGAGTAGAACTGGTGAGCTAACCAAACTCATAGCTTTCTTTTATACTTTATGGTCACAGATATTGTCTCATTGGATTCTTGTCCAAACCCTGAGGACTGGCATCTACCCCCACTTTATAGAAAGACCCCAAGGCTCAAATTCATTATGCCCCTGCTACCATAGCAGATCAGGGGCATAGAGCCTGGGGCTGCCTAACACCAGCACTATTGTGCTGATGGCTTCATGACTTCTGGCCACTGAGAGATGACTGGCCTGGGAACAGTCACTCGACTCTGAAACCTGGTAGCCTTTCTAATGGGACATCATTCTGGCTGAGGACAATGAGTTAGGATTGTGCTATGGACTAAACTGTGTTCTCCCAAAATTTGTATGTTAAAACCCTAACCCCCAGTGTGATAATATTTGGAGACAGGGTTTATAAGAAGTAATTAAGGTTAAATGGGCCCTAATCCACTAGGATTGATTGGTGGCCTTATAACAAGAAAGAGAGAGTTTTTTCTCTATAAATACACTCACTGAGGAAAGACTGTGTGAGCTCTAGTGAGAAGACTGCCATCTGTAAACCAGGAAGCGTCCTCGCCGGAAACCAGAACTTTGGGAAGTAAGTTTCTGTTGTTCAAGCCACCCAGTCTGTGGTATTGTGTTACACCAAGCCAACTAAGACAGTCTGGTACTGAATCTGTGAGCTGCTTGCTCACCTACAATTTCCATGTACCTGGATCCAATCCAGCCTTCTAGGCCCAACCACCCCCTCAGCACAGCCTTCCACACACAACCCAAGTGAGAAGTGGCCTCTCCCCCCATGGGGTACCCTAGCCCCATGTCTTTCCAGGCTCCTTTATATTACTGTTACTTTCGTACATCATCTCTCGGACTTTCCACCATACTTTAGCACCCATTGCCAGCGTGCAATTTTCTTTTAATTGACTTTTACTTATAATGGACATATAATAATTGTACATATTAATAGGGTATGCTGTGATGTTTCAATGTATGAATACATTGCCTAATCAAATAGGGACGATTACATGTACCACGTCCTTTACTTTAAATATTTATTTCTTTGTGGCAACTTTCTCTTTTCTAGAGCCACTATTTCCAGAACACTTGATAGTTCCACAAAGAAAAGCCAGTAGGTGCAGGGTTTGTCTTTCCCTCTCTCCCCTCCCCAACCCCTCACAAATGATACTAAAGAAAAAGTGGTGGGGTCACTAGGGTGTTTGGGTAAAAGGTACCCTTCAGGGATTGTGGAACTATGCCTACCAGCCTATGCTTGGAAAACCAAGAGCAGGACCTGTGCACCTATGATCTCTCCAGAAAATGATCAAGAATGGCTCTGTGGAGGCCCTGAAGTACCTTCTCTCGTGTTCTCTGCAGTCAGAGAGTTTCCACATGATTTGTCTCAAATTCAAAATGGAGGAATCTAATTTTCATAAGAAAAAATATGTACTTGCTCATATTCTCTTTATCTGGGCACTTGGTGACACCATTATATTCACTTTGTGAATATTGAGCTATTCCCCTAAGGGGGATGGGTGGGTGGCTCGAGGGGTGTTTGTGTATTTCTTTGCTAAACTTCAATAAAAAGTTTACTTTCTAAAAAATTCACTACCTTAAACCCCAGAGCAATTGGGTAAATTTCCCAGGTTGCATAGCTAATTGGCAAATAAAATTAAGGCAGGAACCCAGATTTCATATAGCACCTATTTTAGAATCCTATCTAAAAGCAAGGTTCAATTTCAATCTCTTTGGGTCCAAATGTTACTGGAAATTCCCTTCGTGTCCTTGGGTTTCTCCTCTCCATTTGCAAGTGGACATCATGTTGAAAAGCTGTTTTTCATTATTATTGAGTTCACATATGCTCTGTAGCTGATGACTCTGGCCACCAAAGAAACCTACAGCTTAGGCTACTCCCTCTCATTGGTTCAATGCTCTGGAAGGAAGCTTTATAGGAAGCGCCTTTATGCTTATGTGGGTCTGCGCACCCTGGAAGGTGAGGCAGGTGGCCTGCCCAGGCTCAGGGGTGGTATCACCTTAGGATTTATGGGCAGCCCTTTGGAAAGGTAATAAAACAACCTTTTTTTTTTTTGGGAGGCAGATACCCTGTTGCGCAGGCTAGAATGCAGTGACACCATTATAGCTCACTGCATCTTCAAACCACTAGGCTCAAGTGATCCTCCTGCCTCAGCCTCCTGAGTAGCTAGGGGTACAGGCACGTGCCACTATGCCCAGCTACAACACGTACTAACTTAAGTACAACACCATCAAGAAGGCAGTAGAGAAGACACCATATTGTAAAACCTGAGATGTCCCTCAATTATGTGCAGCAAGACTCTCGTGTCCTGTGATGACTCCACTGACTTTCTGTAGTTTGAGCAGTCCAAGGTGACATTTTGCCAACTAAGGCCTAGGAGTAGATGGCTGGAGGAAATAAAACTGAGCCCTGCCCTCAGCCCCCATCTGTGTAAAAGCTCTTCAGACAACTTTCTCCTGGTCCGCACGGCTCTGAGCAGCAAGGTCAGGCTATTTGCATTCCTAGCCTATTTCTCTGTCCCAAAAGGAAGTGTTTACCTGATTCAGCAGACTGTTCAGCTGTGCTCAGGACATCACAGTGCCACCCTTCTGTGCCACAAACCCACCAGAATCATTCCACTGAGTCTTGGTGCTACAGGTTGGCTCCTTCCTGGCCCTCCTGATCCCATCTCCCCACAATGTCTGAAATGTGGTTTGAAGGACAGTGTGGATACATGTCCAGTTCTGGCTCACGACTAAGCCACTGGTGGGAGAGGGAGGTCTCACCAGCCTTCATAGACTCTTTACCTGTAACCTGGTGAAGTGTTACTAGGTGGTCCATGGGTAGAACTCCTTAGCCCATGATAACCTGCCTACATTTGTTTGCATCTTCTGCAGTCCAGGGACTTAAAAGTAATGGGCTCCAGCATATCAGCCCACTGCACTGTTGATGATCTCTGTAAATTCACTCTGTAAACAGGCTACTGATAACCAGCTCCATTCCTTGAGGGGACCTTCAGGTCACTGAGGGGCTCTGCTTCAGCCCAGTGAGGTTTAAGAGTCTAAAAAGAGTAAGTTCTGGCTAAGCTCTAATGTCCTATGTTAACTTAACAAGAACATTGTGCCTATGCCAGCCCAGACTGGCCAGTGATACCTTTTCAATTAGCAAACCTTCCAATAATAGCATTTTAACAATGAAGTTTCAAAGAAAAACCTTGTTCTTAATTTTTGCCCCAAGAGGGAAAAAACTTATTAATAATGGTATCATCATAAATTCTAAAGTGGTGACCATTTGGCTGTGTTTCAAAACTTGTAGCTAATAATTAAAATAAAGATTTAAGTAAATGCTTTATCAATAAAGTAAATGGTAGGGTATATTCCTCTCAGCCAGTGTCAGAAATGGCAGTACATAGCCCTGTGTGGAATTGTCACACACTGCGAGTCTTTAAAATTCCTCCTGGATTTGAAGGTATTAACAAGTCCCTATCAACATTCCCTAAAGGTTTTTGATGTCATTTTAGCTATTGAACGAAAATATGTGAACTATTACTTTGTTGATTTTGTTCTTAAACCAAACTGCATTATCATCTGAGAGTGTGTTCTTAAAGGTTTGTTAAAAGTACTTTGAAAACTTGTAAATCCCTGTAATTTATGTTTCTCCTGCCTCTGCTGTTCCATTCTGTCCTTCTGGTTTTAATTTGAATGCAGCCCTGTCTGGGTGTGTACCTGTAAAATTGTGTTTTTCCCAGTACAATTTACAGTCCTGACCCTAGGTTTGACAGTGCTCCTAGCCTTCTAGGAGCTTCCTCCTGTACATACAGTGGGCTTTGGGTCACCCAGTTCTTTCATAGTAGAACTGTCTAATCAAGGTTACTTGAAACAGATCTGATTTTGACATTTCTTAGTTTATCATGTAGGCCTCAGGAGTAAATTAAGAGGGCTTCCCTGCAGCCCCATTAATTTCATTGCCCGGTTTCTTTAAAGGTACACAGTTGTAAACCTAGACTTCTACAAGACAACAGTCTGGTTTATCTAAACAATTCTCCTTTTAGACTCAATGGCACTGATGGAAACAGAGATAAGGGGTATGGATTGGAGAAGGATCTTTTAGAGGCTGAACTTGCTGAAACTGTCCCATTCCTCTTAACAATCCCCTTTTCTTTCTAGGACTCGCCTATATACCACATAGATCTGCGTTCAGTATTTTCAGTGAGCTGGGGGTGAGGGAAGACTGCAGTGGGCAGGGCCAGAGGAGAATATTTTACTGTCTAACGAGTGAGCTCCTTGCAGAGTTTAGGCAGTATGTATTCGGAGTCCACGTTACAGGCATCGTCTCTCCATGGCAGCTGTGCCCTTCTTTGTGGATTATAATAATTTTTTAATGGCTACAGAACTTTCAGAATCATTTCCTTATGTTGAGAACATTGTCTTATTGTCTGCTCTCTTAACATATCCCTTACACTAAGCTCTGGTACGAAGTGAGGAGTTTTTTTCTTTACACCTCAGCATGCTCTCCTTGGTTCTAACCAACACTGCTACAGGGTGCCAGGCAGGGTGCAGGGCAGGCTCGGGGCAGGGTGTGGGGGTAGGCTTGGGGCAGGCAGCTTATGGCACTTGCCCTGGGCTCCTCTGTTTCAGGTGATCGTGCAGTCCGGCCGCCACCCCACGGTGCTGCAGAAGCTCTGCCAGCTACCCTTCCAGTATTTCAGTGACCCACGGCTGATCAAAGTCCTGTTCCCTTCGCTTATCGCTGCTTGTTACAACAACCGTCAGAACAAGATCATTCTGGAGCAAGAGATGAGCTGTGTTTTGCTGGCCACTTTCATTCAGGTACTTTCCGCATGATGCCTGATTCTCCGGCTTTCTGTGTAAACGAATGCAATTGAGAAGTAAAAGTGAGCCAGCTGTTTCGTTTCGTTTTGTTGCATTCTACACTACCTTTAAAAAATTTCACATATTTTTGTGCTTAAGAATTAATTTGCAAAATATCAGGATAGTTTCGGAAACATCAGTGATAGAACTGGGTCTAAGTGTTGAATAATTTTTACTTGGAAGATTTCAAAGAAGCGATATTTTCCTAGTTAATGAAATGGTAACCTGCACTCAGGAAATGTTTTTAAAAGACTGCTAGACTTCCTTAAGAGTTTAACTGTACATTTATCTTGATTTTAGTCTAGCTATGGGAAATAGATAATAATTGCTGAAAAAAAGATGAATTAAAACCAGTTTATTTTAGCTGGGCATTGTGACAGGCGCCTGTAGTCCCAGCTACTCGGGAGGCTGAGGTAAGAGAATCGCTTAAGCCCAAGAACTGGATGCCACGGCACTCTACTGAGGGCAACAAAGTAAGACTCTGTCTCTTCCCCTGCCCAAATAACTGGACTGGGCTGGGTCCAGTGGCTCATGCCTATCATCCTAGAACTCTGGGAGTCCAAGGTGAGTGGATTGCCAGGGCTTCAAGACCAGACTAAGAGTGAGACTCCGTCTCTACTAAAAATAGAAAAACTAGCTGGACGTTGTGGTGGGTGCCTATAGTTCCAGCTACTTGGGAGGCTGAGGCATTGCTCAAGCCCAGGAGTTTGAGGTTGCTGTGAGCTGTGATGCCACCACACTCTACCCAGGGTGACAGAGTAAGACTCTGTCTCCAAAAAAAAAAAAAGTTTAATTGTAAATTTTTAAATCAGTATATTTCTCATATATACTTATTACAAGTACATTATACTTTGTATGTATGTATAAAATAACCTGTATATTTCTTTTTGAAAAAATTTAAAACTTTTAAGTATAGCCTTACATTTTTCTGATCCAGTTAAATTCCGTAGGACTAGAATCAGATTAGTGCTATAGCAACGTAATATTTCCACATTTAATTTAACTGAGTCAATTGACAATAAAAAAAATCAAGTTGACTGTTCTTTAACATTTACTAATGTCTAATCATGAGATTTTTTTCTTTTGTCATTGTAGATCATTATTTGCTGAAATGTTTCCAATTGCTTTCAAATATTCCACCATAAAATCAATGTGTTTTTGCTCTACGGCATACATGTGATTAGTACACAGGGCTTTCTCGTCTTTATAACAAAACAGAAAGCAGAGTTCTGTCTTACTGTTGTTCTGTATTCTGGGTAGTAGACAGCTGTCACTGTCAAAGGGTCACGACAGTATCTAATCTGTAGAGGATGGCTAAGGGGTTGCCCGAGCCTTCTGCACCTTAGACAACAATTAGTAGTTTACATTTCCTAAGCTATCCTCTATTACATAATCAATCAATAAGCACAGCTACATCAGTCATGTTTAGAAAAGTTTTATTTTCAGCTTAATTGTTCTGTTTGAGTCTGGGTTCCATTTTCTGGAAAAATTTTCAAGTGAGATATTCAGATCTACAGGTGCAGATTTTCAAAAACTGTCGTACAGTTTAATTAAAATATTAATAAAGTCATATAGCATATAAGAAATAGAAAATACATTATAATTTTAAGACCACAATCTTTTTAAGTTCAAATTATTCATTCTTTTATTCAATAGATAATTTTTGAGTATGTAAGGTATGCTGGGCACAGCTCTGGGCACTGAAAATAAAAGCAATGAAGAAAACAGATAAAAATCCCTGCCTTCACAGAGCTCTCATTAAAGTGGGGAAGGATCAAAAAAATTGGTAAATAGCATGTCAGATGGTGATAAGTGCTGTGGAGAAGGGGACTGCGGGAAGATGATGTGCAGCTTTTTATAGCGTAAGCAGAGAGGTCTCAACAAAGTAATATATGAGCACAGTTTTGTGTCAGTACCGACTTAGTTCCTTACGTTTTCAACTGCTTATATATAACAATTTATAAAGGTACAGATGATATCATAATCTAAAGTCAAGATGTATTATTTAAAAAATTCATTATTTAACACATTTTATAAATGCTCCATAAATGTCTTAATATTGCTTATTTGGGATAGCATGGTTTTTCCTATAAATAATTGTGCTCAAGGGAATGAATATATATTGGCTTCTAGTTTATAAAATGGTTCTTTTCAGGCCAGGTGTGGTGGCTCATGCTTGTAATCCCAGCACTTTGGGGGGCTGAGGTGGGAGAATCATTTCAGCCTAGGAGTTTGAGGCCAGCCTGGGCAATGACAAAGGTTGCAGTGAGCTGTGATGATACCACTGCACTGTAGCCCTGGCAACAGAGCAAGACCTTACCCCCCCACCCCACCCAAAAAGATCTGACAGTTTATCATAAGTTTTTGAAGATTTACATATTATATACTATACATTTTTTACTTCCCATCCATTTAAAAGTAAAATTATCAGACTTTAAGACTTGGGTACAGAATTCATAAGGATTTTTATTTTATTTTATTAATTTTTTTTTTTGCAGTTTTTGGCCAGGGCTGGGTTTGAACCCACCACCTCCGGCATATGGGGCTAGCATCCTACTCCTTTGAGCCACAGGCGCCACCCCATAATGATTTTTATATTTGTACTCTTTTAAATGGTAAACATTTTTCATACAAGGGCTGTCCAGAAAGTATCCAGCCATGCTATATTTTATTGTTAGATTAACAAAACAATGGCTGGGTACTTTACAGACAACCTTTGTTATTTTAAGATAGTAAATTTAGCTTAAAATTTTAGTTTATTAGATATAAAATAAAGTTGTAGTTTCCAAAATAAGCAGTAACCTGGTATCTAGTGATATTTGGCAAAATTTAAGTCATCACTATTTGGTTTGGGATGAAGTATAATAATTCAGATTATGTAACATCACTTTCTTTAGCTTTTATGTTTGAGCTCCAAATTATTTGCGCAAAAGTGGTTGCATGAATTAGAAGTGTATTTAAAGCCATCTTTAGTGAATTCTCTGCTCATGGCCTTGGCGTAAAAACATTTTTTTCTTCTCATACAGGATTTTGCACAAACTCCAGGTCAGACAGATAACCAGTCTTCCCAGCCCAAAGGTAGGTATCTACTAAAATTGTTTCATGTGTCTATTAGCCAAAAGGGCATACTTCCTATCCTTTCCTCTGAAACTTTTAGAGGAGTCAATTTAATGTATCAGTTAAATTCAGATTCAGATACCAAGTATATTTCAGTAAGTAAATTGATTTTGTCATGAAGCATGCATGCATAAGAATATACAGAGAAATCTATGGAAGTAAAAGAACAGCACAAAACATCTTTGTGTAATTATCCTCACCTCGTGCAAGGTACATGTATATTAAATGGTGAATAATTATGAAAGAGTTACTTTGTAATACAGGAAACAATCAGATAATTAGTAGTGACTTAATATTACATAAATGCAGAAATCACACTGGTTTTGTTTCTTATCCATGTTCAGAATAAAGTTATCAATGACAGTAGCCCATATTTTCTCTCTAAATTCAAATACTTGAACTTTTTTATTTAAAATAATTATTTTATATGGAGAAAAAGCCATCAAATTAGCAAAGTCGAGACTAAAAGATTTCAAACATTTCTCTCCATAGTGTTCTTGCTGAGGTGTTTTCCTATGATCAGAACTGGAAATTTAGAATTTTAAACTGCATTTTTACTTTTATAAGTATTCTGCTACCCAGACTATAATTGAGTTGCTCTTTGTCTGGCTGTTGTGACAGCATCCCTGATTAATGAGACCCTAATCCAGATTTTCCCCAATTCCTCCATTAGTTTGATAGTGCCCATTCAGAAACCCACTCCTAAAGGATGAAGGACCTTTGGGGTACCCACCAAGAAGCCCTTGCTGGAGGTGGAGCTTACATTGGATCACACACACGCGGACGCACACACACAATTGTCTATAGTGGGCAAGCAGGTGTTGAAAGTGCATGGAAGAAAATATAATTAGAGCTGTTATAATATCATGAAAAAATGGCATGTTTTATTGACTCTACTACTCAGAAAAATAAACAGAAAGCTATGCAACTTTTCAGAAACATAAGTCAATATCCCATACCATTTGTCTAAACCAGAATTAGTGTGCAAATTCAGTTCTGCCCTGACTCAATTACAACTCCCCCCTTTTTTAAAGATTGAAAGTTACTTGGGAGAAATCAGTGTAATTTGTTACTCTTTCTTACAAAACAATTTTTAATGTTTTAGATATAGATGAAAATACTTAGAAAAATCTTCTAATGTATTTCTTAATTGTACAGCAGTTTTTTTGCCTGTAAGAAATATAGACACTCTTTTCTCTTACTTTTGCTCGCAACTACAAATATAAGTCACCATTTGCTGTATATCTAGAAGACACAATCCCAGGAGCTGCCTATCTCCTTGGTGGGCTGAGGCCTGTGGAAGTCCCAACCTTCTTTCTTTTTATAAGGGACCATCCTCTCTGATTTTCATGCTTCCCCCAGTCATAGTAGGTTTACCCCCCAGAATAGCAGATGGGGAGGTGGTCTATGTTTTGCTCAGAAAGGGTTGTCACTTAGTGACAGTTCGTAACGTTTACTTTTTTTTTTTTAATGAAGATGCCTCTCTGGGCTGCCAGTTTGCATCTTGGACATGTGTTCCTCTTTTGCTTAGATTAAGTCCTCATAAAATGTCATTGCTCAGGTAAAACAGTGAATAAAAAGTAGCTCCCGGCCAGTGCCGTGGCTCACGCCTGTATTCCTAGCACTCTGGGAGGCCAAGGCAAAAGGATCAATTGAGCACAGGAGTTCAAGAACAGCTTAAGCAAGAGCAAGACCCTCATCTCTACTAAAAACAGAAAAACTAGCCAGATATTGTGGCGGACACCTGTAGTACCAACTACTCCAGAGGCTAAGGCAAGATTGCTTTGGCACAGGAATTTAAGGTTGCTGTGAGCTATGATGCCACTGCACTCTACCCAGGAAGACGGACTGAGACTCTCTCAAAAAACAAAACAAACAAAAATAAATAAATTAAATTTAAATTAAAGTAGCTCTGGTAGAGCCATATTCTTGCTGCTGAGGAGGAATTTGGGTTTTCAGATACCTACTGACTGTCCAGCTATGAAGTGGTTTATTTTGTTTTTATCATTGACCAGTGAAATTCCTAATCATTTCCTCTGCTTTGTTAAGTAGGCAGTCGAGGGTGGCGCCTGTGGCTCAGTGGTAGGACGCCGGCCCCGTATACCAAGGGTGGCGGGTTCAAATCCTACCCTGGCCAAACTGCAACCAAAAAATAGCTGGGCGTTGTGGTGGGCACCTGTAGTCCCAGCTACTTGGAAGGCTGAGGCCAGAGAATCGCCTAAGCCCAAGAGTTGGAGGTTGCTGTGAGTGACCGAGGGCAATAAAGTGAGACTCTGTCTCTTAAAAAAAAAAAAAGTAGGCAGTTGAATGCCAGATTTGAACAACTGTAAGGTTATAAACTAAATTCACATTTTCAATTAAATAGAGTATTTCAGAATACAAATGTCATCCTTTGTTGATGACAACAAATGTCATGACTACTATGGCTAACTTAAGGACAGAATATGTGACTGTTATTTCACCTTGTGTATCATATATACAGAGGGTACCAAAAAAAAAAAACCTATACACATTTTAACAAAGGAAAAAACTGTACTAACATTGTAATACTCAATATATACTGATAACTAAAGATGAACACAAGTCATGTTGAGCACCTCTTGTAATTGCAGAAGTCAAATGTGACTTGAATGTTACAAATGTAATTGTTTTTTCTTTCTTAAAATATGTATACATTTTAGGGCAGCGCCTGTGGCCCACGGAGTAGGGCACCGGCCCCATACACCAGGTGTGGCGGGTTCAAGCCCGACCCCGGCCAAAAAACTGCAAAAAAAAAAGTATACGTTTTTTGGCACCTCTCTATATATTTTCAGAGATGGAGTCTTGCTGTGTTGTGCATGCTGGAGTGCCGTAACTATTGACAGGCTCACTACAGCCTTGAACGATCCTCCTGCCCCCACCTCCTAGGACTACAGGTGCATCACACTCTGCTGGCTTCTGCTTATTTTCTTATTCTGGAATCCAAAACGAGCTTTTTTTCATAAGGTTTTATGTAGGGATTAATGTCTAAATATGTTAGAAGCACAAACTGGATTGTGGTTTAAATAGCTATTTTATAAGATAGATAGATGCTGATAGATCGATCACCTTATTTACCTAAAATGTATAATGGTTTATTTGAAGTATACCTGAATCTCCATTTTGTACTCAGATAGCAACATAAATTTGATTTCTTAAACTATAAAGAAAGAATTTATCTCCTTTTTACTTTTTTCTTTTTTTCCTCAGGGAAATGTTTTGGTTCCCAAGACTATCTTGAGCTGGCTAACAGATTTCCTCAGCAGGCCTGGGAAGAAGCTCGACAGTTTTTCTTGAAAAAAGAGAAAAAATAAATGTCTTGGTTGGTTCTATATTCGAGTACCTTTGTTAATACTTTAAATTGTTCCCCAAAAGTTCTAACTGTTCCTTAAGAAACTCATTTCCATGTGTTTATACTCTCCCCCTGCACTGTAGATATGGTATATACTTTGCACTATTTATAATGACTGTAGATACTTTAATGTTCTGCTTTCTAATTTTGCAAGTTGAGTTTATTTCATTTATGCACAATGTCTTAGAGTTCAGTAACTTCCATCCTGTAATAATGTATACTTTGCATTTGTACTATGGGTGAAATTAGGCATAAAATTAGGAAGTCTGTTTTGTTCTTGTAATAAATATAACTTATTCTGTTTTCAATGTTGACTTTTCATGTTAGGGTAATACATATCGGCAAGAAAAATGTTAACTCCAACTCCTGAAATATCTTAAATTTACCTGCCCTAAATTTTCCTTTTTGAGATTTGGAGTAAGGGGGAGCGCCTGTGGCTCAAATGAGTAAGGCACCAGCCCCCTATGCCAGAGGTGGCGGGTTCAAACCCAGCCCTGGCCAAAAAAAACTACAAAAAAAAAAGATTTGGAGTAAGAACGTTTATAACATTTTTCCATTCTAATTACATAATATGTTTTGGGGGGTACTTGAAATGAATTTAGAGTGCTGTGTTCAATGGTCTGCTTGCACTTTCCTAGCAGATAATACTGAGGACCTCCCTTAGCATTGCTGAACTCGAGTTACTCGTCTCAATAAAAATTAGTGATCTTTTAAGATCAATTAGAGTTAATCAACCTAGGATATTTTCTCAATTGTGAAATGAAGCAACGCTGAAGTAAAAATTAAACAGAAGGTCACGGTAGCTCTGAATAAAGCTGTAATCTCCTGTGCACCTCTCACGTGTCTGCCGGGGAGATGCTGACCTTTGCCTGGTATCTTGTTCTCTTCCTTTCTCCACCTTAAGCCATGGTCAGTGCTAAGCCGGTCACTGAGTGACACAGGTAATAATTTCTGTCAGATAAGGATCAAACATTACCAAGAAAGAAGATCGGGTTGGAAAAAAAATGATGTGATATGTATTAGACTCAAGACTATGGGGAGGGCCGGGAAATATGTAAGTTTTAAAAAGTAAACTGACCTACCTAATGTTCAGGGTACTTCTTTTTGAAGCCTCACATAACTGACGGGTTTTGTATATGCTGCTTTTTACTTCTTTGCAAATCGAGAGAAAATAAAATGATCCGATTAAAAAAAAACTTAAATTCCCTGTGCGCCGGACGCTAGACTCAGCGCCTTCCGGGGCCCCACCCCCGCCGCGGGCCCCAAACCTGCGGGCCGGGCTCCGGGCAGCCCCTTCCGCAGCGCGGCGCGACTCGGCTGCCGGGACGCGGGGGCCAGGACCGGGACACCTGGGCGGCGCGGCAGGGCGGGAGGCCCGGGAGGCCGAGAGGCCGCGGCGGCGGGCGGGCGGGCGGCCCGAGGGGCGGAGGCAGGTGCGGGCCGCAGGCTCCTTTCCCGACTACCGGCTGCCCGGGGCGCCCCAACCCGGAGAGCTGTTCCCGAATCCCGCCGGCCCTGCTCCCGGGGCGTGGGTGCAGGATCCTGGTCGCTGAAAGGAATCGTCAGATATTTATATGATTTCCTGCAAGACGCTTCACAATAGAATATACTTCTTATCTGTTCGGAAATCTGCCAAAAAGCCATCAATAATTGAGACAGCTGTGATTAACCTCCCAGAAACCGTACCAGAATTCGCAATTAAACGTTTAATTGAATGGTCTCTCTGCCGCCCCCGTCCTGGACGGGAGGGGCCTGCCGGGCAGGGCCTGGGTGCCGGGGGCTTCCCGCCCGCACTTTCTGGAGTTCTCAAGTTCCCTTCCTTAATGCGCCCCCGGCCCCGCGTGATTTAAGCCCCTTCTCCCCTGGGTTTTACGACTTCCAAACTCCCAGGAGATGGGGAGAGCGCACGCCCAGGTGAGCGCGGGCACATCTTGTTCCAATTTGCGGGGATGCAATGCCACCATAGGTTCTCTCCGGCGACCAGGGCCACATCCCGGGTGTGCCGCGGCTCCAGGGCTGCAGGCGGACACATTGGCGTGGGCGAAAGGCCTGCGCGTCCGGCCTGAGACGCCGACGGTGAGACTGGGCACAGCGAGAGGAAAAGCAACAGTTTCACCTGGGCTTGAAAGCCCAGATTTTGAGTCAAATAGAGAAAAACTGCCCGGGGGCAACGACGTTTGTAAGCCCAACGCGGTTGCTCAAATGAACTTCCTGCCTCAAGAGGCTGTTGGCTTCTCCGGGCAGCATCACCCGGGCCGCCCGGCAGGACGTCGGGGCCGCTGCTTCCAGCCCAGTTCCGAGAACTGGAACCCCGAACCTGGGCTGGTCAAGCCTATGTCTGGACCTCGGCCTCCGCTAATGTCTCTGCCCTCCTTCCCAGGCACAACTGGGTTCTTCCTTTGCGGGCTCCTAGCCCAGGCTCTCCCGAAGTCTTAGGGTCTGAAGAATCTGCGAAGAAATCCTTCCTCACCATCTCTATTATTCCACTTACCTCTCCCTTTCTCCTCTCCACCCTACGCCCAAACCCTGGGGTCTCAGGACTGCTGTACTCAAACCATACCTAACTTATACGTCGCGTTTGGGGAAAACGCTCAGCCTTTTGAGCTCCTGCCCGCCCCTGAGCACACTGCACACTGACCCACTCTGCCGCCAGCGGCTGACCATCTTGACCTGGAGGTCTGGAGGTACCGGGCAAAGGCTGGACTTACCTGGGACAACCCCTTCTCTATCGGGACTGCTGCTGGGGCCTCCCTACCTAACTCACTATCTGGGTCCCAATAGAGTACTTCTTTGTGCCCTTTCTTGCTCCCATTACTACCTTCAATCTAGCTCAAATATTTGCATCTTCCCTGCACAGTCTCCATCAACAAGGTGCTAGTAGGTAATTGGTCACACAGTCCTCATTATTGCACTGAATCCCAGTATTTTCAAGAAAGTTTACTTTCACATCAATCAGACCCACATTTAAAAGCATCTAATCTTCCTCACATCACCTTAATAAACTCTGAATTTCCTGCTTTTATCACAATTCCATTGGGAACTTCTCTGCAAACAGTTTTTCATCCACTGTTTCTTCCCTCCACCGTGCTGTGGAGGGAAAGGATGCACCTCCGTGGGTGGCTCACAACTACAGGAAAGAAAAGCTTGTAACATTTTATACAGTAATACAGAGAAACTCAGGCATCTTAATACACAATAATCAGCTAATTCTCTTGCTCTCTCTGGTGAAGACTCTTAGGAGAAAACACAGCTAACTGTGTGGCAGTCTCTGCCCTTCCTTGGGCAGCAGTAGCAGAATCTTACATTTTCTACAGAATGAACTTAGACAGTGTCTCGTTTAAACCCAGTTATTTGCAGCTCTGACAAAATTAAGGTTTAAGTTATTCCATATTCAAAACTGAAAGCTGATTTCTGTTCCACAACCCATTAAATATTAAAGTTTGTTGGGAATACTGCCACAGGGACTCTGAATTTCCCAGAATTACAAGTCTTTCAATATGTATTACATTTTGTGGTAATAATAGCCATAAACTTTTCCCTCTCTGGGAATCCCTTTCCTGCCTAGACATATCCAAACTATTAGATATGTCTTCTGAGAAAATCTTATTCTAAAGTCAATCCAACTGAATAACTAACACCCATTTTCCATCTATGGCAATTCATCTTTTATTGAACTTTTACTACACAACTGGGTATCTAACGTTAAAAGTTCAGTAAGCATAAAATACAACACTTGTAATTGCTACAGGTAATTTAATTTACAGGAAAATCCCTGCTGCATTACAGAGATATTTAAAGATGACCTGGGAACTAGTAAAACTGATATTCATTAATGTAACTAGCCACAGGTAGATCTGACACCTCACTAGGGACCACTGTAGTAGGCTTCAGAGTTAAACCCTTCACTAGAAATCCACACAGAAAATGATGCACCTCAGTGGGTGGCTGGCAACTACAGGAAAGAAAAGCTTGTAATACTGTATACAGTAATACAGAGAAATGCAGACATCTTAATACACAATAAACACTTTATGTGGGCATTATCTCAATATTTAAAAAGATACACATATAACAAAAAAAAATAAAGATAAAAAAATTAAAAATGAATTAGATTTTTGATCTACAGATGATGAGGGAAGAGGTAACTAGAAAAGTAGACATTTCCATCTGTAGTATAAAAATACTGTAGTCTATCAAAAGCAAAAATTCACAGCTAATTAACAATCATTAATGAAATTTATTCAAGTACCTGTTATTTCCTTTTTAATGAGAAATGAGAAAACCAGATATTCTAGATAAATCAAAGTTTCTGAAAGTAAGATTTATCAGAAGTTTAGTCCCCTATCCAATGTCCACCAGAAGGTAAAAGGAGAAATCTACGTTTCTGTTTGGAAAGGGATGATCTAGGTTAAGAGATTGAAGCCTCAAAGAACCCAGACCTGATTATTAAAGCCATTTCTGGGCACTTGAGAGGTAAAGCTGGTCTGCATTAACCCTGCATATCTCTTCCCTTATCTCTAAGTTTGCAGCTCCATTTCCTAAATCGTGAAGAAAGGGAATGTTCCCTTTAATATTTGTGCAAGCACCACCGTAACTTTCAGGAAGTAAAATACAAAAGTGGCACAATGTTCCCACCTCCTCCCATTTTTTTCCAATAATTGTCAGCAAGGCTTCCATGATCAAATTGGGATGGAGTAGGGGCTAAGAAATCCTGCCATAAGCTCTGCCGATCGCCCCACCGCGGCCTCTGGTCATGCAAGCAGCCATGGCCATCCCTAACCAGATTGCAGCTGCCCCTGGAACATATTTTCCTTAACAGCGTCTACCTAAACTAAGACAGCAACTAACCCCTACTCAGAGTGTTGCCCCTTCCAAAACAAACCCTCGACAAAGATACACTTGAGGCTCATTTGACTCAAGGGATAAAAAAATGGAAATTCGACGCCTGAGATTCTTACAAGACGGCTAGTCTGGTAGCTTCTTGAGTCCACCCAGAGAGGGCTGGTCTTTCGAAAGCACTCTCCCAGGTTGCCAAAGGGTTAAATATTTGTGAAGGGTAAAACCTGAGCCCTTTTTTTTTTTTTTTTTTTTTTTTTTTTTGTGCTTGCCCGGAGGCCAACTGGAGATTCAGTATCTCTCGGTTATTTCCTGCGATCACTAAAGCCAGTTTTCAAGAAAACAAGTCGCAGGGGTTTGAAATGTCACACCAAGTGACCTGGGCACGGCATATCCAGGGGCCATTCCCAGCCCCCTCCCACCCGGGCCGCTCTCCGCCCCCTCTATTTCGGGTCTGGAAAGAAAATAAACCAAAGACACGCCAGACTGGTTCTGGGTGGACTTATTTTCCCGGCAGCCGCGATCCTAGCGGGGGCTTGTTGTGGCTCCTTCAGTGTATCGCTTGCAGGTGATGCCAAATGCAGATAAGGAGCCGTCGCCCGGCCTTCTACTCTGTCTAGACGGGGGAATTAATAAATGCAACGCGATTGATCAAGTCATGCATCCACTCAGGGGTCGGCGCGGAGGATGAGCCGTCACGGCCGCAGCATGTAGCTGGGGTCGGCCTCTCGGTTCGTCTCGAACCCTGGGCCGGCCTTGCAGCTCAGCAGCTGGGCCAGAGGTGGCGGGCGAGGCGCTCGGGGCTTGGAGCCTCCCAGAGGGCCTACAACCCGACGGCAAAAGCAGCCCTAGAGGGCTGGGTTGGGTTGGGCTGGGCAGAAACTGGTGCTAGGGCTCGAAGCTCAGGCCTCGGCGGGTGCCCGGCCGCTGAGGTTTCCAGGAGCCCAGTGCGCAGGGGTGTGGCGAGAATAAGCCGGAGAGGGAGACCCGCCCTCGCCAGCTCGACCACAGGCCAAAATTCGCCGCTTAACCTCCACCAGAGCCTGCAGTTTCCCGCCCAAACGTGGTCGCCCCACCCCCGAGGCGCCGAGGTGGCCGCAGGCAGGGAGCGCGCGCCGGCTTCCGGGAGGACCTCGGCGCTAGCGCGCAGCTCCAGGCGCACCGGCCGGCCCCGCCCCCACCCCCGCGCTGCGCCCAATCCCCGCCCGGCCCGCCCCGGCCCGGGCCGCTCCAGAGCACGCGGGCTAATGACACGCGACTAGCAGGCGAGGGCCGCGGGACCCCACGCGCAGCCCAGCACGCGGAGTCCGCGGAGACTTATTTGTTTGAAACAACCCCAATCGTAGAGCCTGAGCTCTCCCAGCCCTCCCACTGCGCCAACAGCACACAGGAGCAGCATCGCACTGATTATTATTTTTTATTAAGACCAAAATAATCGTCCCACTATGAACTGGCTGTCCTCACAATAAATTAACAATAACTTACGTTTGTTTGTTCGGCAAAGGCTCACACACTGTCCTCCGTCGAATGATAATTTAAAACATTTTCAACAAAAGTCTTGTTTCTACTTTTTTCCAGCAATCATGCGCTTTGGGGAGTTGAGTCTGTTCCTTTAGGCTGTCCCCTTCTTTTCCCTGCCAGAGCCCGGGCGAAGCCACCTGGGAGCGCGGGGCAGGGTCAGGACGGGAGCCCGCGTGGGCGAGCTCCGGGCGGGCCTAGCGCGGTGAGGGTCCCGCGAGTTCACGCCAAGTCAGATACGTGCGTGGGGCGTGGAGGGGCGGAGCCGCCGCGGCCACGCGGAGCACGGGAGAGAGGGCAGAGCTAACCCTCTTAAGTCCCAAATAATGGTTTTGAAAAACTAAAAGTCCTCGGAGCCGGGATCTCAAGTCTGGTGAAAGCAGTTTTGCGTCCTGGTGTTTTGGGCTGTCCTGACCGCCTCTGAGTACTCTCTCTTTAAATAACAATAATAGTAAGTACACGGGCGAGAGAGTTTTCGGA
Source organism: Otolemur garnettii (assembly GCF_000181295.1). NCBI lineage: Eukaryota > Metazoa > Chordata > Mammalia > Primates > Galagidae > Otolemur > Otolemur garnettii. The sequence goes on from NW_003852406.1 coordinate 29,101,025, forward strand.
GCTGGAATGGCCTGAGCATGGGTGAGTCTCATGCAGGGAGCATGCGAGGTCCGCGGGCTGGCATGAAAGGGTCCTCTCACGTCTCCACTGGACTCGGCACCATACTGTTGGGGGTGTCCGGGAGCTGCGAGGACAGGGAGGTGACGTCGCTGCCGGAGGAGTTGCCTAAGGAGCCAGACTCGGAGAAGGAGACCTGGGGCGATGGAGACACCAGGAAGGAGCGGGTGAAGACGCACCCGAGTTAGCGTTCCGGGGCTGCTGCTCCGAGTTGGTGAGTGTCCCTTGGGGACCGGCCGCCGGCTGAGAACAAGCCCTGCCGAAAAGGAGGCCAGTCCCCAGGCGCACGCAGGGGGATTAGGGCGGGGGTGGGGCTGGTTAATCTCGCGACCTCTCCGGTATTCACTTTAATCCAGGAAGACCTTGCAGACCCAGCCACTGTCCTCCTCCCCCATTGACCAGAGCTGTCTCCTGCCCTTCACCCCAAGCCCCCCTCTCCTTCCCGCAGTGCCTAAGAGGCTAAATCCTCAACACCCAGAGCCCTGAGGTCCGCGGGGGTAGGGCAGGGCCTCAGGCCTCACCAGCTGCTGGAAAGCAGGTTGGTCCAGGTCACTCTGAAGGGCGAACTCGCTGAGCGCTTTCCACGGCGGCTGGTATGTCTGTACCTCGACGGCGCTGCCCTGCACGGCGCTCTCGTGGCGGATGGGGCTGCCGGCCACCAGGGGCGTCCCAGTCAGTCCCTGGAGGCTCTGTGGGTCAAGCAGAAGGCGGCAGGCGCTCCAGTTAGTCGAGTTAGGTCTTGCCTTTTTCTGCCACCTTTAAGACTGGGGCTCCAGGCTCTGGGGCAAGAATCAGGGCCTGTATTGGTTTAGGGGTGCACACTCGGAAGAGCTCTTCTCCTCCACTGAATACACCTTGGAGTCCGGCCAATACACTGGCCACGGTAGGCCTGCCTCAGTCCTGGGAACCAACCACACAGCAAGGGAAGGCAAGACCTGAGCTCCCATCCCTGGCCACATATGCTAAGAGAAGGACACAACCCACCAGCCCGATGTAGGAGATAAGCACCCCTTGCTCAGACATGGCAGTTCACTTCAGTGTGCTCCCCCAGGAGATTGATTCTGAGAAAGATTTCTTTGAAGATCGAGCTTCTGTTTTGCCGCCTTGGGCTCCCCCTGCCCCGGGACTACCAAGCCCTGGCTGCTGCTTGGACCAGGAGAAGACCCGACATCATACAAAACTATTAGGAAGCCTTAAACCAGCAGTTCTCAACCTGTGGGTCGCGACTGCTTTGTAACAATGAAAATACATCGTGTATATATCAGATACTTACACTAGGATTCATAACAACAGCAAAATTAGTTATGAAGTAGCAATGAAAATAATTTTATGGTTGGGGGTCACTGCAACATGAGTAATTGTATTAAAGGGTCGCGGCATTAGGAAGGTTGAGAACCACTACCTTAAACCTTAACCCTCAAGGCAAGCCTTGCTCTGAAGTTACAAATACACGCTATTTGGAGAGTCCAATTCGCCCCTGATCTTCCCAGAGCTCTCCCAGGAAACCCCACGCAGACACTGTGGCGAAACACGAGGCCCTACCCGACCGGGTCCTGCGGCCGCGAGACACCTCACCGTCTTGTCGTTGTGCTGCTGCTGCTGCAGCTGCTTCATTAGAATGGATTTCTTCTTATCCTTGCAGCGCTTGTTCTGGAACCAGACGCGGATGACACGCGGGCTCAGGCCGGTCATCTCCACCAGCTGTTCCTTCATGAGCGCGTCTGGCCGCGGATTGGCGGCATAGCAGGTACGGAGAGTGTGCAGCTGCTTCTCGTTCAGCACAGTCCGCACGCGGGTCGTCTTCTCCGTCTGCTTGTGCACGTGCGGGCGCAGTGAGGGCTGCCGGGCCGACCCCGGGTCTGCGAGGACAGGGTGGGGCAAGAAGTGAGCGAAAGGCCCCCTACCTCCCGCCCAGCACCCAGCTTCTGGGTGGCCGAGCCCTCCCTGGCCCGATTTCGTTTCTCTTTTATTCCGCTTGTTTCGTTTTATTGTTCGTCTCTTTCTCAGTCTGTTCGCCTTACCCGGAGGGAGCTGTGCGTTTTCACCCTTTGGCTCTCGCCTGGGCCAGAATGCCCCGCAGCGGTCTCTCGAGAGCTCCGATAGGCCGCGGCAGGACAGGAATGGCCATTCGGGGCTATGCCTCCTCCGGTACCAGACCCTGGGAGGGCCTGCTTGGGCCCGGAGGGGCGAGAGAAGCCCTCCGGAAGAAGAGGAAGTTTCCGGGAAAGAGGAAGGAGGCGCTCCCCCGACTCTACGGAGTAAAGAAACCTATGGGGACCCGCCGGGGTGCGGCGCTACTCCGGGACTGGGGGACTATAGCCCGCTCCCGGGACCTATGAGAGCCCTTTCTGCTCGGTCAGAGCCCTGTGTGGGGAAGACCCGGCCTCCGATCTGGGACACTCACAGGCCTCCAGGGCCTGGAACGGTTCCTTCCCGCCCGCCCTAGGGCAGAGGACCCCCCGGGTCTCCATGGCCCCTCATGGCCCAGGCTGGGTGAGCAGCGGCCGCGTGCTCCTCTCTTGACCTGGGGTTCTTTCAATCCCGGGGACATAGTGCCTGGTTCCCACAGCCCACAGGCCGAAACAAACAAAGGGTAGCCCTCTGACATCGGAGACAGGGGTGCACTCAATACCCCCTTCATCCTGTTTCACATCCCCGTCCAAACCTGGCCTGCACACTCATATGCTGAACTGTTTAGATTTATTTCTCCCTTTAGGCAATTCTAGGTCTGGACAAATATTTACAAATTGCCCATCCAGCCCAATTTCCTCACTCTATAGAGAGGACATGGAGATGCAGAGAGGGGAGGAGGCCTGCCAGGCCACACAGCACCCAGAGGTTCAGCCTGGTCTGGAGAGCTGTGCTGCAGGCGGGAGGCTGCCTGGGAGGAGCTGTGGCCTGGGGCTGAGGCACCGTTGTTTCTTTTATCCCCACCTGCCTGTGGCTACACACTCAGACCCCACCTCTGGACAACTGCCTGGTTATGACGTAAACATCCTAATGAAGTGTTTTCAATGATACCAAAGTCCACTGTACCTTTACACTCCCCCCCACCCCGAAAAATTCGGCTAAGTTGTTAATCAAACTGGACCAAACACAGACACCCTCTTTGTGGGGTTGTCAGCTTCCACAGCCTTTTCACCAGCGTGCCCCAGTCTGGCTGAGCCTTCGCCCAGCTCCCACTTGGGAGCTGTATTCCTTATGTACACACCCCCAGGCAAACCGATTTTCTCTCCATGAAAACACGTACTCATCCAACAAAGTCTGAATACAATCCCCCCAGACAAACACCTCTTAAGATTTCCTGTTGTCATCCACCCTTCTGCTCCTAGTACGGTGTGCCCCATTTCCTAATCACGGGGGACATAGTTCTGCATAATTCCCCGTGCTCACACACTCATACCCTCGCGATTTGTTCCCTGCACACACGAACAGAGTTAGCACACAGTTGGGCACTCATATGGAAAAACACACCGTCCCAGCAGACAGAACCACACACAAGTGACACCTCACCTCCTTAGGAACACAAGCACCAGTCACCGCGGCGCAGGCCCCGGGGCGCGGCTTACCTGGCAGATGCAGGCCGCGGGCGCCGGGGAGCTGGCCGGGGCTGCGCGGGCTGCCGGCTGCAGCGCGCTCCAGCAGGAGGCCGTGGTCCGCGCGGCAGAGCAGCTCGTGTTCCCGCAGCGAGAACTCGTCCCCAGGCAGCAGCTGGCGGCTGCACACCGAGCAGCGAAAGCATTCGATGTGGTACACGCTGTCCCGTGCCCGCATCACCAAGTCGCTGCTGCTGAAGCCCACCTGGCACTTGGCACACTTGATGCCGAACAGCCTGTGGGCCCGAGGCACGGGCAGCATCAGCACCGTCCTGCGGTCGCCCTCCCCAGCCCGGCTGCTCCGGGCTCCGGGCATGAGCTCCTAGGACGCTTTGTGGCCCACTAGGAGGCTGCAGCGACCCGCCCGCCGGGCTTCCCAGGCCCAGAGGCGCGCCGCGGCCAGTGTTCGGGGTGGGGGCGGCCGTCTCAGCGGCGGGCGGAGGTGCATGGACGCGCCACAAGCCCGGAGCCCTGGCCCAGTAGGCCGTAGCCGAACCCGGTTCCTGCCGGCCTCACCTGACGTAGTCCCGCTTGCAGTAGGTCTTCCCGTCTCTCACGAAGCACGTGCACGTCTCGTCCAGATACTGGCTACACTCGGCGCACTTGAGGCAGGCGGCGTGCCACTCGAGGTCCGGCGACACCCGCAGGATAAACTGGTCGTGGATCTGACTCCCGCAGCCCACGCACATGGCCGTCCCGGGCTTCTCTGCCGGGGAAGGGCGCAGGGCTGCGTAAGGCCTGACTGCCTCGCTCCGCGGGCCTCGGCCCCTCCAGCCCCAACCCAACCCGCTCACTCTCACGCTAGCTCTTTCAAGAATTGCGACCACAGGGAACGGAGATGAGCTTTCTAAAGGGCCTGACTACTGAAAACGAAAAAACCCAAAATCTTCTGAATTCGTGAAGACTATCTCTTTCCACCCCATCTCCCCAAATATCTTCCATATGACATTCATTGAACGCAGTCATTTTATCGACGTGTCTTGTCACTAAAGGCTGACATGAAGGCGAGAAGGATGTAAATACACAGCACAGCACTGCGGATGCCTCGGCAGCGATACCGCCCGGCACTGTCCCGGCATTTCCGTCCGCACACTCCCACTCACGACGACTCCCTCCAGCCCCGCACCGACACATCAGCTTTCAGCAGAATCCCCGCTCATCCTTTCTCACATTTCTCCGTTTAACTATACTACATCAGGCGGGAGAAATCGTCCTCGCTTTGAAAGACCAAAAGACATGCAAACAAACAAAAAAAGCCACATCCCTAAATCAAACCTAATTGCTTTTGCGCAAAACAGAAGCAGATTTCATAGCCTGAAGTCCGCCTAGCCGCCTTGAGAAATAGTGTTTACTTATGAAATAAAACAATAGAATTCCAAAGGACAAGCACTCCTGCAGGAGAAATGCATATATTTTATTTTTTTCTCGTCTAAAGTATCCTGTCAAATATAAGCCACTTGTAGAATCCGCTAAACATTCTTCTGCATTAGAAAATTTTGCATATTAAGCACAGGCATACACACCCATACACACACACACACACAGGAAGACTTACTCTTGGAATGATCCCCCATAGCACCCAGAAAAGGATAATGAAAAATAATATCCACCATGCAGAAAAGAGATGTGCGCAAAGTGTGTGGCCAGGGGCAGAAGGACAGGGGTCTCGCGCCCAGCCTCCGCGCTTTGCTAACTAACTCCTCTGCCCCGCGGAGTTGAAGGAGCGATTCCGCACCGGCCCGCACGCAGCATGACGTCAGCACGCACTCGCCCCGGGCCGGAGCTGGGGGCGGGACCTGTGGCGTCACGAAGCTTCCCCAGAACCTCTGGCGAAGCAAGGGAGGTGAAGGGGACCTGGGGGCTGATGGGCGGGGTGGCTTGGTTGGAAGGCGGAGGATGAAGGGAGATTGGCTGGGAGGAAGTGGGCAAACCCTGATTGGCCCGGAGTGAACAATGGAGCGTAGCCCTCCTCCCCCGAAATGTACAAGGATCCTCTCTCCAACCCCGGGTCCAACAATTCGGGCTGGACTTAGAGTCACCGCAGCCGCGGAGCTACCTCCTGGACTTGAGGGACGATTTTCCCTGGCACGCTGGAGCAGAGTGATGGGTACCTGGGGGTGAGGGAGGCTCTCCTTTAAAAGCGCCCTTCTTTTATAAATAAGAAATTAAACATCCCTTCTCCGGACGAGTGAGCTGGGGGAGAGGGAGAGCCGCTTGGATAGTACCATCAAAGTCCAGTCGGTCACCTTTCTGTCATATGCCTTGGTTCTTGGGGTTCAGAGAGAGAGATCAGAAAATGACTACCCAGGTTTAAATAAATTGCATTTAGACTTCCCACCCGCGCCTGCAGAAAACTTCCAAGTGGGAGCATTAGGTGGGTAGCGCCGCGACGCAGGCTCCAAAGACGCTCGCCGAGAACGGGTCCTGATTCGGCGGCGGCTGCTGCTGCTACTGCTTCTTAACCTCCTCCTCTTTTTTCCTCTTCCTCCTCATTCTTCTTCTTGTTTTCTTTTCTTTTTCTTTCTTTTTTTCTTTCTTTTTTGACTCCTCCTATCCTTTCCCGCCCAAATAGCAGAGGTCCTTCTAGGAATACTGCTGGGGTCCAATGTGCGCCTCACTTTAGCAGAATAAAAGATTTTTACGAACACTTCTGCTTCATTCCACAAAGCAACTGCAGTGCAAATAATCAGAAACTCATATGACGCGCTGGGTGATTTACAGTACTATCTGTGTCAGTCCTTCGAAAATCCACGCCTTAAGAGCGGAGCGTTCGGGCATTCTTTCTTTCAAAGAAATCGCTGTGGATTTTGTTTGAAAGGATTCAAAGACCGGCCCATGAATTATAAATAACAGATATCCTACCACAGTGTCTGTTGTTGTTTTCCATTAAAAAGCTATCCAGAATTTGGTGCGCACCTAGGTGGGGCTGCGGGGAGGGGGGGACGCCTAGAGATTAAGTGTCTCCCCTAGAATTCCAGATCTGCCCGCCAGTCTGCCCGAGGGCAGGGTCGGGCCCGTTGACTTTTCTGCTAAGAACCTGAAGCTCGTTGGCCTCAAGCTCCGGGCTGTTCGCCGGGAAATGGGTGCAGCAGGGGTTAGGCTCTGAACGCAAGCTAAAGTCTCCGGTCCATGGTCATTCACCGCAAGGCCAGTGAACTTCCGTCACTCGCTGCTGTCAGTATCACCTTTGAACCGTCTAGTCCTCTCAGTAGTGGGGGCTCTTTGTCACAGCTTACCAACCCGTCAGTCAACAGACCGTCTCTTACATCTTTCACCATTACTGCCCCGAAGAGCGTTGGGGGGGTCTGGATTTGCTGCTTCTGAATTAATTCATCTATGTAAATAAATGGGCGGAGAGGAGCAAGAGGGCCGGTGTCCTTGCGTGTGTCTGCCCCAGGTCCCTTGTGTGACCTCAGGCATCTTAATTCTCCTTCCCTTGAGTTCCTCATCTATAAAGTGGGGTTTAATAATAGTAGCTGCCTGTACTGTGTAAAAACTAAAACTTCTCTGGGAAAGGCTTACAACAACACCTGGCAGGTCGCAAGTGTTCAATCTGTGTTCATTAAGAGAATTATCATTATGGCTGTCTCTTTGTGTAGGGAGCCACTCTTCACACTGTGTCTGAGTGTGTCTATACCCCCGTGTGTGTCATCTGATAATTTCATTGTGTATTTTTCTGTGTGCCTGCTCTGTGTGTATCTGCTATGCAGATGGGATTTGGAAATGTGTCCTCTGTGTGTAGACTTTGTGTACAGTTGGTGTCTGTGAATGTCAGTACTCAGTCTGGGGACAGGGAGAGGGTATGTGGTGTGTATGCTTGAGTGTGGAGCCAGGAGGTGCACCCACGGCCAGGCCTGGCTCCCAGGACCCTCCAGGTCCTGTACCAGGCTGAGAGCCAGCAAATCCATAATTAAGGGGAGCAAGATGCTGGCTAGGAGAGGGCAACTCCCCCAGGCTGGAATCCCAGGCCCAACCTTTAATCCTTTCCTGCCCCAGAGAAAGTCCTCTTTCCCACCAAGAAAAACCAGTCCTTTAGTCACCTTTCCCAGGATGCCAAGAAGTCAGGTCAAGAACAAATATTTGTTCAGCACTGTGGTGTGCAAACCCCCTGTTATTAGCCTATTAGGTCTTTACAGTAATGCTAAGCGGTGGGTATTATTAGACCCATTCAATCCCCAAGGAAACTGATGCTCAGAGAGGGGAAATTATTGCCTTAGGTTGCAGGGCAAGTCAGAACTGGCACTGAACCCAGGGCTGTGTGGTTTCACTTCCCCTGCTTTTTTCACTGTGCCATTGAAGACCCACGTGGGCATGGCTCCACCACTGACTCACTTTTCTCCTCTCTGGAGTTGAAAAAGCAGGGATCTGTTTCTGGACTCCTCCATGTATGTCTTCTGGGTTGCAGCCACTCCTGGGAAACCAGCGTTGAGATAGGAGAAGAATATATCTGCCTGGCACAGCCACAGGGTACCAATGATATAGCCCTGCCCTCGCTTTCTGTCCACTGGCTGCTCCCAGGGTACCCTTGTGGGTGAGGAGGGGACCACATGCCCCAGAATAAAACACACAGGAGACCCAGAAGCCTCCTCTCTTGGGCTTTACAGCACTCTTACTGAGAAGAGTGGCTTGGCTCCACACCTGTGGCTCAAGTGGCTAAGGCACCAGCCACATACACCTAAGGTGGCAGGTTCAAATCCAGCCTGGGCCCACAAAAACAACAATGATGGCTGCAACCAAAAAATAGCTAGGCATTGTGGCGGGCGCCTGTGGTCCCAGCTACTTGGGAGGCAGAGGCAGGAGACTGGCTTGAGCCCAGGAGTTTGAGGTTGCTGTGAGCTGTGATGCCACTGCACTCTACCCAGGGGGACAACTTGAGGCTCTGTCTCAAAAAAAAAAAAAAGAAGAAGAAGAAGAAGAGTGGCTTGAGCTCCACAGCTCAGTATGATCTCATAAACCTAGCCCCCCAGCTATGACCACCCTCCTGGGGAGATTTCAGAAGCACAGAGAAGTCTCCCTGATTCTTTCTCCATAAAATGTCCTCCACCACTTCACTGCTACCTAAAACTCTGCTCAAAATTCTCCTAAAAGATAGGCTTGCTGTGCAAAGTGCAAAGACCCCTGGGAAAGAAAAGAATAGGTGGTGATTCACACTGTTGTGATAGGAGCTCCTACCCTAACAGCAAGTTCAGGCTGACCAGGCATCAGGTGCCGCCTCTAAAGAGACAATCACAGCACTTATGGCAGGGATTTTGTGCTCAGTAGTCCAGAGGTTCTCAAGCAGGCAACAGACTATGACAGATTTATCGCAAATTTACCAAGTCAAGAATCCCAAAGTGTTTCAGCTTTCAGCCACAGATCATGATAACTATGGTGGGAATCCACAGAACCTTCATAAGCTGCATACTGTTACCAGAATAAAAAGTACAAAAAGACGTCCATGTTAGGAAAAAGTTACAACAAATATGCTCGGATTAGAAAAAGCACATACCCGTCAAGTTCAGAAGAATATCTCTTCAGTCAATGCAAAATTGAAAGTGCATAAGTATTTGGTAAGAATCAAGGCCCTGAAGTTGCCACAGGACTTCCAACAGAAGTCTTGTCTAACATGGCCCTCAAGAGCACTGGGGAATTAGCAGTGCAGTGGTATATGACACCTGTGGAGCAAAAAGCAAGTAAGTCCTAATACCAGAGCAGCTCAGATTAAAAAAGGCAAATTGTTTTTATTTAAAGATGGTGGCTTACGCCTGTTAATCCTAGTACTGTGGGAGGCTGAGGAGGGAGGATCAACTGAAGTCAGGAATTCAAGATTAGCCTGAATGAGAGCAAGACCCCGTCTCTACACAAAATAAAAAATTAGCTGGGCATTGTGCCAGGCACCTGTAGTCCTAGCTACTCGGAAGGCTGAGGCAGGAGGATCACTGGAGCCCAAGAGTTTGAAGTTGCTGTGAGCTAGGCTGACACCACAGAACTCCAGCCTGGGTGAGAGTATGAAATCTCATCTCAAAAGATGGAGGGAAGGAAGGAAGGAGAGAAACAGGGAAGGGAAGGGAAGGAAGAAAGGAAGGAAGAAAAAAAGAAAGATGGTGAGAATGTGTTTTCATTAAAATATATTTTAAATACCAAAAAGCAAACCAAACCAAAATAACAACAAAAACAAACATAAACAAGCAAAAAACCAAAAAATAAGACCTGAGAGAAAGAGCAGGAAAGTACAAGAACTGGGAAGCAGGGGCCAGGAGCAGATGGCCAAAATAGGCCAAATCACCAAAAACAAGTTGACCTTTATTATTTTATAGTTTAGCTTAATCGACCTTCCTCACCCTTTTTTTCTTCTTTCTTTCTGGAACTCCTGAACTAGAAGGCTGGAAGAACCTTTGGAGACTCTTCCAGGTCTTTGTTGGACAGATAATAAACTGCAGCCCAGAGAGGATTTGCCCTCCCCCTACCTGGTGGTGCAGAAGACTCACAGGCAAGCTCAGACCCTCTCCTGGGAGCTGAGCAGCTTCTCTAGGCTACACCTGCACTTAACCTTCACCAGCACAATGGCCTTCCTGGCTTACCCACTCCGAAGACCTTCCCCAGGGCAGACATGTTTAATCTCACTGTCTTCATGGACTCACAGATGAGGGGAGAGATGCTAGCCCAACCTACATCTGCAGCCTTCCCATCATGCTGGTCACGTGGGGCCACATGCTTCACATACACTCCTGCCCTCATCTTCACAACCATCCCAGGAAGGAGTTACCATCATCAAAACTATATTCCACAGATGGGGAAATGGCAGCACGGAGAGGTGAAGTAGTTTGCCCCAGGTTGCAAGTTCACGAGCCAGGATTGGAACCAGGCTCTCTGCCTCCCAGGCTGACTTGCAGAATCTTTGCCCTAGGCTGCCTCCCACTCACTCACAACACCCACCAACACAGAGGATGAATTGCTAGTGGGAAGAGCATTACCTTTCACTGTGCATATCAGAAAGGAAATGGAGGCCTGGTGACCTGTTACCCAGCAGGTAAATGACAGAGATGGAGCTAGAAGCCATGCCCCTGACCCAAGCTGGGGCTTTTCCTGCTGGGATCCCTGTGGATGGGATTCTGCCACTGTTGGGATGGGGGCAAGACCCCGCCTCTCTTCTTAAGCCATTGGACCAGGCCTCCCCTCTTGTAGAAGAACCACAGGGGGTTCTAGAAGGAGAAGAAAAATGAACCCCTTTCTAAAAAACAAATGAGAAAAGCCAGGTGTGGTGGTGCATACCTCTGGTCCCCACTGGTCAGGAGGCTGAGGAAAGAGGATTACTAGAGCCCAGGAGTTCAAGTGCAGCTTAGACACTACACACACACACACAGACACACACACGAATATACACCTGTATGTATACACACACACAAAGAGTGTGCTAAAAATATATACATATTTTGGCTGGGCACAGTACTCACACCTGTAATCCTAGCACTCTGGGAGGCTGAGTCAGATGGATTGCTTGAGCTCAGGAGTTCAAGACCAGCCAGAGCAAGAGCAAGACCCCATCCCTACTAAAAGTAGAAAAACCAGCCAGCATTATGTAGTCCCAGTTATTCGAGAAGCTGAAGGAAGAGAATCTCTTTACCCCAAGAGTTTGAGGTTGCTGTGAGCTATGACAGCACTCTACCCAGGGAGACAGAATGAGACTCCGTTTCAAAAACACACTGGGGGAAAAACAACTGTATTAAATCTGTAATACTCAAGTCCCATTTGACTTCTGCAATCATAAGAGGTAGTCAACGTGACTTACTTATATTCATCTTTTGTTATCAATACATATTGAGTATTACAATTTCAATGCAGCATCTTCCTTCCTTAAAATGTGTACACATTTTTCTGACACCCTCTGTATGTTATAGGAGCCTTTATTTCTTTTCAAAGCACACTGTGAAGGTAGTGGCAGGGATAATCTGCTAGGCTAGGTCTCAGGAGAAGAGGGCGCCCTTGGAAAGAGACGCTGGGTGGCTTTGGGAAAGTTGCATTTTCCCCATCTTTCCAGAAGGGGGAACCCAGGCTAGCTAGCATGGCTTGGGAGTGGTTCTGACCAAGGGCACTGGGTTCCTGCCTGGTTTCTGTCAGTGGCAACCTGGTGGGCTGGACTTCTAGTGTTTCATTTCTTCTAGACATAACTCACCCCTTGCTGAGATCCAGGTACTGGGCAAAGTGAGAAAGAAAGGGAGAGAAGAAAAGAGGAAGAAGCTGAGCTCCAAAGGGAATAGATTCACCAAGCCAGGATGGGGCAGCTGTTTTGCAGAGAAGACAGCTTCTTGCCAAATAGGCCAGGCCTCGGGCTGCAAACACAAAAAATGCTCATGAGCTCTAATTTTCAGAGAAATGAAAATCAAAACCACCCTGAGATATCACCTAACCCCAGTGAGAAGAGCCCACATCACAAAGTTTCAAAGCTGCAGATGCTGGTGTGGATGTGGAGAGAAGGGAACACTTTTTCACTGCTGGTGGCATTGCAAACTAGTACAGCCTCTATGGAAAGAAGTATGAAGAATCCTCAAAGAACTAAAAGTAAACTTCCATTTGATCTTGCAATACCATTCCTGGGTATCTATCCAGATTGAAAAAAAAAAACAAAACAAAACATTTTACCACAAGGACATTTGCACCAGAATATTTATCACTGCTCAATTCACAATTACCAAGATGTGCAATCAACTCAAGTGCCCCTCAACCCATAAATGGATTAACAAACTATGGTGTGTATATATATATATATATATACCATGAAATACTATCCACCCATTAAAAGAAGAAGACTTTACATCTTTCGTATTAACCTGGATGGAGTTGAGAACGTTCTTTTCTCTTTTTTTGAGACAGTCTCAAGAGGTAGCCCTGGATAGAGTGCTGTGGCCTCATAGCTCACAGCAGCCTCCAACTCATTGGCTCAAGCGATCCTGTAGCCTCAGGTTTTTGTTTTGTTTTTTTTTTTAGAGACAGTCTTACTTTGTCGCCCTCAGTAGAGGAGTGCCATGGCATCACACAGCTCACAGCAACCTCCAACTCCTGGGCTTAGGCAATTCTCCTGCCTCAGCCTCCTGAGTAGCTGGGACTACAGGTGCCCGCCAGAATGCCCAGCTATTTTTTTGTTGCAGTTTGGCTGGGGCTGGGTTTGAACCTGCCACCCTCAGTATATAAGTCCGGTGCCCTACCCACTGAGCCACAGGCGCCACCCCTATTGCCTCAGTTTTTCTATTTGTAGTAGAGACAGAGTCTCCCTTTGCTCAGGCTGGTCTCAAACTCATGGGGTCAAGCAACCCACACAAGTCAGCCTCCCAGAGCATTAGGATTATAGGCGTGAGCTATCGCACCAACCCAAGAACATTCTTCTTAGTAAAATATCACAAGAATGGAAAAGCAAATATCCAATGTACTCAATACTAGTGTGAAACTATGTATTAGTATGAAACTAATACATAAACAATGACACAGATGCAAAACACAAATTAAAGTGGGGGGGAGGAGGAAGGAGGAAAAGAGGAAAGGGGAGGAGGGGGAATTGGCAAGCTTATCTAACCGGTACCGGGTATTCAGCACACCCCCTGGGTGAAGGGCTCAACTGCAGCTTTACCTAACAAATGCAAATTAATCTGAAATTAAAACAAAAAAGAAACAGGCAGCTCAGTAGGGAGGATGGACCACAGTGAGCAGTGACCTACAGTTACAGATACAGACCTGCAGGAAGCAAAGGAGGGAGCCCAGAGCGGGGTGGTTGGAGAGACTTCCTGGAGACTGTGACATCACCTCTGAGCCCTGGAGGATGAGTCTGATTCTTCCAGACAGACAAGGAGCAGGGATGTCTGTTAGGAGGGAGGAACATTCTGGCAGACAAAGGGGAGCAGGTGGGAGAGGCTGGAGTCAGGGATGAACGTGGGCAGCGGCACAAGTCAAGTCTGGAGATGGGGAGGACCCCACAGCCGCCTGAGGCAGGCCAATTGGGCTGGACAGGAGGAAGGACTGGAAGAGAAATTTGGGTGAAAGCAGGGGAAGCCTAGAACCAGGAGTTCTGAGGGGATTCTGGGCAAAGGGGAACCTCTTGTAGTGCTGAAGAGATTTATAAAATGGCAGGAACACAGCTATTAAGGGGTAAGATTCGCTCATTAATGAATCAAGCAAGGTCTAGGGAACAGGAACACTGGTTGGGACCATAGGAGACTTGGAAGGAAGACTTGTGCATGTGGGCTGTGCTGGGCACCTCTCTCCTCCCCATAAATGGGGAGATCAGCCTGGTTTGGCAGAGGGCGTGGCTAAACCATCTATTAATTTCAACCATTTACGTGGGATGAAGGGAAGAATTTCTATTTGTAATCCTGGGGATTGAGGAAAAGAACATCCTTCACTTGTAACTCACCATTAAAGATGTTGAAAAATACATTTGGGGGCGGCGCCTGTGGCTCAAAGGAGTAAGGCGCCAGAGGTGGTGGGTTCAAACCCAGCCCTGGCCAAAAACTGCCAAAAAAAAAATAGAAAAGAAAAATACATTTGTGCTGAGATACAGACAGCAAGATGGCAGGGAACATCCCACTTTGTGAGTTGTGTCTGCCTGAGGTGGGAGTGACTTCAGGTTTTTCTGCTGTGTTCCATTACTCCGGCATCCCTGAGTTAGTCATCGTGACTGTATGATCAGAATTACCAGGACTCATGTGGTCCCTGTATTTCCCTATAACAGATTCTAATTTCTAGATTCCAATTAGAGGAACTGTCAGCTGTCAGAGTTCAGTTTGACGTGAACGTTAATGATGCCTCTTTTCTTTCCCCAGCAGGAAAACTGAATATTGTACTAAGCTTCTCTCTCCTGCACAGATGTGTGTGGATTTATGTCTAGCAGATTTGGGGGCCCCTTTACCAACTGTAGAAAGTTGCCTTGATGATACTAAAACAAATGAAAAAGAATCGATCACATATTGTCAAACCTGAGACTGCCTCTTCTTAAAATTATTATCCTTTTAAAGATTTGTGAGGATGTATTTTATTCTTTCCAACACAAATAAGTAGTTACATATGTGGAGTTTTGTTTTCCCATGACAAGGACCTCAGATTCTTGTTCTATTTTTTCTATTCATCACCTTGCAACAAAACAAGAGAAATACAACCACACCAATTATGTAGCTGCAGCCCAGGGTGTCCAACATTTGTTCCTCTCTGCCTCACACTGGAAGAATAAGAGTTGTCTGGGCCACATGGAAGTATACAAACACTAATGAAAGCTGATTAGCAAAAAAAAAAAAAAAAAAAAAGAAGAAGAAGAAGAAAGAAAGAAAGAAAAAAAGTGTGTGCATACTTTTGGTGAAATCCTACACCACAGGTAAGCACAAAAAGTCCTCCTGAATCCACAGGCTGCTGGTTGGACATTTCTGCTCTAGCCAAAGCCCATCAAGCAATAGTTTCTCAAAAGAATCTGCAGTAGATCCTCTTTAACTGGAAAATATTTTTTCTGGTGGTTAGAGTTATCAGTGAATTCCAAAAATAGATAAGTGAGATAATAGAATCTGGGTTGTCACCTCTTGTCCAGTGGGATTATCTGATGTCTAATCACGTACAGATTGTGATTAATGTGATTGTAGACGGGGCATTAATCTGATTCAGGGAGGACTCCAGTCAGATTTTCATCTGCTCTGGATGTGGAATTGGCTTAGAGGCAGCAGCAAAGCAGCTTGTACCAGATTTTGCCACAGCTCTGTGATGAGGTCTATTTTGATCAGCTTGAGTTATGGACAGTATAAATTATTTATAGCTGCTTTAGGCATGCCTTACACTTGTAAAGGGCTTCAGCAGAAAATAATAATGCTCCTCTTGCTGTTGTAGGAATCTACAGCTTATAAAAAGCGAGAGGGAGGGAAGATTAATGGGCTGTAGGTCCATCACCAAATACAAACTGAATGTGACAAGAGTTAAGAGGTTGAGCGAGGCCCAGAAGGGGAGGCTGACTGCTGTAGAAAGAAGGGTCCTGACCCCAAAGGGTTGTCACTTGGGTTGAGAAGATGAAACCCAGAGTCAGGAAAACACAGAAGGCAAACCGTGGTGAGGCTCGGACAGGCTAAGCATGGAAGAAAATTCCCCAAGAGCTGGATAGCCTTCATGGAAAGAATGGGATTTGAGCTGGGTCTTAAAGGATGAGAAAGCTTCAAGTATGGCCTGTGCGTAAGGAGGGAGAGTTCTGGGGGCAAAGGCTGGAATGCAGGCATGTCTCGGACACAAAGCAGGACCCCTGGTTGGAGTACAGGGTTAAAAAAGCTGTCATTTATGGGAAGACCGCTATGTGCTGGGTGCTGGCTGGGACTAAGACATCTCATTCAATCTTGCAGATCAGCAGAGTGCTTTGGGCTAAAAGAAAGCTAGGCTAGGCTTGGCGCCTGTGGCTCAAGCTGCTAAGGCGCCAGCCACATACACCTAAGGTGGCGGGTTCGAATCCCCAGCCTGGGCCCACCAAACAACCATGATGGCTGCAACCAAAAAATGGCCGGGCGTTGTGGCGGGTGCCTGTGGTCCCAGCTACTTGGGAGGCTAAGGCAGGAGACTCGCTAGAGCCCAGGAGTTGGAGGTTGCTGTGAGCTGTGATGCCATGGCACTCTACCCAGGGGGATAGCTTGAGGCTCCGTCTCAAAAAAAAAAAAGAAAGAAAGAGCTAGGCTAGACAGAGCATAGCAGGATATGGGCTGGCTCAAACAAGGAGCGCAGAGGCCGGGCCACCCTGTGGCTCAGAGAAGTCATCAACAGGTTCTTTCTTTTTCTTACTGTGCTGTCACAGCCTCAGCTTCCCTCTGATGATGATTCACTTGGTCACAAAATGGTCAGCAAAACACCCAGGACAATCAGCCACCTTGGGGGAAGCTGACTTCTTTTCAGAACCCCCAGAAACCTCTTTTCCATTGTCCTGGGTTGACTTAGAGCTGCTGTTCCTGAACCAATCACTGGCAAAGACTTTGGGATGTCCTTGTTTAGACCAATCAGCACAAGCACATGCACAGCATGGGTGAAAGTTGAGGATTAAGTTCGGGAACTCTTTCTAGAAAAAGTGCTACATACTTCATTGCTCTGTATCACTATGGTCACCTTTGAAGTCCTCCCCCTGGGGAGTTATGCACGGATGCCAGCATCTAGGCCACCCTTCAGAGCAATTTTGAAGCTTTTTTTCTGGAATGTCCATCAGAGGTGTTATATTACCTTTGATGTCCTGAATGTCACTAAAATGTCTTCCTTGCAATATTTCCTGAGTGGGGAAGGTGTTCCAATACAGTTATTAGTTTCCTAGCGAAAAAATCCCTCTCAGACAGTGCTGTATGAGCTGGGGCATTGTTGTAATGCAAGAGCCATAAGTTGTTGGCCAAGATTTTCAGTTAAGATTTTCCTAGTTATTTCTTTATCAATGTTTACTTGGTTGGCTATGCTTCTCACAGTCAGCTAACAGTTTTGATGCATAATTTATGAATTTCTGCAATATTTTCATCAGTTTTGCTCACTGCTGGCAACTCTAACCTCTCTTCATCAGTGACACTTTCTCTCCCATCAGAAAAACATTTATGTTTTGGTTTAGTCCATTTGTACACTGCCATTTTCTTCATGTCCTTATCCCCATAAACTTGGACTAACATGTCCCTGATTTCACTTCCATTCTTGCAAGCTTAACAAGAAATTTATGGGATGGGCATGGTGGCTGACCTCGTAATCCTAACACTTGGGGAGGCCAAGGCAGATGCATTGATTGCCTGAGCACAGGAGTTCAAGACCAGCCCGAGCAAGAGTGAGACCCTGTCTCTAAAAATAGCCAGGTGCTGTGACAGGAGCCTATAGTCCAAGCTATTTGGGAGGCTGAGGCAAGCTTGAGCCCAGGACTTTGAGGTTGCTGTGAGCTATGATGCCATGGCATTCTATCAAGGGCAACAAAGTGAGACTCTGTCTCAAAGGAAAAAAAGAAATTTACAAAATAAATTATTTGTTGCTCTAATTCAAGCTCTGACATTCTGGAAATGGCTCACAAAAACACACAACAATAATGAATGCTACTCAGCAAGACACCACCCACATGGCTATGAACACAGCTGTGAGACACTCATACACCGAGGTGATGTATGGAACCTTACCAAGTTTGTACAGTGCTGCCAATGTAAGTGCATGGTGGAAAGTTCACAAACTTAATTGTCAGACCTCGTAATACATAGAAAAACCATAGTTTTGTTAGTTGTGTTAGTTATTTATGCTGCATAACAAATACCGCAAATTCAGTGACTTAAAACAACAGCCACTCATTATCTCAGAGCCTCTGTAAGTCAGAACACTGGCCTGGCTCAAGTGGGTTCTCTGCTCAGGGTAACACAAGGCTGAGGTCAGCATGTCAGCCAGGTTGCCTGCTCCTGCGGAGGCTTGCCTCCAGAAAGATCTTCTTCTTCAGATGGGTGGCAGAATTTATTTCCTTGAAGCTCCATTTCATGACAAGTTGCTTCTGTAAAGCCAGCAGCAGAAAGAGGGCATTTCCACTGCTGTAAGTCTCAAAGAACTCCAAGGAGCTCTTTGAAGGAGCTTACCCAATCAGGTAAGCTCCTAATGTTTCTTTGGATTAACTCAAAGTCAAATGATTAGGAATTTTAATTACATCTTTTACTAGCTTTTGCCATATTCTATTCCTTTTTTTTGAGACAGAGTCTCAAGCTGTCATGCTGGGTAGAGTGCTGTGGCATCGTATCTCACAGCAACCTCCAACTCTTAGGCTCAAGTGATCCTCTTGCCTCAGTTTTTCTTTTCTTTCTTTCTTTCTTTCTTTTTTTTTTTTTAAGTAGAGTCAGGGTCTCATTTTTTGCTCAGGCTGGTCTCGAACCCATGAGCTCAAGCTATCCGCCAGCCTTGGTCTCCCAGAGTGCTGCGATTATGGGTGTGAGTCACAGCACCCAGGCTCTATTCTTGTTTCTAACAAGAAACAGGCATCGAAGGGGAGGGAGTTAGAGAAGGGTGTAACTCGCTGGGGTCACCACAGGGCGTGTGTTCACGCCATTAGTAATCAAAGAAAAGTAATTAAAATATCATGAATTGCCACTTTGATCTCTCACATTAGCAAAGATTTTTCTTAAAAAACCTGAAAATCCAGTGGGACCACACCTATGGAGCATATTGCAAGGGTACAAATCAAATCTATCAAGTGTAACATAAGTGTCTTAATACAATAATCAAGTAAATGAGGCGAAAGCTATATCAATTAGTTTGATGTAAGCATGTCAAATTGTATTTAAAAATCAACACATTGTACCCCACATATGCATAAATGTATTAT
Source organism: Otolemur garnettii (assembly GCF_000181295.1). Taxonomy (NCBI): domain Eukaryota; kingdom Metazoa; phylum Chordata; class Mammalia; order Primates; family Galagidae; genus Otolemur; species Otolemur garnettii. The sequence continues at coordinate 29,119,970 of NW_003852406.1, forward strand.
GATCTATGTGTATATGACTTATAAAAAATAATTTTTAAAAACCCTGAAAATCCCCAGTATTGGCAAAATGTGTCAAACGGGCCTCTCATAGCCCACTGGAAGGAGTGTCAAATTCTACAACATTCTGAAAAGTGGTTTGGCAAAGTCTTAAAACTCTAATCTCTTTGAGTAATCTTCCTGCTAGAAATTATCTTAAAGATATTATGCAGTTGGGAGCCAGGAGAAGAGAGGGGGATGGGGGTCACCATGTATGGCACACCTCTTGGGGGTGTGACACAATTACGAGAGTGACTTTACCTAAAATATACAAACAGTGTAACCTAATTCTTTGTACCCTCAATGAATCCCAAACAATTTTTAAAAAAAGATACTGTGGGCTAGGCGCCTATAGCTCACCCAGCTAAGGCGCCAGCCACGTACACCTAAGGTGGCGGGTTCGAATCCCCAGCCCGGACCCGCCAAACAACAATGACAGCTGCAACCAAAAAATAGCTGGGCGTTGTGGTGGGCGCCTGTAGTCCCAGCTACTTGGGAGGCAGAGGCAGGAGACTCGCTTGAGCCTAGGAGTTGGAGGTTGCTGTGAGCTGTAATGCCACGGCACTCTACCCAGGGGGACAGCTTGAGGCTCTGTCTCAAAAAAAAAAAAAAAAAAAGATACTGTGAAGTTACCAAAGAGTTTGCATAAAAGTTTTGTTAAATAAATAAATATAACTCCATTTTTGCTGTAAAACTAAATGATAAATTCAAGAAATGGAATAGAAGGCCATCTCACAGACTATTAGGTTTATTTTCTCTGAGGGATGAGATTATAGAGAGTGTTTACTTTCTTCTTTATAGGTGTTTAAAATTTACCAATTGCCCTACACTATATATGACTTTCAGGTAAAAATACCCAAAATGACTTTTTTTTTTTTTTTTTTTTTTGAGACAGAGTCACCCTGGGTAGAGTGCCCTGGTATCATAGCTCACCGCAACCTCAAACTCCTGGGCTTGAGCAACCCTCTTGCCTCAGTCTCCCAAGTAGCTGGGGCTACAGGTGCTCACCATGACATCAGCTAGTAGAAACCCCAAATGTTTAGTAGAGACAGGGTTTTACTCTTGCTCAGGCTGGTCTTGAACCCATGAGCTCAAGCTATCCACCAGCCTTGGCCTCCCAGAGTGCTAGGATTATGGGTGTGAGTCATAGCACCCAGGCATCTGGTTTCAGATGCCTGAACTCAAGCAATCCACCCTCCTTGGCCTCCCAGAGTACTAGGATTACAGGCGTGAGCCACCGCTCCTAGCCTTATTTATTTATTTTTTTGAGACAGAGTCTCACTTTGTTGCCCTCAGTAGAGTGCTATGGCATCCTAGCTCACAGCAACTTCCAACTCTTGGGGTCAAGCCATCCCTTTGCCTCAGCCTCCCAAGTAGCTGGGGACTACAGGTGCTGGCCACAACATCCAGCTATTTTTAGAACTGCACCTTTGCTCAAGCTGGTCTCAAACTCCTGACCACAAGCAATCCACCCATCTTGGCTTCCCAGAGTGCTAGGATTATAGGTGGGAGTCACCGTGCCCAGCCCAAAATGATATTCTTAGACTTTTGGAATTCAAGAACCAAGAAAAACCAATAAGAACATCACATAGGACTGTCATCAAATCCTGTGATGCCAAGTGGAACATTAAAAAAACCCAAACAACTCTACTGGCTTTTATCATCATTTCCTATAAGAAGAAACATGTTAACACCAAGATGGAAAAGCCTAATTTCAGAATAAAATAGTCATGTTCATCGAGTCCTTTCCATTATTATACCATTTTTATTTTTCTCATTTGGCTGCAAAATGATAAAAAGTTCATTTGGGCTACAGATTGGGAGCCACTGGGCAAAGTCTTAGAAGTGAGGAGGGAGCACCATGCAGCAGGTGACTGGCGAGCACAGGCAGGGGGACCACAGCACAATCTGTGGGACTAAGGACGGTCTGGCCACAGTGATGAGCTCTGAGCCTCTCGTCACAGTTCCTGTAACACAGTGGTTACAGCACCAGCCACGTGCACCAAAGCTGGCAGGTTTGAACCCAGCAGGGCCAGCTAAACAACAGCGACAACCGCAACAAAAAAAAAAGCCAGACGTTGTGGTGGGCGCCTGTAGTCCCAGCTACGTGGGAGGCTGAGGCAAGAGAATCGCCTAAGCCCAGGAGTTGGAGGTTGCTGTGTGCTGTGATGCCACAGCCCTCTACCAAGGGTGACACAGTGAGACCCTGTCTCAAAAAAAAAAAAAAAGAATGAAGACATCTGGAGGCCAAGTGATGCTTTAGTTCTCAGAAACTCCCTAACAGAGATCCTTCATAATCCTTTTTCTCAGCCCTGAGAATACAGCCATGAACAAGACAGATGTAATTCCTGGCCCTTCTTTCAGAAGAGGAGACTTTGGGCAGAGTGTCTTTTAATCCATGAGACCAGAGATGGTGTCATCTCCTCTGCATCCTCTGTGGAGCTGGCAAGGAGAGCAAGCTCAGAAAAAAGCTACTAAGCCACACAGTCTTCAGGTGTCTGGACAGGCCAGTCCAGGGCATTAGAGGGAAGGTCAGACATCCAGTGGAACTTCAGCTGGTGTTTCTTGGGCCCCAGCAGGCTCCTCAGAATCAGAGAAAATTCTGGTGTCCATGTCTGTCCATGAGTAAATTGGAAAGATATGCATGTTTTATTCAGCTCAGACTAAGACTTCAATCTTTATGTATAAATCTCAAGCTGAATTCACTTCGGCATTATGAAGGCTTGTGAGATGCAGGGCTAATTTGATAATGTAAGTAAATTCCTTTGCCATTAATCCCATGAATCTTATATGTCTCCTCTTAGAGCCTGAAAAGAATATTTTAGCACAAGTAAAATATCAATAAAGGAAAATTCTTGCTACTTGGGACAAACCAGGAGAAGTCAGAATACATTATAGAAGATTTTAAACTCAAGGTCACCTTTTTATACAGTATATACAAATCTACATATATGTTATATTAAACTTGAACCAGTCATTGCCAAATAGAGGAAATAAAGGTCTCACCTTAGTTGCTTTCTTTTTTTTTTTTTTTTTTGACAGAATCTCACTATGTCACCCTAGGTAGAGTACTATGTTATCGCAGCTCACAGCGACCTCAAACTCTTGGGCTTAAGCAACTCTCTTGCGTCAGCCTCTCAGGTAGCTGAAACTACAAGTGCCCACCACAACACCCAGCTTTTTGTTTTGAGACAGAGCCTCAAGCCATCACAGTTCACAGCAACCTCCAACTCCTGGGCTTAAGCAATTCTCCTTGTAATAAATAGTCAATGAATGGCTGTTAAATAACAGTGCCCAGGTATCCCTGGTTCTTTCTACATAGGAGCTGGATGGCGTCCAAGACAGGCCCCAGTGGTCCCTGCCTCCTGACAGGCTCACCCTTGGGTAGTCATCTCCCACACCGTGCCCATGCTGATCAGCATGACAACAAGTAGAACATAGCAGTCACGATGGTAGGTCACTGCTGAGTTGAGGTTATAAAAGCCTGCAGCTTACTTCTTGGTGTTGGTGCCACTATGGCACCTCGTCACTGCACGCAGGAACCAGCCAGTAGGTCCGTATTTGGATTGTAAGTATGAGCTTACAGGAGGTGGACTCTCCATAGATGCAGGAGAGCCCCGAGTAGCCTCCACAGTGGCCTTTTATTGAGACGATATACAACAGGTGTGGGGGGGGCCCACGTACAAGCACTACCGTATTTCCCCGAAAATAAGACACTGTCTTGTATTTATTTTTTCCCTGGAAGACACGCTAGGGCTTATTTTCAGGGTTTTTATTAAGTATAATACAACACTCTACATTTATTCAAATACAGTTAAGTCATCTTCTTCTGGCACCTGACAGGGGGAGCCGACTCTGCTGGTGGGGCTGGTGCTAGTGATGTGTGAACTCCTTTCCCCTAGCTGTTCGCACATGCACAATAGGATGCCTGTGACTGTGGTCACCACACGGGCACCTGTGCAAGTGCCAACGGCTCGGAGAAAGGAGCTGTGGCAGATAAAAGGTGTTCCAGTCTTCCTTACTGCTCTGCACCGAAATGCAGGGTGTGGCTATGCAGATACGCTGCATCCATCACTAGGTCTTATTATGGGGTAGGGCTTATATTTAACAAATGCATAGAAATCCTGCTAGGGCTTATTTTTGGGTAGGTCTTATTTTCGGGGAAACACGGTACATACTGAACAACATCTACGTGCTCTTTTCCCACGGGCTCAACTCCCACCTTGATGCATCCCAAATGTTCAAGTTTCAACACCTGCGTGCAGTTGCTTGAGGGCTTGTCTCCAGGCTGCAAAACATCTCCCTGCTGGCTGGGAGATTGTCCTGCTCCCAGCACCTCCTTCAAGAACTGGTGGCCACGTCTATAAGCCTGGTGCTCAGTCTCTTACATCTTGGCCTCTCCACCTCTCTCTCTCTTTATGTCTCTATCTCTGTGTATCTCTCTGATAGAAGCCACATGGAGAGTTCCACATGGTGAAAAATCCACGCCTCTTGCCAACAGCAAGAGTAAGCTGAATAAGCTGAGTAAGCTCAGAAGCAAACCTTCCGGTCTCGTTTGAGTCTTCAGCCCTGGCCAGTGCTCTAAATGTGGACTCATGAGAGACCTTGAGCCAGCTAAGCCATTCCATGGCTCCTCCCCTCAGAGACTGTGTAAGAAAATAAATATTGTTTCAAACTGCTAAATTTGGGGGGTAATATTTTACATAGCAATAGATAACTAACACAACATATAAACCCACACGTTTCTCACCAAGACCCTATCAGGAAGGCATTAGCTTCACTCTCTCACTAATAGAGACAGAGAATCAGTGAGATTAAGAAATTTATGCTGTACCCCAGAAGTGCATTAATGTACATAGTTACCATTCAATAAAAAAAAAAAAGAAAAAAGAAATTTATGGCAGCACCTGTGGCTCAAAGGAGTAGGGCACTGCCCGCACATGCCGGAGGTGGTGGGTTCAAACCCAGCCCCAGACAAAAACTGAAAAAAAAAAAGAAAAAAGAAATTTATGTAGGCTGGGGGTGGTAGCTCATGCCTGGAATCCTGGCACTCTGGGAGGTTGAGGCAGGTGGATTTCTTGAGGTCAGGAATTCAAGAGCAGCCTGAGCAAGAGTGAGATCTCCATCTCTACTAAAAATAGAAAAAACTAGCTGGGCATCATGGCAGATGCCTGCAGTCCCAGCTACTCAGGGGGCTGAGGTCAGAAGATTTCTTGAGCCCAAGAGTCTGAGATTGCTATGAGTGACGATGTGGCCATGGCACTTTACCCAGGGTGATAGAGTGAGACTCTGTCTCAGAAAAAAAAAAAAAAAAAAAAAAAAGGAAAGGAAATTTATGTAAAACATCTCAGCTGAACGTGGGAAAAAAAATGTGGAAAAAAGAAAACAAAAACTGGATACAATCCCAGGTCAAGCATCTCCTATCTTTCAGAAAGCAAAATTATCACACTTCTCTTGCTAAAATAATCTTACCCTTAAAGTCTGTCACTCTGTTATCATTTGGGATTTCAGCATCTGGTAATAATAAGAGTAATAATTATTAAAAATACACCATGGAAAGCTGTTTGCATAACCCATAAATGTTCGAGGTTTCACGGTCATGATTTTCAAACAGAGAAATGACAACACGTGGGAGGGAACAGATAAGTTGAAAGGAGAATCTGAAAGTGCCATACTTAAAATCAGCTGTCGTTATTTTTAGCACAAAGAAAGAAGTCTTGGCAGACATTGCTAACAAGATAGGTCCATTCTCAAGTGCTATGTTTTGAAAGACAAAATGCTGTTGCAAAATAATTGCTTATTGAGAAAATGGACTGAGCCTTGAAAATACGAAGCAGGTTTTAGGAATACAGGCCCCTTTTTATGTAGCCATTTAGAAGCAGAAGAGGGGACCACCCAGAAGTAGTGCCCTGGAGTCCAATCTCCATCATCTTCCAAGTATTAAGTAGAAACAGAGGGTCTGCCCTGCAGTCCCTGAGCTGCTCCTCCCATTCAGGAGGTCTGGGGCAGCTGTGGAAAGTAGTGAATTTGAGCAGATGGGTAATAGAACTGTAGACCGTGTTAAATTGGGTGTAGCGCAGTAGCTCTCACATCTGAAACTCTGGTGGGTTGAGGTTGGTGTGGGAACGTGAGATTTGTAACTATAAACAGTTAAATTACTGGCTTTTTCAAATGATTTGAAGACAGTATTTGTGGACTTATAATATCCCTGACCTTCCTAGGATTATATGTGTGTTGTTTACCAGTTTTATCGAGAAAAAACTCACATACTATGCATTTACCCACCTAAAGTGTACAGTTTAATGGATTTTAGCATATTCACAGAGTGGTGTAATCATCATCCCAATTGATTTGGGGACATTTTCATCAACTCCGAAAGAAAGCCCATCCCCATTAGCAGTCACTCCCATTTGACCTTTCATCTTCCCTGCCCTAGGGACCACTGAGAGACTTTCTGTCGCTCCAGATTTGCCTATTCTAGACATTTCATTTAAATGGAATCATACAATATATGGTTGTTTCTGACTGGCTTCTTTTACTTAGCATAATATTCTCGGGGTTCATCCATGTTGTAGCATGTACCATTCCTTCTTACTGCTGAGTATTAGTCTATTGTAGACATTTGGGTTACTTTAATTTCTTGGCTAGTATGAATAATGCTGCTCTGAACATTTGTGTACAAGTTTTTGTGGGACTATACTTTCTATTCTCTTGGGTATATGCCTAGAAATGGAATTGCTGGGTCATATGGTAACACTATGTTAACATTTTGAAGAATTGCCAGACTGTTTATCAAATCAACTGCACAATTTATGAGGGTTCTCCAGCAACGTACGAGGGTACGGGTTTCTCTACAGCCTCCTCAGTACTTGGCTGGGAGGGGATAGGCAGATAGAGGTGTGATGGCTAAAGGACATGAGGTTTCTTTTTGAGGTGATAAAAATATTTGGAAATGAACTGCGATTGTACAACTCTGTGAATATACTCAAAGTCATTGATCTGTGTACATTAAGTGGGTGACCTATATGGTTTGTGAATTATATCTTCTTTTTTTTTTTTTGCGATTTTCGGCCGGGGCTGGGTTTGAACCTGCCACCTCCGGCATATGGGACTGGTGCCTTACTCCTTTGAGCCACAGGCGCTGCCCTGTGAATTATATCTTAATAAAGGTTATTAAAAACAACGAGTCAAACAAGCAAAAATAGCAAATGCCAGAGGGACGAGAGCAGAGAGAGGTAAGTGCAGGTCAGGCAGTCTGAGAAGGTGCTCCTAGGTGAACATGGTCATTACTTCGTCCATTCATTTATTTGTTCCTCTACGAAGCATGCCTCACATTCTGACACTGCCCAGAGCAATGGTGTGAGAATGCCGGGCATGCTTTGTAGAGGAACAAATTAATGAATGAACTAATGAGCATGTTCACCTAGGAGCACCTTCTCAGACTGCCTGACACACCCTTATCTGATACGGCAGTGAATAGAACAAAGTCCTTGCTTTGAAAAATAAAACATGGTAAGGAAATGGAGAAAAGGGGGAAGGAGTTAGATAAGGAGGTCAAGAGAAACTAGCCCAGTAGTATTTACCTGAGACCTGGATAAAGGATAGGTACAGGCTCGGCGCCTGTGGCTCAAGTGGCTAAGGTGCCAGCCACATACACCTAAGGTGGCGGGTTCGAATCCAGCCCGGACCGCCAAACAACAATGATGGC